>NW_028258351.1:6732651-7035681 GCF_053883595.1 Heterocephalus glaber | reverse complement strand
TTCTGAAATACAGATCTAAACATGTCTACAGTATCTTTCAGGTAGTTATAAAATGAAGTGAGATTACTTGGGTGGACATTCAGAGCTTCTCACCCCAGAACTTCTGCTGGCAGAACAAGTACTGATGTCCACCTCTGTCCAACAAATACTCTTGAGTTCTAAGTATCTTAAATCATTGACAGTCCCTGCATATACCACGGCTTTGCACAAGCTCCTTCCTCTGCCTGTAGCATCCTTTGCCTCACCCTCCTGGCTAGGTTGAACACATGCTTATTCATTATCCAAGACCATTTAAATAGTGTCTTTTCTGTTAGGCCATCATTGGTTAACACAGAGTGAGTCCCCCTCTTCCTGAATATTGTGGTGACTCTTTTGCATTCTCTTGCAATCTAGGCTCTTTCTTTCTGTTGCTAGGCAATGGCCTCTTTTGAGACCAGAGTTGGTGCCTGGTCATATCACCCTTTGCTTTAGTGCCTAGGTTGGTGCAATTTGTGTATAGTGCTACGTGGTGCCTCCACTAGAGATGTTCACACTTCTGCTGTAACCTTCTCTGTAACTCTCCATGCACTGCTTCTGTGGCACCTTTTTCTGCTGAATTTGGGGCTCCTTAAAAATAGGGATGCAGAGACTTAAGAGACTGAAGGATGCAGGGACCTTGACCATTTAACCTTGGCACCCCCAGTGCCTGCCAATCAGTCCATTGTGAGGAAATAAATGCTTGTTAAAGAATGAATTAAAGCATTATGTGTGAATGATTTAGTGAACACCCCTGAACCCAATATTGCCTACCTTTCAAATAAGGGGTAGAGACTGAGACTCAGCTTGACATTTTAACGTATTTCCATTATAGGCAAATTTCATTAAATGAAATTCTCTGGAATTGCATCTTAGGTGAAAGTTAGACTCTAATACTGAGCTATAAGGTAAAAATCAAGCAAATAAGGGCCATCCTGACAATCTCTTAGGAATGCACCGCACTGGAAGTAGTATTTCTCATTAAGTTTAATTCATTCAATTTCTCTTCTTTACTGAAAAATTTGATGTTTCTTATTTCCCTGGAAATAAGTGAGTGGCCTATGTCCAGGATTCACATTGAATAAAAAATATGTATCCTAAAACACTAGACTGGATGGAGAGCCCAGGGAGAGAGCCCCTGAGAAGGCAGTTGGTGACAGCAAGATCGTGATGATGAATGGGTAGAGGCTGAGTCTTCGGGGCAGAGGGTTAGAAAAGGCTCAAGCTTGGAGAGTCAAGGACAGGGCCAAGGTGGAGTCCAAAGATGGGAACAGAAATGGGTCAGAGTCAAGGAGCCAATGGAAGGAGTCAGGCTAGGCCCCAAGCAAAAACATGGAGAAGCTAAGAAAGGATTGCAAGATATAGGAGCCGATTCCAGAGAAGAAGACAGAGAAGTTCAGGTTCCACAACATGCCTCTGTGAAGACAAAGAGGATACTCTGAGGCTATGGGCGTGTGTAGTTGAGCTGCCTTGTGTGCAGGGTTTCCTAGGCAGTGCTCTTTGGGCTGCAATGCCTTTTGTTAATTCTAGGAGTAGTGGCTTCCAGAGTCTAAATAATGCTTCCATTGCAAGAGCAGTACATGTGTAACAACATTCAAACTTCAATACTGAACTATATAAAGTAGAGATGAAGAGACTTTCTTAGCCTCCCCATCGCCCCCATTCCCAACCTCCAAGGGTAAGTGCAAAGTGTTGTTTAGTGTATAAGCTTCTACATGTTAGGGCCACACACTCAAACACAAACGCTCACATGGTGGCTTCTTAAGAATTATTTTTTAAAAATGCTACTATCACCTACATTCTGTTATGCCTCATTTTTTCCTCACTCAGTAATATATCATAGCATCCTTTTACATCCTTAGCTGGATATTTCTCAAAGTAAAGAAGGACCATTAAATTATTAGATGACGGGTGACTATTAAGACAATTTCTTCTTCATGAAGAAAGCTTTTCTTCCATCCTGTTCAGTCAGTTAGCCCCAGTGAACCAGAAATTAAAGATTTATGTTACTAATTATTATTTTTTAAATAAAATCTTAAGGGCAAAGCTTTGCTGGAAATATTATACACGGTAATTGTGTTTACCGATCGTCACCACTCCCAAACAGCAATTCACGGTATAAAGCTCAAGTAATTAAAACAATAAGCCCAGGTTAATTAAAATACTGGGTAACATTTGGGCAAGAATAAAATCCACTTTGGAGATTTTCCAGACGCACATTCATTTTGTAGGCGCTTAATTCACCCTGGGAACTGGTGCTGACAAGGTAGGACGCCTGACGCTAATCAGCACTGGTCTGCCTTTGATCATGCTCCGCACATTTCTCTTCCCTGGCTGTAGGACCAGCTTCAGAAACCTGGGTCCAGTTGCTAGGAGAATATCACTGCAATTGTTGGGGCCTAATCTTGGGTACCAGTCTTGTGTTATTACCATCCACGCCACTTGCCTTAATGGTTACAGGCTGGCTAATTAAAGCAATTAATCAAGCCCCCAAGAAGTTTGGATGCTGTCTGAAGTTTCTTCTGCCTTTTCTCTCCATCTGGGACAGAAGACCTGCTTTCTTTGAAATACTTGGTCCCCATGGTTGGTCATTGTTTTGGTTACAATGTGGATAGTTCCTCTCACTGTAGTCAAGGGTTTGTTGTGTTCTGACAGTGAACCATAAAGGTCACCCCTGTAAATTGCGCTAAAATGGCTGTGTCTGCTCCCATCTCGGGCACCCCCTTAGTTAGTCTTCATTGGTCACACCTGCATTGTTGATGTCCCTACCTGGTTGTTCCTTAGTATCTATGCAGGATTGGTTCCAGGACCTCAGCTGGTACCAAAATTCATGGATGCTCATGTTCTTGTATAAAATGATGCAGTATTTGCACGTAGCCTTGCAATCCTCCTATATACTTTAAATTATGTCTGATTTCTTAGAATAACCAAAGCAAAAGAAATGCTATGTAAATAGTTGTTATACTGTATCATGTGGAGAATAATGACAAGGAAAATAATCTATACATGTTCAGTTCAGATATGATATTTTTCCTAATATTTTGATATACAGTTGGTTGAATCTGTGGATGAGGAACTCATGGATAAGGAGGATCAACTGTATATGTCTTTAAGTTTCCTAAGGGTCAAGTTATGCTTTCCATTTGTATTTTCAGAGCATCATTCAAGTCCGCAAATAGAGGGCACCCAATAATAATCCCCTCATCCTCCCTATAATTCCTTTCCACTCAGTGAGTTTTAGTTTAAGAGAATAATTATGTCAACAGGTATTTTTGGAGGACCCTCTTTGGTCTAGGTACTGTACTGGCCATCATGAAGAATCAGAGACAAGGGCCAGAGATTTAGCTCAGTGGTTCTGGTGCCTGCCTCGCAAGTGCAAGGCCCCAAGTTCAATCCTAAATACCAAAAAAAATAAAAAAAGAATGAGAGATAATTAGGACATGGTTCTTGCATGTAAGGGTTTTATAGACTGGTGAGAGATGAAACAGATTCACAAATGACTGTAAGACATGAATCTCATAAAGGAAGGTCAAAGTTGGCATATAACCTTAGTACAAAAGAACACGCTAGAGGAAGAGATGTGAAAGAGCTTCACGGAAGAGGTGGCATTTCAACTGGGATTTTGGTTTTTATAAACAGGGTGAGTGTGTGTGTGTGCGTGTGTGTGTGCATGTATTGTAGGTGGGACAAAGAGAAAAGACTGAGATGCCTCCAGGGAATAAAACCTCCAGCATAAGCAAAGGAAGAATTTACAGAAAAGACTCCATGGCTGTGTTTGCATAGAGTCTCGCATTCATCATAGAGATAAAACAGTGTTGAGGCAGCAGCTGGCAGCCTCCAGCAACATCAGAGGGTAGGTGAATTTGGAATTCAGCTTCCTCTTGATGCTGTTCTCCCTTCCTTCTGGAACATATATCCTGGCTTTCTACTTCCTCACATGTGGTCTGGGTTTCCAGGGTCCCTTGCTTTCTTTCCCCTTCCCTAAAAAGGCCCATTCTTAGGAGGAGATCCAACAGTCTTGTTTGTATATGAGTTTGGGTTTCAGGTCACCTGCTGCCACTTAGTCAGCCTTACCAAGGGATTGATTTCACCTACTGCAGAATTACAAGGAGGACTGGGTGCCTGGTCTGCGCTCAGCTGTCTTCTGCAGCTAGGGATTGGTAGCCGGAAGTGGGTTTCCCTCCCTGCTGCCTGCCTCATTGGGGCTGAACATCACATTTGCACAGCCAGTTTTTTTTAGAGGAGAAGCACTCTAAGCTCCTGCCCCTGGAACAACAGGTTTTGTTTCTCATTACTTTAATTAATGGAATAAATAAATATAGTAGGATGTCTGCCTGAGGATTTAACTTGTTTTTATTTCCCTTCTTTGTTGTAGTGAAAGTCCCTTTGCTCATCCTTGTAAAGTGAATGCCCGCTGAGGCCCTGGGGAGCATGCATAGAAAGTGTGCTGGGGAAAACCAGGGAATTTCTTATTCCTTAGGAGTGGGGGAAAGAGCTGCACTGAGCAGGAAGTGTTGGTGTTGGTAGACATTTTTTATTTTTGAAGTTTTGAGGAGGGAGAATATGTTTATTTTCTGGAGGGAGTGATCTTGATGGAAGCAAAGTGATTCTAGGTCTACAAAGAATGGTCATCAGGAACAAATCTGGGGCAAGCAGAAATTTGGAGAAAGTCTGTGGGAAGGACTGAAAGGTCTGGCTGTTAGACACTGCAACCTCATACAGTCAGTCAGGGCAGTTTAGGATATGCGTAGCACTGATGAGTAGCTTTTTGTGTTTCAAAAATCCCACAGTGTCGCACATCAGGGATGGGCAAGCTGCTGCTCAGGATTATCTGACGGACTGTGAAGGACTGGCTGGTCACAACCACACGATTAGGCAGCCGGAAGTGGACAGGGGCGAGTGCAGCCTTCTTCTGTGTTTATATGAGATTCGAACCATTCCCTTTCTGGGTCTATGCAAACCCTAGGATTTGGGGGAAAACTTACGGGGAATGAATTGAGGACAGTCAAACAAACTAGGAACTGCTAAATAAGACAATTCATTTGTGACCTTGGAGGAGTTCCTGGGGCTTTAATAAGCAGAGCATGGAACAGGGATTTACTGGAGGTGGAGGTGGAGGTGGTCTCAACAGACTCGTGATACTTATCCCAGCCCTGCACTTGTGGAATGTTTGGTTAAAACCAGCTGAGCTGGGCATGGTGGTACGCACCTGTAATCCCAGTATTCTGGGAGACTGAGGCAGGAGAATCAAGTTTGAGCCTAGCCTGGGCAATTTAGTGACTTAGCAGGACCCTGTCTCAAAATAAAAAGGGCTGGGGATATAGCTCATGTACCTCAGTGCAAAGGCCCGGGGTTCAATCCCCAGGACTGAAAAAATAAGACAAACACAAAGAAACAAACTCCAAGTTTATGGTCTGTTTTTGTTCCCACTGTACTCTCATACCTGTGTTTTAGTGGATGCCATAAAATGCCTGCCATACATACTGTACTTTGAACTGCCTATAGGCAGGATTTGTGCTTATCCGTGTCTTTGCTCCTAGCACATAGTAGTTCTCAAGGTATCATAGTAGGTATCAAATGGTTGAATGACTACATGTGTCATTATTTCTTTGGGCCCAAGAGTAATACTTTATATTTAATAGATGCATGTCCGTTTCTCCTACAGAGCAACCAAAATCTCATCTTATGTGTTCTCAACATACCAGAGACAGAAGGATAGGACTGAAGCTACAGCCACTGGGAACTGTGAAAATATCAAACCCTGCCTATTGTTTCTGTGCCACAGTTTAAAATGTTTATCATTTAATTGCATTAAAATACATATTCCTGTAAGATTCTTTTGGGCACACACACACAAAAAGATTAATGTGTCTCTAGTGCATTTTCTGTTTTTACAACAAAACATACAAGGCTTGGTAATTTAGAAAGAAAATAAATTAATTTTGCCTCACAGTTCTGGAGGGCCAAGAGCGTAGTGCCGTATCTGCTTGGCTGCTGGTGTGAGCTCCATGCTGCTTCAACTCATGGAGGAAAAGCAAAGCAGGTGGGAATGTGCGAAAGAGGGAGCAACAGAAGCTGAAGAAGCCAAATTTGCTTTATAACAACCTGCTGTCACAGTAACCAATCCAGTCCTGTGAGATGTGAAAGCAGGAACTCACCCTGTGAGAAAGGCAGTCATTTCTCTAAAGACCTAATCACCCCCTAAAAGCCCCATCTCTTAACATGATTATAGTGGAGACTGCTAAGGTTTGGGTAAGTGTCCCCCAAGAGTGTATGTGTTGAAGGTTTGGTCCCCAGCCCATGGCATTACTGGGATGTGATGGAACCTTTAAGAGGTGGGGCTTGGCAAGACCCCTTCCAGTCACTGGGGCCTTGCCCTTGAAGGACCTCAGCTCCCCTTTCTTCCCTTTTTCATCTCAAGACATGAGGTAAATGAGCTTTGTCTTCCACATGCTTACTTCTTGATGTGCTGCCACTTTCCTGAAAGCCACAAGGCCAACTGATCACGAACCGAAATCTCCAAAGCTGTGAGACAAAGTAGATCTTTCCTCTTGGTAAACTGATTATCTCAGGTATTTGTTATACTAAAAGAAAGCTGACTAACACAGGGACCAGTTTCAACATGAGTTTTGATGGAAACAAACCATAGCATCATGTTTCTAGCAATTATTATTGTTATTATTGTGGTTTTTTTTCTTAAAAGGAAACATTTTACTGCTTTCTGGAGGTAAGATTCAGAAATAGCCATTTCTCAGTCTTCAGAGGAAGTGGATTGTAAATACTACCTATCAAAGTTTTGGGAAAAATGATTCTTTCTTATATGGGGAACAGATGCATATGAACTTTCACTGGATATTTTCTTTTTGCTGAGTTTACAGCCTCCTTAATGAGAAGCATGATGCCAGCTTAACTAGAGCATTCAAAATGTATGGTTCCCTGAGCCGTTGGCAGACTGGACATTCCACAGCACTGGAAGTTGAACAATAGCAGGAGCAGCAGTGGCAGCCCTGGGTCTCAGTCTACTTGAGATGCCATGACTTTTAGGTTATCTGTCTGGAGCTCAGGAAGGACAACATGGATCCACTGCTCTGGTTTCCACTTCTAGAGACTGACACATATAGAGGAGGAACAGGTCAGAACCAGCCTACAGCAATTAGAATTATTCCTCTCTTGTGAATTTGCCCTCTTGAGCTTGGAGGTAGAGGAGGTGGGTCTGTTTTCATTTCCATCACCACCACCCTAGCTTTGAACTTCAAATCTTGGGAGATCAGAGTCTGCAGGCCTGAAAGTGGGGCAAAGGCAGCTCTGTGTGTGGGTGAGAAATGTGTCTGAATCATCCCATGTTGCCTCCCAAGTGACAGTGGAAAACACTAGTGGGAAGGAAGATCCAAATGTTACCGAGATGAATCCAGGGTGAGTCTTTTCTGCCTTCGCCTGCTCTGGAGGTTTGCAGCAAAAGTCTTCCCTTAAACAAGTGGAGGAGCTGGTTTGGGATTCAGGCCTATTTGTGTTTGCTATGTACTTGATGCATCCACTTGGTTGATACTAGAAAATTAGAAGTCTGGACTTCTGCCTTCAATGAACTTACCACTGAGAAGAAGATTCATTCATTCATTCATTCATTCATCACTTTCTGAATACCCACCTGGAGCTTTGTGTAGTGATAAGCACTGAAGGTGAAACTGACTTAGACGTGATACCACCTTCCAAGAATGTTACTGTCTAATAGACTGGTGAGGGAGCGAGGTTCCTACAAAGCAAGTGAGAGGGACTGGGCAAGATGCAGAAGCAGAGGGTGGTAGGAACAAAGAGGAGGGTTATTATTTCCAGCTCATGCATGAGTTAGAAGGGGCTTCTTGGAGGAAGTGATGTTATATAATATCATGAAAGATGAACAGGCATTAGTGAAGAAATAACACAATTTGTAAGCAATTTGCCTTCAGAAGACAGAGGTAACTGAACTTCAATAATTTAGGGAATGCGTTGGATTCACAGAAACAAAGGACCAGAGCATTAGGAACTGTAACTATCTCTTATACCTCCTGAATAGCTCCGCAACTAACAGGAGAATAATTTAAGAAACAACACAATAACTGAAGTCTTGCATTCTTCTGATAGGAGTGCTAATTAGTACAATTGTTTAGGAGAGCTGGCAATATTTGCTAAATCTAATCATATGGCTATCTTATGTTAGAGGTATTCTACCACCAGATATAAACTCAGTGGAAATGAGTACATGTATTCATCAAAAGACTTGTACAAGAATATTCACAGCAGCACTATTCCCAGTAGCCACAGACTGGAAACTGCCAACATGATCATCGATGTAGAATGGAGCAGTAAATTGTGGTATATCTACAACTATAGACAACAGTGTGGGTGAATCTCATAAATTTAACATTGAGTGAAAGAAGTCAGACACAATAGTGTACATACTCTATGATTCCATATACATATATATATATATATATATATATATATGAAAGGCAAAACTAATATATGCTAATGTAAGTCAGGATAGCAGATGTATTTTGGTGGCTAGTTACTAGAAACCAGAGTGGTAAGGTGCTGGTGATCTTTTTGTTCTTTTTTTGAGCATTGGTAACACGCAGATACTCACTTTGCCAGAATTCAGTGAGCTGTTTACTCTCATATAGGTCTATTATACCTGAATAAAGAGTAGAAAATTATCTGTATAGTCCAGGTTAAGGTCACAGGTCAGAGGCAGATGGTAAGAGGTGTAGGCATTTGTAGCATAAAACAGGTGTCAATGGTAAATTGGGTCTTCCTGGGTTGACACCTAGGAGGTTTGGTCTTTGTGTCATTAAATCATGCACCTCAATTTCCCCAAATATGTCCTCATCCTGTTCCTTTTGTTCTGGCAGAAGGTAATACTATTTCAGGAAGTAGAACAAGGTTGTTGGCAAAACAAGTTTCTTCCCTTGTGATTCAGTCGCTGTGCATTACTTGTGGGCAGCTTGACTCTGCCCCCTAATTTCCACATTCAGTGAATGAGGCTAACAGTTTGGGGCTGTTCTGACAGATGCTGCTATAACTCACTCCTAACTCAATTAATTGCCTACCTGGCAGACTCCAGAGGGAAAAAGAATATGACAGAACCATGCAAATACGAGAAGAGTCATTGCATAGTAACCCAGGGGGCTGGGAGGCACATGGTTGCCAGGTGCCCCTGGGGTGGTGTGTGCAGAATCAGGGTATCATTTCCCAGTGCTTGATTCTTTTGAAAAAGTCTTCCATGGAGCCATTTTTGCTCTTGTCTCAGCATTTCATGTTGTCCCCTGACATTTGACCAAGCCACTGAACCACCTTTGTCCTCTCTTCCCCCAATTAAGAAAGGTCCCAAGGGTCAGACGCTGTGATGGCATTTCAACAAAGGAAAGGTCACTTTTGTCTACTCTAGAGAAGAAAGCAGGGGAGAGGAGATAGGAAGCGGATGCTTATCATTCCTCTAGGCTTTGATTAACGTGTTGTCCTTTCCATTTCACTTGCCAGGAATGTAACAAAATGAGATATGGAAAGAGATGTGGAATAGCTTGCTGTTAGCCCTGACAGCCTGGGATCTCAGCTTGGGCCAGAGCTGCAGTGGAGGAAGAAGAGAAGGAAGAACATGGGTCAGAATGCTGACTTCCTTTCAGGTTCCCTGCTTGATGCTTTCATTTGACACTCTTTCCATTGTTTAGTAACTGTCTATTGAGTATCTGTTAGATCTTGGACACTGGAGATGCCATGGTGCACGTACAACCAAAACTAGACCCTGGTTCCATGCAGCTCACAGTGTAGTGGCAAAACAGATATTAAAAGCTATTCACACAAAGGAGTAAGTAAATGAGTTTGTGATAACTGCAGGGGAAAAAGAGAATAAGGATGTCAGAACATGTCATAAGGTGTTCTAAACAAGTTTAGGTTAGTGAGGGAAGGCTCTGCAGGGGAGAGGATTTGAAGCTGGTACCTGAAGGCTGAGCAGGAATTACTGCATGAAGAACAAGGGGGAAACATTCTTAGGAGAGAGAGAATAGTTTGCACGGAAGTCTTGAGGCAGGAAGGACAATGATGTTCAGAGAAATCCAGAGAAGGCCAGGGTGGCTGAAGAGTGTACAATGATGGAGGAAAGTCCCAGACCCAGTGGAGGAGGCAGTTAACAATCAGACCAGAGGCCTTGTGGGTTGTGGGGAGAATTTAAATATTGATTATAAGGGTGATGGGTGGTTATTAAAAGGTTTTAAGCAAGATAAAGGTATACTGACTTCTGACGGAGGACAGAGGAGCAAGACAGTATGAGATAAGAGTCCTGGCTTTAATCTAGGCAAAGAATATGGTGGGTTGCATAGAAGAAATGGCAATAGTGGTGGAGAGGAGCAAGTTACATTTGGGTGGTAGAATGGACAAAATTTGCGGACAAAAATGATGAGTGAGAGAAAGGCAGGTGTGAGGTATGACTACCAGGTTTTGGGTCTTTGCAACTTGAGGGATGATAATAATACTGCTGGGATCATCCCTGGCTGAGATAGGGAAAACAAGGAAAAGCAGCTATGCAGGGAAGTCCTTTCTCTGTAGATATGAAAAGATATACAGAGTCATTGAAATACCTGACCAAGCTATAAGATCCAGTTGTCTAAATCTTAGAATCAGGGTACTTTATGTTCATTTCTGAGATTTGTGTCTGTTGTACATTTCTGCAGCATGCAACAATTTATAGAGCCATTGCAAATACCTCACCCCACTTTGATTTTTACCAGTACATCTCTATGAGGTAAACAAAGCAGTTATCATTATACCCATTTCATGGACAAGGATATTGAGGTCATTAACTTGGTCACTGTCAGAGAGCTATAGCTGATATGAATGGGATTGGGATTGGGGGCTTATGGCTGTAGGTGCATGTTTTTCCTACCACCTCTCATTGCTAAGTTTCACAAACACTAGAATCAGATAAATTGTTTGGCTGACTAATGTTGAGCAATTTATCTAACCTCTCTGAGCCTCAGTTTTTTTACCTGTAAAATAGAAAAAAATGGGCTAGGGATTTAGCTCAGTGGTGCCCCTCCTGCCTCACAAGTGCGAGGTCCTGAGTTTGATCTCTGGTAGAGAGAGAGAGAGAGAGAGAGAGAGAGAGAGAGAGAGAGAGAGAGAGAGAGAGAGAGAGAGAATGGTATCTCCCTCAAGGGCTTGTAATCAGAATTCAGTGAACAGCTATTTATTGAACTATTCAGCACAATGCTTAACACAATGCAAGCACTCAGTTCTCATTGGATGGGAAGCTTCTGCTGAGCATGCATGTCTCAGCCCAAAAATCCCCTTTCCCCTGAGAAGAAGGAGCTCCCAAAGCTGAGGAAGGCCTAGAGAACTGGTGACCAACTTTTCCCTACAGGGCTCATGAGTATTCCATAAAGACTTGGAGCACAGTTTTCCCAGTGGTGCAGCCAATCATAGAATCTTGACAACTCTTTCATAATTTCTTTCACCTTGCTCTTGTCTCAACTGTCCTCAACACAGCTCCAGTACAGACCCCGCTTTCCTCCACCCGATCCATCACCATAACATTTAAACAAGTGGTAGCCGAACATAACATGTACTTCTCTGGGTTTTCCACTGTCTACACAAAAATGCCTAGACATATTGGTCAACAAGTCAGGCATCCTTATTGCTTCATGTCGGTCTCCTTCAAACTCACCTCAGTGTATTCAATAGAAAATTTTCCCTCTAACCAAAAACAACAACCTATCAACTCCTCATACAGCATCCCAAATCCCTCTACTACACTTCTGACCAGATGATACCTTCCTGGGAACACCTCTCTTCTTCCTTTCCAATTATCTTTTCATTTCTTCAAGGTCCCACTCAAATCTCACCTTTGTAAAACTGCCTCTGACTCTCTAGACCAGAAATTTCTTCTTCCATTGATTCTTGAACTATTTAGTACATTTTCTAAGCCCTGAAGCCTGGGATGGCTTCTCCTTCACTGTTATAGCCAGAAAGCCCAGAACAGCACCCTATACACCATGAGATTAGGGCCTTTGTATAGTTACAAATGTAACTGTGTTGTCTGGTATATGCTTTAAGTCTACTAAAATCCAAGAAGTGCATTTATGTATTATTCATGAGTTTGGCTAAATATAATGAAAGAATTGTTGACCTACCATGTGCTCTGCACTATGCAGGGGATACCAGAAGGAATGAGGCCAATTTTCAGCCCTCAAGGAGAAAAGTGTAGTAGGAGAAGACAATAGATGTTTACCATCAGTCAAATATGTGCTATACTAGAAGAACAGAATGCTAGGATAGTTCATTAGAAGAGGCACCCATTCCAGACTGAGGCAATGATGGAAGTGTCATGGGTTGAATTATGTTTCCTGGAAAGATACAATTACTCCCCCCCACACACATACATGCAGTACTTTGACTACTGCTCCAGTTTCAGTGACCTGTGGCCAACTATATTCTGAAAATAGTAAATGGAAAATTCCAGAAATTAACAATCCCCAAGTTTTTAATTGTGTGCTATTCTGAATATTATAATGAAATCTTGTGCAAGCCATTCCACCCTTTCTAAGGCATGAACCATCCCATTTGTGCAGCATTTTCACACTGTATGCACTACCTGCTCATTAATCACTTAGTAATGGTCCCATTATCAGACTGACTGTCAAGGTATCACAGTGTCTGTGTTCAAATCACCATTTATTTTACTTAACAATAACAGTGCAAGAGTCATGATAATGGCAATTCTGACATGCCAGAAAAAAAAGCTTAACATGCTTGCTTTAAGTTTTACTTCATAAAGTTGTATGCTGAGGTTTCTAGGATCTATGGTAAGAACAAATTTATCCATGAAACTGTGAAAAAGGAGAAGCCAATTTATTGTAGTTATGTTGGCATACCACAAAAGGCAAAAACTATGAGAGAGTGCATTCTTATAACTTTTACAATAGTATATTATTATGGTTGTTCTATTTTTGGCTATTGTTGTTCCTCTCTTACTGTTCCTAATTTACAAAGCAAACTATGTCATAGATATGCATAAGAGAGTTTGGAACTATTTGTGTTTCAGGCCTCCATTGGTGATCTTGGAATATATCTTCTGTGGATAAGGGGGACTATGATATGATAAAGCCCCAAATTTCTATGCCTGTGAATGTGACCTTGTTTGGAAATAAAAATCTTTGAAGATATTATTAGATTAGGGTAGGCTTTAAATCTAGTGACCAGTAAGGAGAGAGAGTTTTGGAGGCACACAGCTATGTAGGAGGAGGGGGAAGCCATGTGACAGTGAAGATAGAGGTTAGAAGGACACAGATGTAAGCTAAAGAGCACCAAGAATGGCTGGAAGCCACTAGAAGAAAGAAATGAATCAATTCTTTCCTTTATATGGCCTTCACAGGAGGGATGGTCCTTCTGATACCTTGATATCAAATTTCTGAGTCTCCGTACTGAGAGAATACATTGCTATTGATTTAAACCACTCAGTTTGTCATACTTTGTTACAGCAGCTCTAGGAAATTGATGCAGAGGGTAACTGAAGGAAGTGAGTCCTGAGTTGAGGTAAAACCCCTTGAAAGGGGGAGAGCCAAGAAACAGAGTGGCGCTGACCATGGTGCTGATGGGGACCAGTGGGTCAGGAAGGTAGCCGGGCCTTCCCTATGTTGAGGACTATGAGCAGGATGGGAGGCACCCAGGATTCTGAGGGAGCTGGATTGCCCTCATGCGTCCTCCTTTTCTCTCTTTCCTTCCTCTTCCATTCTCCTCTCTCCTCTCTTAGGGCAACCAAGATGCCATAGGCTCTAATAATAATTCCCCCACCACTTATAATACCACTGTTTCTGGTGATTGGGTTTCTATGATTGGAAAAGAAACTTTTTGGGAAGCACATGAGATCTTCATTTTTCCCCTCTCTCATGCTGTAGATTGATGTCCATTAACATTCACTCTCACCCATTCTGTTTTGCTTCTGTCTCCCTCTTCTCATGAAGCAGGAAGAATCAGGCCAAAGAGCTAAAAAAGAAAATCCTAGTCTCTACTTTATCTTTCCTTCAGAACAGTTGTTGTTTATGAGGTTTTTAAAAATAGAAATTCACCAAATCCTGTGATACTAACCAATTGCTATATATACATATATTTACAAATTAAATTAGTCTCTAGGGAATACCCTGTTAGAAATAATGGCTATGTAAATCTGAATATTTTCAGACACCTTTCTCCTCTTGCTATATTTTTCCCTTTCCTTGAGCTGCTAGTGAGGCTGCTAGAAAAACTGGGTAGAATCTTGGTTGACTGACCAAACGCTTTCTTTATTTAGGAATAAACTTCTATAAGAGGCAGGAAAAGGCTTGGAATTGAAGGGAAAATACTGGCAGGATGTTTAGGTGACAAAATTGTGACAACCTTGATTAGTTGATAGAGCAGCTGTGAGTTTGAACCCAAGAGCTTCACTTATTAGTGCTGTGATAGTAGGAATATCTCTTATTTCTTAGTCTCAGCTTTCTTGTCTATGAAATGGAGATATTATGGCTCATTGTAAATTTATTTTAAGATGTGGGATACATATATACATAGGAGAAAGTAGATGCTTTGAAGTGGTAGCTGTTAGTGTGATTAGACTTAATTCTTCCTTGGCTGAGAAATTCATTAGCAATAAGCTTATTGGGTAAAGGGAAATAACAGCCTTCAGGGAATAAGAAGTTCTAAGCTAAAAGGTATAGGACCCAGACTCACAGTCACACCTGGTGACATCTGGAAGAGATCTCAGGAGTTATTTGGGAAAACTTCCTCTTTAACTATGAGAAAATTAAACCCCAAATTTTAGAAGCATCTTGGCCAAGGTCAAAAAGCTTGTCCCAAGCCAAGGTAGCCTTGCCTCCAAATGGTAGCTAATTGTATCCAAATTGTGGCTTCTCTTAGGAGTATTTGATTTTACATAAAAATTTGAAACAAGAGAACTTGAGATCAAGCTTTGGCTTTGTCCCTAACAGCTGTCCCTTGACCTTAGACAACCCGCTTATCCTCTTTCAGTCTCAGTTTTTCTCAGCTTCACAATGGGGATCATTATCTTGGTCCTGCAGACTTGTGAGGTGATAAGTCTGTGGAGCTATCAAGAAACATGCCCGTGTAGGTGACTGGACCCATTTTCTTCTCCCAGAAATTAATTGCCTTTAGCAATGAGAAGAAGGGATATATTTTGGGGAGAGAGGGAAGGCACTGCCCTCTTACCTTCTATGGTTCAGGCATAGGGGTATGCCCTTAAAAACCCTACCTGTCCCAGGGAGAAAGGAACTGGGTTCTCAGCCTGACTCTGCACCCAGTTTGACTTCTGCCCTGAAATTAGTTACTTGCCAACTCTTGTGTGTGCATGAGTTTGTGTATGTGCGTGTGTGTTTAATACATGAAAGGGCAGCATCCATGGGCCAGTTGCTTTCCAAGGCCTCACCTGGCCATGGCCCATGCCCCTCTGCTGTTGAAGTCAGTACTGTCCTTTCTGAGGGAAGAATTTTATCTTCTTGGAGCTGTGTCACTGAGATATTCCCTGGGTTCCTCATTTTATTCTCTTGGCGAGTCTTCTAGGAAGGGACCTGGAACTAAACACCTATTCTATCCTAGTTTTCCCAATTGTCTGTGCATTCACAGGTTCCTGGACATCTGGCAGGACTGAAAGAGGGTTTTGGGGACCAGCATTCCCCAAGGACAACGATAAGCCAGACTTATAAGAACAAAGGCTGCAATAATTAAGCCAGACCCCGTAAACTAGCACTCATCACATGAGCCCTCATGACACCCCAGGGCTCAGTCATATTAGTTCCATTTTATAAGTGAAGAAACTTGAGGCCAGTGCATTCCATTATTAGACCAGATCTCATGGCTTCTAAGTTGATGTTGTTTGTCTCTGGGGCTCTAAGTCCATGTTCTTTCTACCTCTTCTTGTGTCCATCTTTGCTGTTGCCCTTTCCTGCCTCACATGTATGTGCTACTTCCATTCCTCACTCTCTGCATTGCCATTCTTTCTTGGTGGACAGGAATATTCTATTTCATAGAGACTGACTCATACAGTTAGACCAAGAAGAGACCCATAGAATCAATACCTTCATTTTATCTCTAAGGATTCTGAGGTCTAGGGAGTATCTATGACTTGCCCAGGATTCACAGTTAGTTTATGACAGAAACCAGGGGAAATGTAACAGCATTAATTAAGCTCTGATTAAGTCCAAGTATTGTGCTGTATGGGTAATCTCATGCAATCCTTTTGATGATACCGTTAGCAAGCATGATTATTATTACCATTGTCCACATAAGGAAGCTAAAGCTCAGAGATGTTAAGGTATTCATTAAAGACTGAAGAACAGAGGGAGCAAAATTTTCAGTATTTGCTTTTGCTTTTAAAATCAAAGCTAGTTTATGCTTTTAAAATCACAGTTATTTCTTGTGCAGTCAGCTGGCTGCTGCCTTAGTTTCTTTTGAACAATTAATTTCTGAAACATTGGAGGCACTGAATCGAAAGACACAGATGAAACAAGTACATTTTTATTTTGCCACCCTTTTGGGTCTGCATTCCTGGACAAGTCTTATTGTCTCGTGAGTCAAAGAAAGGGCTTTGTTTTGCCATGCAGAAGTAATTCATAGCTTATGACTTAAAAAAGAATACTTCATATTTATTATGTATTTTCTGTATGTCAGGTAATGTGTCAGATACTTTTACATAAATAGTACCATTCAGGTCTTATACCATCTCATCATTGTCCTTTTTATACAGATGAGAAAAAGACTGAAAGAGTACTAACTGTCCAATTTCATCATGTGAACAGGAGATAGGGCCAGGATCAGAACGAGGTAACTCCCATTTGGACGGTGGTTCTTAGCTTTGATCATATGTTAAGATCCTCTGTGGAGTTTCTGAAAAATAGGACACCATGCCCTTCCTATACCCAATGAATCAGGTCTCTGGGGGCATAAATCATTGAACATAGGTGCTTTGTTAAGCCCATCAGGTGATTCTGATGTACAGTGAGAATTACAGCTATTGGTCTACTGGCAGAAGCGTTTTTATGGCACAGTAATGGTGTCCAGTTGACTAAGTTATACCTACAACCACCTGCCCTTTGATGTTATGAGCGCTATCTTGGCCTCTGACTCTCTTCTTGAAGCCAAAGATATTTGCTTCTCTCTCTGTCCAAAAGAAATATGTTGCAAGACAAACATATAACTTTATATTTTCTTGTAATCGTACTTTTTTCCCTTAAATTCTTTTCTTGGTACGTTTTAGGTATACAATACGTTTACATTTATCATTGGGTGTTTGTACCTGTACATGATGTATCTTGGTTCTTATTTTTTCCCCATTCCCTGTGCTCCCTTCACTCCCTCTACCCCTCTCTATTTACATAGACTTTGTTTCCATTTTTTCCTTTGCTCATAATTTTTCCTTTCCCTCCTTTCATACTTTTTAAAAAGTAGAAACATGTGAAATTAATTTTCAATATGTATTTTATCTAACCCGATATGGAAAAAATATTATTTCAGTGTATGATAAACACAACTGTAATTAATGAGACACTTTACGCTTTTTGATATTGACTCTTATAAATCTGGTGTGTGTTTTGTTCTTACAACATATCTCAGTTTGGATTAGTCACATGTTTGCTTATAGCCTCGCTCATTTTAAATAATTTTCTCTGGCCCAGTTTCTTCTCCCAAGGTCTCACATTCATACAGAAATTATAGCAGTGTGCCCAGGAGACACCTTCTCTTACTGAATTTTTGTGGCTTTCCAGGTACCAATCTATCTTATTATTCATACATCATCTGTTCAATACCTAGTAATCAATCTCTGATCACCCAAATGCCAGTGCCTCCTGAAGAAGGGATGAACCTTGGGAAAGGTTCCAGGAACTTGCTTTAGCAGCATGATTGAAAGCTAGAAATCCTTCTTCATACCGTTTCTTTGTTTATTTGTTTGTTTTTCAGAAGTGAAATATTTTCTTGAAGAAGCAATTTGATGATATGAATCAGGAGATATAAAAAATATCCATTTCCCTTGACCAAGTCATTTTCTAAGGAAACAATCTCAAATGTGAAGAAAGTTTCGTGCCCAGAGATGCTTGTCAGGGCCGTACTTACGAAATAATTGGACACAACCCAGATGCTCTCTGTTTCTGTGGCAACTACAGGGCCTGAGACCAGTCTGAAGAGGGGGAAATTGCGTAGCCATTTAAAATACTATCAGAGAGTTATCACTCAGAGGACATTTTAAGTAAAAATATGAAGGGGAAAGAGGGAGAATCAAAATTGTTTATGCAGAATTATAAGTATGTAAAAATATCTCTACACTACACAGTGACAGAAAGGAAAATACACCAAGGAATTCAAAGCACTGTAGTTATTTTTTGGTGATAAGACGATGGGAAATTTCTCCTTTATTTTTTCCTACTTCTGTTTTTTTTTGAAATGCAGTGAGTACATATTCCTTTCATAATGAAATAAGCGTTATTATAATAAACAATGTTAAGGACCAAAAACTTTAAAAAAGCAGTTAAAAAGTTTCTGTTGGTGTGTGTTGTTAGGAAATCATTTGGCTATGCCCAGAGGCTCTGAGGAGAGGGGCAGGAGAGAGGAGAACTGTGGGAATAAAGGCTCCTCTCCTGCCAGGGGCAGATTTGCATTTTGCACACTGATGCATCGCTTCTGACAATTTGGAAAGTCTCTTCCTGGAGCCTTGGACTGGGGCTGCTCCTTAAACAAAAAGCGGGTTTGTGAGGAAGACACTTCTTTAGTGGTGTTGGCACAACAAAGTCATTCTTCAGCCTGAAGCTGCAAAATGGACGCATTCAGTGCCCTCAGGAAGGGGCTGGACAAGGAGGCTGCTCTAAGTCTCACATTAAGTGCCCGAGACACCCCTTACAACATCAGAATCCTCTTAGCATCAGAATGCTTGTCTTAGGGTACTGAGTTTGAAGCCCTGAGGACTTCCAGAGTCTACAGATTTCAAAAGGGAGATTCATAAGTTTTGTTTATTTCAAACTAAGCTGGCAGGAGGATATATTTGCTGAGACAAATATAAGGGAGGTGTTAATGTACCCATTTCATAGGTGGTGAAACCGAGGCTCAGAGAAGTGAAGGAAGTCATTAACTGGGCTAGCAGCACCTTTAGGGTTCAAATTTGGGTCTCCTTGGCTCCAAAGCTTATGTACTTTCCATTGTGTGGCCCTGTCTGCATCTCTTCCCTGCTCCCCTCTGCAGGGGCTACAGATGTGGGGAAGATCCCCTGCAAGACAGAAAATCAGGCTGTCGAGCTGGCTCCCATTTCTGATCAACCAACTCCCTGTGTAATATGTAATCAAAAAGTTGAAAGGAAGTTAGCCAAAGAAAGCGTTCTTCTGGGGTGCATGTTTAGCCCTCAAAGGGGGTGGGTGGGCAGGGTAATTGGCAGGCATTATTTAGAAGGCAAGCAACAGCTTCTCCTTCCAAGATGAGCAACCCAACCCAAGACCACGATCACTCATGTGTCATCCTCTCCTGACAAGGACTGACAAAGGGTCCTGTGTATTCGGCAGGTGATGGGGGTTGTCCTCCTGCAGGCAAGTGGAAGACTAATGATGCTTTCAGTGGAAGATGGAGGAATAACTCAGGCAGGCTGCAAACATGTGAGCTGTCAGTGTGATTCAGGGAGTAATTATGGAATAATACAGTGTAAACTATTAGGAGATAATAACAATAAGTCAGGATTGACTCATCGCTTTGAAAACTTGGGGCTGACGAGCCTGCCAGTTATTTGCTAGTTCTGAAAGTCTGTAAACCAGTGTAATGTGAGCCAAGCCTGGCAGCTGGATTCAAAGGAGATAGGTCTATTATCTGCTTTTTACATTAAATTGTGAGAACCCAGCAATGGGAAAATATAAATGATAGCAGTTAGACTTACATCAGCACTAGTACCTAGGTAAAATGATAATTGCTAGACACCTAAAATTCTAAGAAATGAGAAGCACTCAGCCCATTGAAAGCTGAAAATAAATCCAGAACATAATGATGGACATGCTTTATTTTAACCAAAAGGATACAAAAATGATGGTAATAACAAAGTCCAGAATTGCTAGAGTGCCTACTATGTGCTGGGTAATATACACACATTTCATTCAAGCTAGTTCTCATAAAATAGCAGGTGGGAAAGCTTAGCTTCCTCATGGATTGCAGAAACCATGCCTACACAATCTAAGCAGCACAGGCAATATAACAGAGATCATTAAACGTGGGAGACCAATATCATGGTCTTCAAATTCTAGGTGTCTTCTAGCACTCCAGGATGAATCTTCAGGCATTCATAGGTGGTCAGTAAAGACATACATGTGGTGGACATATAGGAGAAACTATACTTTTAAGAGGTTGCAAGAGAAAAGTAGAACTCCCCAGTGACTGTCACCAGGGTCGCTAAGGATGTGGCACAAGCAAGTTGAAGTGGATGAGGAACCACAGCTGAGATGTTATAGCCACATGTATACCAATTCTGTCCAGAGCCAGAGGCACTGATCCATCACATAAGAAGCACCTATATCATGTCAGGACACGGGGCCACAAAGACGAATAAGACTCAGTCCCTATACCCAAAAACCCCACCGGTCAGGTACCCAGTTCCCAATCCAGACACACACTAGCTCCACAGAAAAAATAGACTCACAGAGAGGAGAGTGCCTAAGTCATAGAGTTTTGAATGGAGGTGACATTGGAGTGATGTCATCATTCAGTGTTGATCAGCAATTTGCTGGGAAGAGACTAGGAAGAGGGTAGAAGGAGCAGCCTGAGCCAAAGCACCAAGGTCTGGAGGTGCCTGGAGTCCTGGGACCTGTGAATGTCCTTGGATGGGGCAGAGTGGAGCGTGTATGCCTAGAGAACCTCAAAAAGGCAGTCCTAGGTTTCGGGCAGATTGTGATACGCCTCATGTGCCACATATGCAGTGGGGTTGGGGTGGAATGGCCATGATTGTCAAAAAGACACTCAGGGCCTAAAAGGAGCTGTCAGGCAGAGAGAAATTCCAAGGTTAAGACCTAGAATTCAGGCTGGAGGGGAAAGAAAATCAGTAGGCTGTAAGCACATGAGAGAGAAGGTGGGGTGGTGGGGCTGCCGGGAAAGGCAGAGGCAGAAACGGGGCTGAGCCCAGCTGTGGAAGGAGCTGTGGTGGCAATAAAGGGGCTTCCTGCTGGATTAGAGCTGTCTGAGGCTGGGATTTCTGTGGTGGGTCTTGGGGAAGATCTTGATGAGACCTCAACCAGAAGTTTCTTTTCCAAAGGCTGCCCTGGAGCTCTCCTGGGATGAATGCACCCCAAACCTTCGGACTGGTCTCCATACTTACAGTCTCTTCCAATCTCCCCTCCTGCTCTGTCCTCCTCACTCTTTGTGGAAGGGTGTGGGGAGGGGCAGGAGTGGTCTTGGAGGGTCCCAGAGCTGAGCCAGCCTCCTGGGACTGCTGCATGCTGTCCATGGGGCCCTGAATACTTCCCTCACCCATTTGCTTCAGAACTGAAAATAAAGGCCATTACCATGGTATCTCTAGTGTCTCTATGTCAGTCATTAATTCTGTGGAGTCTCTTCATGTGAGGCTGGTTCTGGTGATGCCACGTCATAGTCATACTGGAGCCTGAAGCAAAAGGAAAAGTCACTAACACCGATGCTTTCATCATTTAAAATCTGGATCTTTTGATCATCATGGATTTTCTTTTGACTTTGATTTTTGAAATAGCACTGCATTAAAATATTATTTATCTTGATTGCTGAAGCTTTGGGCATCCTTTAAATTTTGCACCTGAGACAAGTGCCTCATCCTTCCTCTGGTGCTGGGGAAGAGGACTGAAAGAGATCAGCATCTACTGTATGCCAGGGGGTTTGCAGAGCATATTTTTTAGGCAAGAGGGGTGATCTTCCCTGCAGCTCTGCAGTAGGGTGGCATTAGTGCCATCCTACAGGTAGGACAGAGAATCTGCCCAGAGAGGGTGAAGTTGTTCAAGGCTATTTGTGTCTAGAGAGTGATCATTATTTCCCAAGGACTGTCAGAAACCCCCCCCCCCACCCCCAACACACACACCAATTCTCCAAATCTAGGACCACTTGATGGTGGTGTAACCTGGCAGACACAAGGTTCAGAAGACAATGGGGTTTCTGTTTACTGATTCAGAAAGGAACTGGATGGTTAGAATTGTCAAAGTGCTCATGGCACAGAGGAGCAAGAGGGCCCTGAATCTTCACAAATGGTTTTAATCCTTGAGACAGAAAGATTCCTAGAGTAGAGTAGTGTGATTTGTCAGTCTGCCTGGGCAGGATGGAAATATTTCCTGAGAAGTTAGCTCTCTTTCCTCTAATTTGGGGTCCTGGCTGTGTGTTCTTGGGCCTCCCTCCCTCCATGAAGGGCCATGGAAAACAAGTGGCCCCACCCCAGGGTGTCTGTGGGGCCTGACAGTTTCTGCTGTCCAGTAGTGCACTGGCATTCCAGTGAGGTAGTGCAGATAGACCCATAAGGTGTTTGGACTCTGTTGTCTAACAGGCTTAGTCTCAATATCCAGCTCCACCATTTAATAGATTAATAATGGCTTCTATTCATAGAGTCTTGCCTGGGCCACTTGCACCAGCAGCTCATTGATTCTCATCATGGCCTTGCATTTTACAGTTGTGGAAACTGAGGCTCTGAGGAGTGCTGCTGTCCAAATGCAGGTGATAGTCAATGGCAGTAACCCAGTTTTAACACTGAGTGATCCAATTCCAAAGTCCTCTCTATGCAAACTTGGTCATGACTTGGAGGAAGTTACTGCACCTCTGTGAGCCTCAGTTTTCTCCACTGGTCAAATGGGCTAGTAATGCTTTCAGCATTCTTAGGAAATGAACTAATTCATGTGGCAAAGAGTTGTTAGGTGTCTATTGTTCCTGGAATGGCAGAAAGGAAAGAGAATGGAGATTTTCTGTCTGAGATTTTCTGGAAGGGCCAAAGGACCTCAAATGGGATCTCACAGAGTATGTATAAGGAAGGAGACTGCAGCATTCTGTGATAGGCATGTGGTAGAAGCAAGAGCCTGGCTGACAAGGATGGAGGATGTAACTGGGGGAATCCAGGGTGGCTTCTGGGAGAAGGTGATTCCAGCTCGGACTCTGAGGAAGAGAGGGGGAGGGAATTCCAGGCAGAGGAAGTGGTATGCAAGTTACAGAGGTAAGAAGAAGCTAGGGATGCATGTGTGGCACAGCCAGGGAAGGTATGGCTGGAGCATCCTTGAAGGCAGGGAAAACTGATGCTGGGGAAAAGATGGGCTCTTGGGTGAGGGAGCAAAAATGTTACACATTTCAGGGGTATGCACATCTCCAAAGGGTCACAGAAAACAGACGTAGAGCACATCTACACAATTAGAAATCCTTGGGCAGGTAGGGGGAAACGTACATCTAAAACAGCTGCAATGTGGACAGACTTAAGAATGTTGTACTAAGAGAAAGAAGTCAGTCACAAAAAAGAAAAATACTGTGTAGTCCCATTATCTGGGCATCTGGAGCAGTCGATTCCTAGAAACAAAGTGGAGTGGTAGTGGCCAGGCCTACAGGGAGGGGTCAGTGGGAAACCATTTCTTAATGGGTACAGCATTTCAGTTTGGGATGATGAAATAGTGCTGAAATTTGGTTGTGTTGCCATGTGAATATGTATATTTAGCATTACTAAACTGTACACTTAGAAGTTGTCAAGGTGGCAAAATTTGTGTCATCGTTTTTTCTCCCAGTCCCCGCAAATTTTTTAAAAGTTAGAAAATAAAATCCAGGTGTAGTAGTACATGCCTGTAATCCTATCACTTTGGGAGGCTGAGGATCACAAGTTCACACCAAGCCTGGGCAACTTATGGACTTGGTGAGACCCTGCCTCCAAATGAAAAATAAAAGAAAGACTGGGGATGTAGCTCAGTGGGAAGGTCCTAGGTTCAGTTCCGAGCACTGAAAAACAAAAACAACAAACAGGTTTTAAAAAAAACCCACCACCCCCTCCAAAACAAAACCTTTGTAAGAGACAGTGACAATGAAGATAGAAAGGTTGAGAAACACTGGGCTCAGTGCACTGAGGAGAGGTGAGTAAACCAGAGCGGAAGCTGAGAAGCAAGGTCATGCCCTGCAAGATCTTGAATCTCATAGTTAGTAGATTGGGGTTTCAATCTTAGAGGTAGGGGTTCAGCATTGCTTGCTATAAATATTTTTGTTTTTGTGGTATATCATCTTGGCTATCTTAGAGCAAAACAACCTTGGCAACATGCAAATGGATGGGCATGGTTGTGTTCAAAAAACAAAAAAACTATTCACAAAGATAGATGTAGCTGGATTTGGCCCATGGACAATGCTTTGCTGACCCCTGCTTCACTCTTGGAAAGGTTACTCAGGGGGCACACTTTATATTTTAAGAAGCCACTTTGGCATCTCTGTGAAGACTGGATTGGAGAGGGGAGTACACAGAAAGGGGCCACAGTAGTGTCTTCCCTCAGAAACTTGGGGGTCTTTTCTCCCTTCATTCCAGGCGCTGTCTCCTGAGCAGTGTAGGATAAAGTTGCCTTTTTGAGGATGACTCCTCTTTCTCACCTTGTACAAACCCAAGGTGTGATGGTTCTCCAATTTTCAACATCCTAGGAGGGCAGGAGCTGTGGCTTTTGGACCATCTTTCCTGCAGCAAGAAGAGACAGTGTCCGACTTGGCAGTGGTGACACTGGATGGGTATCTGATATTTTGCTGTAGGTCATTTGTTAGTAAAATTCTACCTCAACTCTGTCACCTCCCACATGTCCCCACATTTCATAGCTTTGATTCATTAACTCCAACTGCTGGAATTGCAGGTAATATTCTCAGTTGAATTTTAAGCAGGCAAGGACGACTGCTTTAAAAGTGGCCCCTCTAAAAAGGTTAATATTATAAATGCATCTTAAATGCCTAATACATAACTAAGTGCACAAATATGGAAATGTCAGCAGTGTTAAAACTTAGAGAGCAAGAAAAAAATAGGTCGCCTTTGCTCTTTGTATGCTGTATTTTATGAAGATCTATGCTGCCACGTTAGGCTGCCGGCTGCTAGAGAAGCATCTTCAGCTTTCCTGGAGACCAGTGGACCAGGCCTGGAAGCAGATATGGCCCAGGAAAAGAGAGGTGCCCCAGAGAATGGTGGTAATGGTGGTGCACTGTAAGGGGTTAGTTTCAACCTGTCAGTGTTGGTTTCCTCCAGTGGAACGTAGGGATGGTATTATTTTTGCCTCACTCACTGTCTTAATTACTTTCTCATTGCTGGGACAAAATACTCATCACCCACAAGTTAAAGGAGCAAAGGTTTATTTTAGCTCACAGTTTATGGAGTCCATAATCAGCTGGTTCCAAGGCAGGGCAGCATGGCAGAGGGATATAGCAGAGGAGAAACAGTCCATGGCACAGCAGACAGGAGGCAGCCAGCAGTGAGGCTTCCTTTCCTTTTTTATACCATTCAGGATATAAGCCCCACATGCCAGGTGTGGCTTCCCTCTTCAATAATCCCTCATCCATATCTATGCTAAACCAATCAGTGGGTCAATCCTGTTACCATGCAGTCACAATCAAACATCACACACCCGTGATGTAGCCATCTCTCAAAAGCCCCCCCTATGAGCGAATGAGGCTTTGGGGGGGGTACATAACACTCACCTCATCTAGAAAGTCTAGAAAACTCTTAATTAGCTATGAATAAAGACTGGATACTTTTTTTTAGCACTTAGCACAGTGAATGGTACACAGCAAGTTTTAAACCAGTGCTTATTGAGTAATTGCCTAGGGTCTTTCTTTTCATTTTTTTTTGGGGGGGGGCTTTTTTCTGAGCCTTGAGGTTGGCTAATATTAGTTTAGACAAATACAAAAATTTTAAGTATGGCCTCCTCAGATATGATTGAGTTTTTCTGGAAGATGCTGTTAGAGAGACACTTGAAGGAATGTGTTTCTAATAGGAGAATTTCAAGTGTGTCAGTGATTTAGGGAGGGAGGCAATCCTGATCATCAAATTAGTCTCTAGTCTCTCCAACTGGTTCTGTGAAGGTGAGGATACGTGTGTACTGGGGTGGTGGGGGTGTAATTTGTGTGCATGAATAAGCATGTGTGTGTGTGTTTGATGGGTCGACCCAGGCCCGGATGAGGTAAAGCCTGCCACATATGCAGGGAGCATCATGTAAAGAAGAACTCACTCTCAGGTGCCAATCTGAACTTGCCTGGCCCTGAGGCTTAGTGCCTCCTTGAACATTATGCCACAGGTACCACATACCCCTTAGTATAGTCTCAGGCGTGGCATGGTCATCTGTGAAGAGGGAGGAAGAAGGTTTAAAATGCAGCTGATACAGAAGATCTGATACCCTTGTCCTAAATGTCCTTCCATACAGAGCATGGGTTTCCTTAAATTTTGGATTTTCAAGGATTTTCAAGTTCATCCAATCTAGTGGTAATCAAACATTAGTATGCATCTGAATTTTCTAAGGAGAGCATGTTATACCTCTAGAATCCCATGCCCTACCCCAAGACTCTGATTTGCTGGGTCAGAGCTGGAGGACCTCGAATCTGCATGATTAATATGCATACTGTGGCCCCATTCTGAGTAATTCTGATGAGGGTTGTCCAGGAGAAACTCTTATAATTGCGGTGACTATGCAACCCAGCATTCACACCAGGTCACTTTGAAATGAATTTGTGATAGTGTGAATCAAGGACTGTCAAACTAAGCCTCTTTTAGTAAATAATTTTACTGGTACACTCCCACACTCATTTGTTTGTCTGTCATCTGTGGTTGCCTTTATTTTTTAATTTTAAAATATATTTTTATTAGTGCCTGTGAATTTTATAAAATATTGGGCATCAGTATGGCATATAACATATTTTGATCATGTCCATCCCCATTATTATAAGGTTGCCTCTAAATTATTATGCCAGAGCTGAGCAGTGTGATAAAGACCCTCCAGTCTACTAAATGTAATATATTTATTATGTGGTTCCTTATAGAAACAGTTTGCCAACCCCTGATTTGTATTATTGTTCAGCAATTCTTTGCCCCTCACCTTTTCTTCCTTGGAACAGAATATACTTCTGCATGTCAGTGACACTGGGATCAGCCATGCCGCTATGTTGGTTGGTGATACATTGGGGGCCATGACACGAGCTTGCACTGTGAGGCTCATTCTCTTGTTATTCTCTCATTTTAATGATGAGAACATACCTTAGCCAGCCAGCTGGTGCGAGGAGAGTGAAACATGCGGAGGAGACCCAGGACTAGCTCACAGCATAAAGCCAAGCCCAGCAGAGCCCACCCTTGGCCAGACAATCCCAGACTGTTGGCAGCCTTAAGAGTGAGCGTGACTGTTATTAAGCCATTGAATTTTGGGGTTGTTTGTCATGTAGTGTTACTGTGGTCCTAACTCCTTGATGCAGCGACACTATTAATAATTACTCATATTTATAAGCACATGCTGGGTATGATTACCTTAACTATAGTTTAATTATCCTCTTGTCACTTGGAAGGAAGGTGAGGCCCCAGAAGGTTCAGGTTTTGATGAAGCACATTTAGGGCAGCACCTGGATGTTCCGTTGCTTTGTTCCATTCCACATGGGGTTGTGGATGGATGCGCAGTTGAGAGATGCTTAGTGGTCCTTGAGATACACTGGAGTGGGCCCGGAGGGAGGTGAGGACTAACTTGGGGGTTTGTCCTGGCTGCTGCTGACCCTTTCCAGGGTAAAAGACCTACCTAAGACTAACATCTCTTGAGATGAAAGCCCCCCATCCACTCCTCCACGCCCCAACAAACAAATCATAAGAAAAATGCAACCAAAGGAAAGTAGCACCAAGAATAATTACATAGCAGTCACGTATTTTGATTCAAACTTAATGTTGCTTAGCAAAAGAAAATATGCTGTGAATAAACAGAGATCAATTCATATTGCCGTCAAGTGGCAGGTGATATTAGCAGAAGATGGCCTTAAATCTCTTGAGAGCCTCAATAATACCACTCACACAATCCCACACACTCACTAAGGGCAAGAGCCCTCACCTGGAGGCTCCCTGGGAGGGCGGTAGCAAAACACAAGGGACTGCCTATGCAATTCTTACCTGGTGCTAGGAATTTAAAGTGCAAATGGCTTTTTGTAGAGAAATGTGTGCTTGTACGTGTGTGTTGTGTATGTTGGTGAGTGAATTTGTTCAGGCTTTGGTGTGTGCTTGTGTTGCATAAGTGTGCCATTCTTGGTTCTTGGACATCTCGTGTCTGTGTATGTTCACATGTATGTCCATGTGCTCATGTGTATTATTATGTGTGCTTGTTTTCCTGGTACTGTCAGTGTCCCTCTTCTTGCCTGCTGCCTTCCCAAGAGCCTGACCATTCCTGGAGGAGTGAAATCATTCTCCTTTTCTCCATTAACTGTGTAAATCCAAACTAGAACTGAGTGATCATTAATTCCATGCCCAGTCTGCCCAGGCCAGGAAGGCCAAAGCTCTACTTTGGAGGCTTGCAGGACATGCTGGTGACTCTTCTTGATGTGGCCCTATCTAATAATGTCTACATATTTGGTTAAAAATCAGATCTCTGAAAGTCCCCTCCCACACTTCCTCACTAACTGAGCATGACTTGATGGTTGCTACTATGCTGCTGCTCCATCACCAGAGGGCCAGGAGAGAGCCAGGTGTGCTAGGCAGGGCAAGATTTTGTAGGGTGAGTTGGATGGGCCTGAGATGCTGTTCAAAGGGACAAGAGCTCATATATTCAAAGGCTATGTGCAGGTTCTGGCTAAATAGGTGAGCCAAGGTCAGCATCCAGAAGTAGCTTCAAGCAACAGATCTGAGGGGAAAAAGGGAGCCTGGGACTGGCCAGAGACCACAGGTGAGGAATCCAAAGCAGGATAGGAAAGAGGGCAAAGCAAGAGAGACAGAAGGCTAGGAACACCCCAGAGGGACTCAAGTCTCAGATGGGCCCTGCCCAAGCAGGTCAGGGCCAGGTGAGCCTTCTTACCTGTCCAAGGCTGGGCCAAGCAGATAGATGGTGGAAGGCTTCTCATCTAGGGAGCTTCCCCAACACATCCTATTTATTGTTCAGTCACTCTGAAAAGCCCTCTTGTTCCTCTTCCTAATTCTCTCTCATAGAGTTCTATGGTTATTAACTGATTCCACTATCTTTTCCAAGAATTTGTTTATCTTACCTGGACTTTTAATCTCTGAACTTTAGCTACCAGTGGTCCATGCCACTCCTTTGATACTTGCCATTGACTGTCTCACCTTATTATTGATTCTTGCATGTGTCCACATCTTATCTCTCTGACTAGATGTAAGGCTCCCCAACACAGTATGTGCTCTTCTTTTTCTTTCTATGCTGTACACTTGCATGCACTCAAGTCATCTTTTCTGACTGTGATATAACTATTGGTATCATGTCACCTTTTACACATGAGGGGCATTCAGCCTTAGTCACTGGCAGGGTTGTCCAGTGTGGGCAATGAGGACTCTTTTGGCAGTCCCTGAGCTGGCAGGTAATTGGCACTGGGAAAGTCTGCAGCTGCTCATAGGTGCCTGGGACCTAACTGTTGAAGGCAGCTGCTAGGAGGGTAAAGGCCTGGTCAGAGAGTTAAAATCCTGAATGTTCTCTTATCACCGCTTAACTCCGAGCCAAGAATTTTGTTTCTCTGAGATTCAGTTTCCT
The DNA here is from genome assembly GCF_053883595.1 of Heterocephalus glaber. NCBI lineage: Eukaryota > Metazoa > Chordata > Mammalia > Rodentia > Bathyergidae > Heterocephalus > Heterocephalus glaber. Next base: position 7,005,982 of record NW_028258351.1, on the reverse strand, counting down.
TGTTTGTCAATTGGGGATTAAAAAATCCCTGCTGGGATTAGAGTTAAACAAGATAATGCACTGAAACAGTGTTCACAAGGTGTTCTTCTTCTTTTTTTTTTTTTTTTTAAGGTGTTCTTGACTACAGTGGATCTTTCTGTGGTCTTTCCTCCTACCTAATACTGTTTGCACATTTTAAAATTGTCATTAACCTTTTACTTTGGGACTGTGTCTGTGCTAGGTGAGTAGATGTGGCACTGTCTGAGGACAGAGACCTTGTCTCAATGCTTTATTTACATGTGTATTCACATATAGGTGCCACTATGTACTTCTTGAATAAATGAATATGAATGGTTAGTGGGGGAGGGGAACTCATGCTGCACTAGATATAGCAAAACCTGTTTTTTGGGGGATAAGGACAACAATTTGAATCATCAAACCAAAAGAACATTTTGAAGAAAAAATTTTTTTAAAAGTTTAAAAAGAACTTTCCAATTATAAATCACTGGAAATCCTGACTTCTAGTATTTCTACTTAGAGGTCTTTCGAGAAGGCTGTTGTGTATAGATAAGGCTCATTTGTAATTAATTAGTGTCCATTTGCATTCAAACACAGCAAGGTGCTCAAATTCTTAAAAAGAATCTGTTTTCCAGAGTGGGCTCTATGTTACTCCCATTATGTTGGAGATTAGTGATTTTTTTCTTGCTAACATTCTTTCAACAAACATTTGCTGAGCTCTTTTTAATTGTCAAGTCCTGTTCTAGGCATAGTAGTGAGTAGGCAGGGTTCCCATTTTGTAGAGGGTGATGGTGAAGTTCAACAGTCAACAAACAAGTGGATAGGAAAAATAGGAATGGAAAATATGAAGCAGAGATTTAAAATGGGGTAATATGTTCAGACATTTTGGTTGTCTATTTTTGACTTGGTGGTCAGAGCAGAAGGAGAGGAACCCCAAACATAAGCAAGAACTGGAACCAATGCCCAAGAATGGAAAAGAGATTTACATATGCAAGTAGGGAGCAAGGGAGGAGAGTGATACTAGTGATGCTGAAGGGGGAGTGAAGATAGAGTCACAGGGGTGGACCAATCCCAGGGTGAAGTGGTTACATTTTGTTGTCAGGGTAACAGGAGCATGGCGTGATCAGATATATATCTGTAAAATAAAGTTCTCTGGCTACTGCATGAGGACAAAGAATGGAAGAATTAAAGAATGGAAACCAAGATCACTAGGTGGGTTTTCTATCTGTCTGATGAGAAATGATTGTGGCTTAGAGGAAGGTGTTAATAGCAGAGAGGGAAACATGGACATCTATGCACATTTCCCAATGTATTTTGAAAGGAGAATCAATAGCTTTTGTTGATTAACTGGCTGAGGAAGAGAGCAGAGAGTCAAAAAGAGGAATCAAGAGAAACTGCAAGATACTTAGCTTATGGTAGAGCAAGCAGCAGTGATAGTTTCTGAGATGTGAAATAATCAGGGGAGGGGGAGTAATTTGGGGTTTTCTGATTGCATGTCTAAAAATGTGCATGTGTGTGCACGCATGTGTCTATTAGGAACAGGCATGTTTTGGGATCAAGAATTTTGTTCTGACCATGGCAAGTTTGAGATACCTGTCAGACAACCATGCAAAACTATCAAATAGGCCATTGGATATTTGCAACTTGAGCTTTGAGAACAATTAAAGTTGGAAATACAGATCTAGGAGTCATTCACATATAGATCACCAGGGCTGAGGTGTGTCGATGAAGGGAAAGAGGGCCCAGACAGGGGTGCTCCAAAATTGAGAGTTTCAGCAAAGAAGGAGAAACACGCAGAGAGCTAGACAGAGGGGTCAGTAAAGTGGGAGTGAACCCTGAAAGTGAGCAGTCACCCGAGCGAAAGGAGGCAAGTGTCCCAGGAAAGAGGGGTGAACAGCACTGACTTCTGCTGGGAAGTCAGCATCATGAGCATGGAGGATAAGTGGCTATTGGATGTGGCCACCGGAGGCTTTGGCAGAAGGCCTGCAGCATCTGTGGGGTGGTAGAGCCACACGCATGACTAGAATGGGTTGAAAAGGCAATGTAGTGTGGATGCATGGACAGTATAGATACCTTAATTTAAAAGAAGGTTTTGCTATGAAGGGAAACAGAGATGTGGAACAACGGCTGGAGAATTAGGTGGGGTGTGCATGTGTAGACAGGTCTGGCTGGAAGTCAGACAAGTCTGCACATGATGTTAGAGGAGAGGAGAAATGAAAAGTGCATGAGAGGGGGAATTGAAGAATTGTGCTGTTTTACTGAGAAAAATGAAGGGGATCCAGGGTACAAGAAAGAGGTGGCCTCTGAAAGAGGCAGGGACACTCCATCCATAGAAAGATAAGAAAAGGCAGAGATGTGTTCCAGCGAGCAGCTTTTCAGTAGGGAAATCTTCGAGTGTCTCTCTAATTGCATTCAAGTATGTGATGAGGACTGTGCCTGTTGTGTATGAGCGTGTGAGTATTTTGGGGGGAAAGATGTAGGAGTTTGAGTACAGAGTAGAAGGTGTGAAACAGTCATTTTGGAGAAGAGGCAAGTGAATCCCCCTGGGAGAGTGTGGCAGAATTGCCAACAACACTGAGTGCCAGTTTGAGATTGCTGGCCGTGAATTTAAAGTTAGACCAGTTATCCTATGAATGTATGTTTTCCTGTGGAAACTGCAAGCAAGTGGAGGGTCAGATTTAATCATGCTCCAGGTTGGACCCATGAAGTAAGAAGAGGTAAAGGTGGCAACACCATCAAAGAAAGATAAAGAGAGCACTGGGAGGCTGGGATCTGTAGGGGTCATCAGCTTAAGAGCCTTGACGAAGTCACAGAATTGCTGGAGCACCAGCATGGGAGGGGATGCGCCAGTAGGATAGGAGATTGTTACCAGAGTCGATGGTCAAGGTAGAGGGTTTTTAAATGCGACATCCATAACAGTGAGGGGATGAGCTCCTCTGATGATGGCCAACCAGGGCTTTTGGGGAACCCTGCTGTACAGAGGTGTGGGCCTGCTAGGGTGGGCCCGGGGTTTCTTGGAAGAAGGAAGGTTCAAGCCGGACTCGTCTCTCCTGAGTTGCATGGTGGCATTGAAGCGGGCAGGGCTTGGGTGGCACCTTGTGCAAGAATGAATTTGACCTAGAACAGGGATCCCAGGTGTACCTGCGCTGGACCACTGAGGTAAAGAAGAGAAACAGGCTGGGCTGGGACTAGAGGACTATGCTTCCCAATTGCAAATAGGCAAACAAATCCTCTGGAAATTCTGTTCAAATGCAGATTCTGATTCAGTAGCTCAGGGATACAGCCTGAGATTCCGCATTTCTGATGTGATCTCAAGTGACAATCTGTTGCCAGTCCTTGGATCACACTCTGAGTGGTGAGGACCACAGAGTACATGGTCTGCTAAACAGCAGCTGTGTTTCTCCTGTCCCTATGGTCACATGAGAGGGAAGGCTCACTACTGTCTTCTCTCGTAAATTTTAAAGAAAAACCAGAAATCTGGATATTCAGATAAAATCATCCCATTTAGAAATATCAACACATAATTTAAAATGTTGTAAAATGCTGCGATCCCCTCCAAAAGCCCACATACGTAAGTTGAATTCCACTTAAAACCACATCAGCTTTTGATTTCTGATGGTGAGGAATCGGGGCCGGGTGGGGACTAGGGCACTGAGCAGGAAAAACCACTATCAGGGGCTGTGGAATAAGCCCTGCTCTGACACTGGAGGTTAGTTACTCACCCAGATTTTCAATCCTCAAAGTAGTTTTAGGGGTACGAGGAGGATTCCCTGCCAGGCCAGGTTCATTCTCACCTCTCCAAGAAAGTTATTCTTCCTGCCTCCTGAATCTGGAAGGCCCTTCATCTCTCCCCGCCCTATCTATCCCACTGGTTTCAAAGTGGTTTAGGTGGTAGAACACCTGGAAGTCTTAGTTGTCTTAATGAAATACCATGAAATATTGACATATCTAATTTCAGCATTCATACCAGGGATGATTTTTCTAGCAGGAGATATAGCTGCATTACAGGTACACAGGTTGCTACAACTCAAAAAGAGAAAAATCACATATAAAATATTTTGAAGAAAACATATCCCTGGTTTTACATTATCATTTATTTCCACTTGTTTAGTTCTCTGTGTCACGTATAGCACAGCCTAGCAGGCAAGTGGTAGCAAGCACCCAAAGTTTAAGAGCAATTTATGAAAAAAATATCTCTCAATAAAGAGAAAATTGCCTCCATTAAGCTAATGTGCTGTGGGAATCAGAGCCTCTGTGATTTTATTTTAGTGGTGAAAACCTTCTGTCCATCTTCTGGAATGCTCATGTTCTAAGAAAGATTGGCTAAAAATATGCCCAAATCTCATACATTCTTCAGAGTCTGTTGAGTCACCTTGGTGGAGTTCTGCCTGATTTTCATTGTCACCCTCACAGCTGAGATGCTGTGTCCCAAACATACATTTAACTCCCAATTACATGCCAGTACAGGCTGGGACTACATCTTGGCTCTCCAATGAGCCAGCAAAGAGCAAAGAGCAGCAAGAACTACTTCATCACTAACTTTTCTCTGCCTTTGAGGACTTCAGCTATGTGGTGGATTAGCTAATGGTCAACTTAGAATATCCAACTGAACTGAATCAGTGTGGTTTGGGCATGGAAGACCCACCTGAGGACTGTTGCCAATGTCATAAAAAGAAAACCGGAGGGGAAGATGGTGGGTTGTTGATTTTCTAGGAGAAGCTTGCTGAAGTTGGTTTTCCTCATAGGATCTTGGCTTTTCTCTCATTGTAGGAGAATGAGAGAACATTGGGGCCTCGCTCTTGCAGGGAACGGTTTTGATACAGATTTGCATGGGACATTGCCGTGGACCCTAGGTTGTTGGCTGGACTCCTGGAGAACATTGTCTTGGACTTTAAGTCTTCAGCTGGACTCGTGTGGGACATTGCTGTGGAATCCAGGCCCTTGGCTGGATTATTTGGGTCTCTAGAGTGCGGTTAGACTCTTGAACTCCTCTGCATTTGACTTTTTGGGTGACTATTATAAAATAATCCTATATATTATGTGTCCTGTATTAAATCTATTCTTTTGCAAACCTTGACTACAACAAGCTATTCTTAAGCTTCCATGAGTTTCAGAAAATATTAAGACTCATTATACTATGGTTTCTCTCTGGAAAATAAAAAGAACCCCTTAATGGAAAGCATCTTCAAAACGGTGGAGGGAGTCTTCAAAATCACAGTAACTCCTTTTCCTGTAGAGAGACCCCTAGGAGATATGCTTCTTTTGATCCTAATATGTTGGGAGCTTACAGAATCTTCTTGTTTCCCTTTGTCTCCCCTCTTTCTCCTGACTTACTTCTTGAGGGGAGCAGCTAATTCTTATTCTCCTCATTCCTTGTATAAGCACCTCTACTCCCCTTGTGGTATGGAAAACAGCATGGGTTCTGGTGTCAGAACATCCTAGATTCAAATGTTGGTTTCATCACTTATCAGCTCTATGACTTAAGGTACCGGAATTCTTCTGATCTTGGCAGTGTGTCAGAAAAATGAAGGTCACACTAAGTCCTGCACCACAAAGATAGCACTGGTGGTCTGATTATATTCGGTCCCTCTTCTCTCCTTCCCTGACTGGCTGCTTCCTCACCTCTAAGGACTGCTGACTGTTTGAAGGCTGACAGACTGGGTGTTTGGAAAGGCTCCAGACTCGAGCACTGTGACTTACCCATTGGAAATGGATGGACAAGGAGATCCACACTGGCCTTGAACCAGATATCCATCTCCTCTTAGGCTGCCATATTACACTATTCAGAAAGCATTAGCTCCAGGCTAAGATATTTTCCCACAAGCCTAATGATTCCCCATCCTCTGCTGTGCATCAGACCTGCTCCTATTTACATTTGCATGGTCCCCCAGGGAGGGAGCCCACTGTTTGCTTTTCCCCATGGGGTTCTTCCTCCAAGGGAACCCGTACCTCTTGGCAGTGCTTTCCTCTCCCATGCACTGTGTGTAGGGCTCATCCTCCTCCCATCTGCATTCATTTCTGGAGTGATGAAATGTGTGTCTGTGGAGCCTGACTGAAATGCATTCACAATGTGACATTATTTCGTGGATAAAATTTCCAGGGGAAATTAAAGTTTTGGGAAGGCTGGCATCCTGTATTTATGATCCTTGGGCACTGAAGGTCTTTTGGAAAGTTTTCTTTATCCTTGTACTCTGAGCAGGGAAGAGACACACAGAGGTGACATGGTGTGCTGGGAAGGACTGTGATGGAGGAGTTAGAACCCCTGTGGTCTAGACCTGCCCTCACCAGCCAAAAGACTCTACGACCAGGAGCAAGCCTGGTGACAGCTCCATTTTTACCTTCTTCCATTTGCCATGCCCACGATTCTCTCCTTTTCTGGTGCCTCCTCATCCATCTCAGGCATAATCCTTCCCTCCAGGATTTTTGTCCTTTGCCCTCATCTCTTCTCTCCTGGGTTAGCTCCTCCACTGGCATGGCTCCAAATACCATCCCCTACACATGGCTCCTCAGCTTCTATCTATAGCTAAAACTTTCAGCTTTGTTCATTGGAATCTCCAGATTCACCTCCAAAGGGTAGCTTGCAGGGACCTAGAAATCAGAATGCCCAGAACTGTGCACACGGTTCTCCCTGCCAGCCCATTCTTTCTTCTTATCCATCTTGGCCACTAGCCCATCTTCATCTCAGAAACAACAGGCCAAAAGTTCTGAAAATATCCATTTAGCCCCTTCCATGGGATTGGTATCTGCCAGCTGTTTGCCTAGGCTACTGGGGAGGTACCTCCTGTCTTTGCCTGCTCTCTTCCAGCACTCCCCTCTCCAGTCCCTCCTACTCACCATGGACAGATCATCCCATCTCCTACTCTCTGATGATGGGTCTTTGGCTGGTTAACACAAATCCTCCCACTTCTATAAGATGGGATGGTTTAGAGAAGATCATCTGGTAAGATGCTTCTGGCATGATCAGTCTAGTTCAATAATCATCTACCCAACTCTGTTATCAGAAGCCTACAGCAAAGCTTTGTGTCTGGCTTCCTTCCACTTCTCCAAACCTGCCTCTCAATCATTTCTAGAAGGACCTTTCCAAGCCTTGAGAAACCCTGTGATGTCCCTCTTGACCTTGCTGCCTTCCTCTCTGACCAGAGCCCCTCAGTACTCAAGGTAGATCTCAGGGCTGGGCTCTCATGCTCCAAGCCTTCTCTCAGTGACAGTCCATGAGCACCTTCAATTTTATGGATCAGTTGGACCACCTCACCTCACAGCTGGACCACAAAAATAGCCTCTTCATTGTTCTTGCTTCCATGGCAGCCAGCATGAAATTCAACTGTGCAAACCTGAACAAGTTTGCCCCCTGCTTTCAATGCCCACTGCTTTCAGTGTCTCCCCACTGCTCTTGGCATAAAGGTTTACATTCTCAGCAGAGTTCTTCCCACTGTGCCTGCCCTCCAGCCCCATCCCCATAATCTCTCCTTGTTCTTTGCTGTCCAATAGTAAGGCTCTTCTAAATGTCCTGGCTCCTTCCCACTCCAGGGTTAGGTCCAGGCTACTCCTCTTCAGCTTCTTGTGGGCCAGTGGGTGGACCCTTCTTATCCTTCTGACCTCAACTCAAATATCCTTTCTCCTCCTCAATTCACTGCTCCATCAGCTGGTCTGATTACACACTGAAGATTTACCCAATTGACCAACCTTCTGGGTTCCTGGAATAATTATTTGAGCTGCGAGCGCACGCGTATGGTGTGTGTGTGTGTGTGTGTGTGTGTGTGTGTGTGTGTGTATGAATGTGTTCGTTTTCAGTACTGGCGATTGAACCCAGGGCATTTACACTGAGCTGCACCTTCAACCCTTTTAATATTTTTAAATTTTGAGACAGGGTCTTGTCTAGTTGCTGTGCTGCCAAGGCTAAGCTCAAACTTGGAATCCTCCTGCCTCAACCTCCAGAATGCTGACATTACAGGGATGTGCCACTTGTCTTTTAATTTGCCACTGTCCTCTCCTCTGCCTCTCTCTGCATACATATGCAGCTCCATGTCCAGAAGGCAGTAGGTGCTTGGCGCACATCTGCTGAATGGAGGTATAAGCACATGTGTTGCCCATAACAGCCTGGGAGCAGCCTGCAGGGGAGAGGCTGCATCTTATGAATCTCCATTGGGAGCAGGCTGTGTGTGTGTCCTTATGTGTATGTGTGAGTCTGTGGACATCCATATTTCCAACTGGCAACAGATGAAATGCACCAAAGCCTATGTACAGAAATCTGAGAGGCAGGACTACATGAGGAGTTTTGAGGTTAATGCTCATCTGAGCAAAAGCAGTAAAGTAGTACATAGCTTCCATTGCATGCTTCCCTGAGATGTTTCCTGAGGCAGGATTTGTTATGTGGGTATCAGAAAGCAGGGGCTTTAATGACCCCTAGCCTTTTACTTCCCAGTACATACCTTTGCATTTTCTACATACACAGCTTTTATGATTGAAAATTATTTGAAGGTAGGAACCATTATTATTTTATCTATCTTGCCTTCCTTTGCTCCCATAGCAACCTTTGACAAATACTGGAAGTTTTGTAAATGTTTGCTGAATTAGATTGGATTTATTCCTCAGTAAGATTCATTCATTCATTGGACCTTGACTACTATTCATTCATTCACTCATTCAGCAGGTGTTGCATACCTACTAATTGCCAGGAAATGGGGCTACAATTGTGAACAGTTTCTTGTTTGTTGAGAGCTTCCAGTAATATTAGGGGGATTGAGAAAATTATGATCAGTGCTAAGCTAGGAAAGATCAGGGTGCAAGGGAACTGCAGAGATGGAGAAATGAACTTAGACCTGGACTCAGCAAGGTTTCCTAGAAGAAGTAATTTTCAAAAGGAGACCTGGCAGATGAATAGGAGTCAGCCAGGAGTGGGGGATAAAAATGGAGAGTATTTCAGGCAGAGAAACAACATGTGCCAAAGTCAGAGAATTCTAGGCTTGAAGGAGTGAAGGGGATGAAGGAGTGTGGACTGCAGATGAGCACTGAGGCTGCCCATAGGAGCCCTGGTTTGGTCGTGGGAGGTGCTGGACCAGGCACCTTAACATTCTTTCCTACTGAGCCTTCAGGCCAGCCTATGAGGCAAGGATAGTCATTCCAATTTTTCAGATAGGGCTCCGGAAAATTCAGTATCTCAAGGAAGTTCTACCAGGCAATCAGCAGAGGGATGAGGTTTCAGACCTATGGCCCAGGCCTTCCCCACATCCAAACCACCTCCAGATTCTGGGCTGCGGAGGAGGAGAGACTCTCATGCTGGGCAGACACAGGGACCAGAAGCGCCAGTGCATCCTTGGTGATGTGGGGACAACCTGCCTTCCTGGGCTCCATGGTTGTTCTGGGGCTGGGAAGGAGCTAGAAAGGCCACCTCTACAGGCAGCACTTTTGGCCACAGAGTGTGTTTACTCTCTTATCATAACAGTATTCAGATGAGGTTTTCAACCGGTTGTGCTCAGGGCCAACACCTGCTGCACAATTTGGAAGATGCTCCACAGGCCTGAGGAGCACAGAGGACTCATTATGTAATTAGGTCTTTGGAAAATGAACTATTATTCATCAACATTGCAATCAGAGGGCTCAGTGTAGCTCAGGGACTCAAACTGATGCGAGTGTGTGTTTCTCTGGTGTTTATCGCTGCTGCTGCACGCAGATTGTCACAGAGCAGGACACCTCCAGGGTGGCCCACCTGTGCAAGGAGAGGAGAAGCTTTTTTTCCTTTATTTTCCAATAGGGAACAGCTTGGGGGATAGGAAAGGCCAAGAACAATGGTGCTCAGAGTAGAGCATGCACCAGAATCCCCAGAGAAATGTTCATAGCAGAAGTTGCTGGATACCACCTGCATTGTCCCAGAGCCAGTGGGTCTGGGTTGGAGCCTGAGAACCTGCATTTCTAACAAGTTTCTTGGTATCACTGATCTGAGCCGTGCCCTTTGAGAACAACTTTCCAGAGAAAGGTGAGAGCCGTAATCCGTCAGGAGCCTTCATGATCAGAGCTGAGCCCCTCATGTGGACCCAGGGTGGACAGTCGAGCTGCATGATTTAGTGAGAAGGGGGAGGACAGGTGCTGTTATTCTCGTTTTTCAGATCAGGAAGCTGAAGCCCAAGTTCTGAAGATTTAGAAGTGGCAGAACTGGAACAAAACCTGTCTTCTGTTGCCTGTGCAACAGCTTACCAGGCTTAGCTTTGCATGAACAGAACTTTGGCAGTTGGTTAGTTTTTGCTTTCACTCAGAGTAGTAGGCACCACTAACTATGCACCCAAGTCAGTGTTCTTAGCCTCTTCCTGACTTTTCCCACCCTCTCTGCTTGTCACCTTTTCTCTCTGTTGAATACAGTGTAGCCAAAGTGATGATGCCTCTCTTTTCCAAGCCTGGCTCCTATAAACCTTGACATGCATTAGGCCTGAGATTTCATATCCCTCCTGGGTATCAAATGTCACTTCCAGGGTGACTTGGGAACTCATGAGAGGCCAGGGCCCTGAGTATGCCTGGAAGAGAATCACCTGTGAGCTGACAACTACCTAGAACTTTATATTCTAAATCTCTGTTGTATGGAGCCCCTGATATTTTGCAGTCTATTTGTAATGGCAGCCTAATCTGCTCTGATTGCTACGATTGGTTCCTTAAAGTGTCCCAGTAAGTATGGTGTTGGGACCATTTGCAGCAGAATTACTTGCTTTCTAAAAATGCAAATTCCTAGGCCTCATCCCATCCCTACTGAAAGGAGTTCCTTGGCTGCCCTACCTGGCAATGTGTGTTTTAACAAGTATTCCAGGTAGCAGTCATGCCCACTGGAGTCTGACAACCAGATATATTTTAGATCTGGAGACAGTAAACTATGGCCTGCTATCAAATGTGGCCTGCCACCTGTTTTTGTGCAGCCTGTGAGCTGAGAATGGATTCTACATTTTTAAATGGTTAAAAAGAAAAACTCAGAAAGGATAGCATTTTCTGATAGGTGAGAAGTTTATTGGAATACAGCCACATTCTCTTGTTTACTTATTGCCTTTGGCATCGCAATGGCAGAATTGAGTCATTGTGACACAAAGCATGTGGCCTGCACAGTCTGAGATACTCGTTGGCCCTTTGTGGAGAAACTTTGCTGACCCCTGTTCTAATCTAGATCCTTAAACTCCACTCAAGAGGGTGCATCTTAATGAACAAGAATGTGTAGCAAAGTCACTACCACTACGGACTTAGAGTCCCTTGTTCATGGACGCAAGAGAACAAATATTATCGTCCTTCCATTCATTTATTAATTCTCTTAGTAAACATTCATTGGATACCTCCAGAGTGCTGGGGCACTGAGTTACAAAAGAGTACGTGATAGGTGAATAATACATACGGTTGGCAATTACGCTTTTTCCATTACAGTGAAACTCATTATTAAACAAAAAGCTAAACATTAAGTAGTCTCTAATTACTGTATGGCAATGTTATAGTGTTGCACAGGGAATTTTGTAGAAAGTGTTAACAAAAAAGGGTTCGCACTCAGGGGCAAGTACACCTATTGAAGATCCTTCATTTTCTAGGACTGGAAAACAAGAAAGACCAAACTCCAAACCACTACAGACCAGAGCCAGAGAATTCTGTACTTTTTTCTACATGGAACAACATGAGCCAGGAGGGCAGACAAACATTTCTCAAAGGGCAGTGCCTAACAGTGACGGCTGAAGAAGAAGAAGGTCTGGAACTCATTAGGGAGAGAAATGATGGATTTGAACAGTGTGGCTCTGGCAATTCAGATGCCCCAGGGGTGAGACGGAAGAGGTGAGGCAGCCCAAGCAGGTTGAGTAGACGCTGTGGAGCCACCCAGCCCTGTACACCTAACCGCAACATCTGGACAGAAATTAACTTCTGAGGGGCCCAGCCTGGGGCTGGAGTGCAGGTAACTGGGAAGGGAGCACTGATTCTCAGTATTAGGTAGGGCCCAGCTCTCAGTCAAGGAGACACATCTAAGCCAATGAGATGAGAGCTGAACCAGGATCCCAATTAACAAAGAAGAGTCAGAAGAAAACCAGGCCAGAGTATCAAGCTATCATCACTGTCCACCAGGTCTAGGGTTCAAGCCTAAGCTCAGAATCAGAGCAAGTTCAGAGCAGCAGTGGAGGCCAGCCAGGAATGCTCAGCATTCAAGAATTACCTAAAACTTGATTCTGATCTATGCACCAAAAACTGCTCCCTTGTAGCCAGGCATAGCCAGACATTTGATTAAAAAAAGATAGAAGAAAAAATTCATTCAGGGCATTTGTTGAAAAGTTTCTTAAAGAGAGCTGAATCAAGTGACATGGCACATCTCTGCCCTCCCTTCCCTTCCTGCTGCCTTTCAGAATACAGATGTGGTGGATGATGCCCTAGCAGCCATCCTGAGCCACGAAGTGACTTTGAGAGGAGAAATATTGTGCTGGAATAGTGAGACTGAACAACAGGGGTCTGATTCTCTATTAACTCTGAAGCAGCCATATCAGACTTTGGTTATGTTTATCTCTAGACTTCTTTGGTAGGTAAAAATAACTTTCTATCTTTTATGAGGCACTTCTTTGGGGTTTTCTGTTACATAAAGTTGAACTTTTTCCTATGTACTACATCTTTCCATCCAGGAGTCCTTCCAGCATTTGACATACATGCCACTGATAGCAGACAAGACAACTTTAGCAAGAACTGAAATATGAGCCTGTGATGCACTTATTTTAATACACACTAGAGAAAATATAGTCAGCATTTCAAAGCTATGATTTCATGGATGAAACTCAGGTTGGTATTTCTATTTAAAAAATAAGTCAATTTAAAATAAACAGTTGAATAAATAATAGAACAACCATCTTGCAGGGAAGGCAGCAATCAGGAAGGTAGAATTTGAATGATGGAATATTTTTAAGGAATAAAGGGGAAACTGGACCTACCTTGTTTGGAAGAGCCAGTGCCTACGTTGACACAACAGGCACTTGATAACATCTGTGGAATGAATGAATGTGTACAGCTGTCTCCTTGAATGGGCTCCAGCTTCTCCCAGAACACCCATTGCCTCTGCCTGTAGTCTGCTTCCTCACCTCTGAGACAAAGAATGTAGCATCTTTTTTTGTTTATTTTTCCAAATTTTCTAATATGCAATTTTTCTTTTCAAAGCACAAGGCAGTCACCTGATCTCAGGGCTTTTATTTTCAGGTTTTATTAAGTGGAGCTTTTAGCGTCAGCCATTTTACAATCCTGTGCTGGTTTCTTTCTTGTGCTGGCTCATTGGTTGGACCCCATTTCGTGTGGTTGAAATAAAAGCAAACTGCCTCCCATATAGAAGATCGATGGCTGCTTGTTTCTCGTGAGCATTAATATATTTACACTTGTGGCCAGATAGAGCCGTACTCAGAACTTGGCTCCTAGGGATGAGCAGAGAGAGGAAGCCCCTCACTTTCACTAGCTTGGTTCACCCCAGGGACCTCCCACCACAGCTGCTTCCCTGTGTCTCCAGAGGATTGGGGGAAGCCCATATGGGAGGTGGTGATTGATGTGGAGAGAGTCCAATGGCTCCAAAGACAAACCCAAGGCTCTTGATGGGAAGGCTGAGGCCACTGAAAGCCAACTGCTGCAGAGCAAAGGAAGTAGTTGGACAAAGCTTTCTTGAGTGGGAGGGGTAGGATGTGATTGAAGGAGTAATAACCAAATAGCCTTCTGCATCTGTAGCTTCGGGTTAGCTCTGCTGTCACACATGGGTGGGAGGCACGAGCAGCAATGAGCTTCTCAAAGTCTGGGTTTTAAATGCTGGAATCTATCAGCATGATCTCTGTTGGTAATTGCCCTACTCATTGCAATAATACCCAGCATCATCTCTGTGCTTCATAACAATAGTGGCAGCCAGGTCAGGAGGCTATTTACATTTTGTAAGTGAAGTAACTGAGGTCTGGAGAGTCTTTCCTAAGCTCTGTGGAAGGTGAGTAATGGAATCTAGTCCAGATGCCAGGCTTTCAGTTTGCAAGTTCCCACCTTCCTTCCATCCAGTGCCTCTGCAACTTGTGTTCTACTCATTGAGGCATTTGGATTAGTTTCTGATCTTGCTAAGGTAATGGTATCCTTTCCCTTCTGATTCCCACTCATTCAGCTCCCTTTCTGTACCTGGAATCTCCAATAGATCTATATCTGAGCCTTCATTTCTCCTTGACCTTCACTTAGCTTTGTTACTCCTCCCACCTAATTACTTTATTTTGCTATTCCTCTTCTAGACAAAGTACATTGAGATGAAGATTTAAGGGCCAGGGCTTGTGTTCGTTAGCATTCCATCACTGTGACAAAATACCTGATAAAACCAACTTAAAGGAGGGAAGGTTTATTTGGCTCATGGTTTCATGGGTTTCAATCCATGATTACTTGGCCCAGTGGGTTTTGAGCCTATAATGAGGCAGTCCATCATGGCAGAAGTGTGTGGCAGAGGAAAGCTGTTCACTTTATAGCAGTGAGGGAGAAGAAGGAGGAGGAGGAGGAGGAGGAGGAGGAGGAGGAGGAGGAGGAGAAGGGGAAGAAGGAGAGGAAGAGGAAGGGGAGGGGAGAGAGGGCGAGGGGAAGGGGAGGGAGAAGGAGGAGAAGGATGGAGAGAAGAGAGAGAAGGAAGAGGAGGAGGAGGAGGAGGAGGCTAGGGACAAGACAGCTCCCAAGGGCACACCTCCAAGGACCCACTTTCTTCCACTAGATCCCATCTCCTAAGCTTTCTTCACCTCCCAATAGCCCATGAAATTATGAACCTGTCGATGGATCAATCCACTGATGAAGTCAGAGCCCTCATGATCCAATCACTCCCCAAACGCCCTGCCTTTGAACACTGCTGCACTGAGGACCACACCTTCAGCACTCGAGCCTCTGGGAGACATTCCAAATCCAAGCAATAACAGTATGTGCTCTGCATGTGCTGTACTCCATGTAGGAGAACATGTTGAGAGTAGAAGTCCCTCATATTTTCTTCCATTCTTCCTTACTACATATACTGGCTGAGTGTCAGGTTCTGTGGGGGGATACAAGAGGAACCAGTAACAACTAGAGGGATCAATGTAGTCATTCTCACATTGCATGGGCTCTGGTCCCCTTGGAGAGTCTGATGAATGATCTAGCTTCTCCCCCCTCAAAATGTAGGTGTTCTCATTCACCAAAATTTTGCACAAGATGTATCTGTAAATGCTCTAGTGTTTTAGGGACATGCAATAGGAGGTGGAGTTGGGGGCTGTGATGTTTTTATCTGGTCAAATGTGGAGAGCAGAACAAGCAGGAGCAGGAAGGAGACAGGAGACTGCCAGTGTTAATCAGTGTGCAAGACAAGTTTGGGGCAATACTGGGGAATATAGCCTAGAGGAGAAGGCTCCAAACGCAAACCAGCTCAGGCAGAAACTGTACGTATGAGGGTCCTTCATTTGGGAGTGGCAGTTCCTCAGCTCTGGAGTGGCCACGATAATGCCTTCTTTCCAGGGTTGTTAGGAAGCTGAAATGGTAAAGGATGGGAAAACCTTTACTTCTGTCTGTTTCCACTGAGTCTTGTGAGCATGACCTGGCTTATTACGCTGTACCTCAGCAAAGTGCCTGACACGAAACAGGTGCTCTTTAAATGCATCTGAATAGTAATCACCAGAGAACCTCTGTTTGAGCTTCTCTGAATGAATAAAGAAAAGGAAGGAAGGAGCCAGAGAAGGAAGAAGTGGTTGACACCATCTTGAGGGATGATGTTGCAATTTCTTTGGAATTTCTCACCTTACACAAATACATGTCTTCAAACTGTGTCACTGTGTAAACTGAAGACTGATAAGAAAAATCCTCTTCTAATGACTTTAATAATAATTTCAGAGATGCTTTACTTCTATTTCCTCTTGATTTAAAATCAGCCGTTGCCTACTATATTGGCCCCTAAAGCATATTTTTCTGTAGGGTAAAAAATGTGCAGAAAATCAGTTCTTAAAGGTATCAAAATGAGGGGATGGTGGTGGCAGGGATGAGATCACCAGTGAACCTTTACATGTAAAAAGACTTTATCATTTTCTAAGTGAGGACTCTCCAAATGTCTCAGTTGACTCATACACAGAGCCTTGAGGCAGGGGAGGGGGAAAGAGTCTGCAGCCATGTTCTTGGGACTGAATTTTTAGCTTCATTTTGCAGTTTAGGAAACCATGACCTAGAAAGGTTAAATGACCTGTCCAAAGTCACAGAACCAGTTCATGGCAGTGTAGGTGACTGGGAATGTGCTGTAAATGGACACAGAGAAAAACAGAGTCTGTCAAATCAGAGTGACTTACAATGTAAAGAATCCTCCCCTCTGCTCCCCAACCCTTTCCAAGTTCTGCTGTGAGGCAGTGTTTGTAGAGGAAGGATGACAGCAGCTGGATACACCAGGGTCAAAATTCTGTCCCTGCATTCTGAGCAGCGTGGTCTCCAGTGCCCACATCTCTCCAGCCCCCACCGGGCCTGTCTAGTCTCCACTTGTAGGTCAGTTGGGGCCTGCTCTGGGGGCTGAGTGTTAGGAAGTGAGAGAAAGCCAGAGAAAAGTTGCCACGGCAACAGGGGAGCAGTGGCTTCTCTCTAAGGTGATCTATGGCTCCGCAAGCATCAGAGGATTGGCTTGTTTGCTTCCCATCAGGGCCCTCTGGGATTCTGAGCATGCTCTGGGGGAATGCTACTGCCACTCCCTTCCTCTTCTTGACTGCTCTGCAGCAGCCACCTGGGCTTGGACACCACCTGCCTCAGCAAGAGGCTGCCCCTAGCAAGAGGCCAGACAGTCTGGGAAGTCGCTGTGGTTTTCACCCTTGTTTCCTCACTGGATAGCAGGCATGTGACATCTCAGAGCTGGGAGTTATCATTGGGATCTCGCTGGTTCAATGTTCTTGTTTGACATGTGGGTAAACTGAGGCTCAAGAAGGACCTTGACTTGTTGAAAAACACAGTGTGAATAGGGAAAGGATGAGAATTGGAACTCATAGTCTAGGGCTCTTTCTGCAGGACCATTTTGCTTTTCTAATCAAGGCAAGAAGGCTACTTAGAAGCAAGCTGCTGTTAGCCAAGTGACTTTGGCCAAGTCATTAGATTAGTACATTAGTTTATTATTCTAATAAATCTGGAGTTTAGACTCCATGATCTGTAATTTTCTGCATTGTTTACAGGAGTGACATAACCTTTTTTAATGATATATAAATAGGTCAAACTGGGGCTTCCGAACTAAATCTTTTGAGCACGCTAATATTTCTTTTTTTACAAAAGTAACAGCAATTTTTCACAGCAGACCAATCCATGGCTTAGCCATGAAGACCTCATTATACTGGCTGAGTATTACAATAACACTCCTCATAATTTTTCCTGCCTCTAGCCTAACACCCCAGACAAATATCTAGCTTTATCTTCCTAAAACTCCCTTCAGATCAGGCCATTTTATTCTTTTTTTCTATTAAATTCTTTTATTGGTACATTGTAGGTATACAACACAATTACATTTCTCACTGGGAATTGTACCTTTACATAATGCATCTTGGTTCTTATTGTTTCCCCATTCTTAGCCCTCCCTTCACCCCCTCCACCCTTCCCTATTTACAAAGACTTTATTTCCATTTTTTCCATTTCTCAGCATTTTTCCTTTCCCTTCTTTCCTTTCCCCTGCCCCTCCCACTACCCCTACCCCTTTGGACCTTTTCTTCCTATTTTACATTATCGATTATTCATTCTAATCATCAGTAGATTTTAGGTATACAATATAATGACATTCATCATTGGAAATTTGCACATTTACATGATCTCTCTTGGTTCTTATTTTTCACCCTTGCCCAGCCCTCCCTTCAACCCCTCCAGTCCTCCCTATTTACAAAGATTTTGTTCCTATTTTTCCATTTTCTCATATTAATCCTATTCCCTTCTATCCTTTCCCTAGCCTTCCCACTTCCTTCCCCTTTGCCCCTTTTCCTCCTATTTCACATTACCTATCACACATTTAGTCCTTATTTACACTTTCAGTTTCTCACACTAGAGAAACTATTCGGTATTTATACATGTGTGTCCTATTTATTTCACTTAAGAGTATTGCCTCAATGTGCATCCACTTAGCTATAAATGTCTCTAATTTCTCATTTTTTATGGCTGAGTAGTATTCCATTTTATTAAAAAACCACATTTTCTTTATTCAGTCTCCAGTTGATGGGCATTTGGGCTGTTTCCAAGTTTTAGCTATCACAAACTGTGCTGCTATGAACATGGGTGCACATATATCACTGTGGTATGATTCTTTTAATTCTTTGGGGAAGATCCCCAGCAGGGGAATAGCAGGGTCAAATGGGACTTCCAGTCCTAGTTCTTTGAGGTATCTCCATACTGATTTCCACAGTGGTTGCACCAGTCTACACTCCCACCAGCAGTGGAGCAGGGTTCCTCTTTGCCCACACCCCTGCCAGCATTTGTTATTGGTTGATCTCATGATAGCAGCCATTCTTTCTGGAGTGAAGTGGAATCTCAGCATTGTTTTCATTTGCATCTCTTGAATGACCAGTGATGTTGAACATTTTTCATGTATTTATTTGCTATTTCTACTTCTTTGTCTGAGAAATGTCTGTTCATTTCAGATACCCATTTTTGGATTGGGTCTTTAAATTTGGGAGGTCTGATCTTTTTAAGTTCTTTATAGATTCGAGATAGTAGACCTTTGTCTGAGGAAGAGCAGGTGAAGATTTTTTCCCACATTGTGGGTTGTCTCTTCACACTGGTGGTGGTTTCTCTTGCTGTGCAGAAGCCTTTTAATAAGAAGAGATCCCACTTGTTGATTGTTTGTGCTAGTTCATGGGCAACTGAGGTTTTGTTCATAAAATCTTTTCCTACACCAATGTCTTCAAGGGTTCTACCTAACCTCTGTTCCAACTGGTTCAGAGTTTCTATTTTAATATTTAGATATTTAATCCATTTTGATTTTAGTTTAGTGTATGGTGAGAGATACAAGTCTAGTTTTAATCTTTGGCAAGTTGAAGCCCAATTTTTCCAGCACCATTTATTAAAGAGGCTATCTTTCTTCCAGTGAGGGTGTTTGGCTCCTTTATCAAAGATGAGATGGCTGAGTGTGTCTGGGGTTGTTTCTGCATCTTCTAATCTGTTCCACTGGTCCTCAGGTCTGATTCTTTGCCAGTACCATGCTGTTTTTATCACAGTAGCTTTGTAGTAGAGTTGCAGGTTGGGGATTGTGACACCCCCTGCCATGTCTCTGTTACCTAGAATTGCTTTTGCTATTCTGGGTCTCTTCTTGTTCCAAATGAATTTTTGGGTTGTTTTCTCACGGTCCATGAAGTATGCTGCTGGGATCTCAATTGGAATTGCATTAAATCTATATAGCAGTTTTGGAAGTATGGTCATTTTCACTATATTAATCCTTCCTACCCAGGAGCAGGGGATGTCTGTCCATTTTCTGATATCATCTTCAATCTCTCTTTTCAGAGTGTCATAGTTTTCAGAGAAGAGGTCTTTGATTTCTTTTGTTAGGATGATTCCTAGGTATTTCAGTTTTTTGGATGCTATTGTGAAAGGAATTATTTGCCCTATTTCTCTCTCAGTGAGTCTGTCATTTGTGTAGAGGAAAGCTGTTGATTTTTGTGTGTTGACCTTGTAACCAGCTACTTGACTGAATTTGGTTATTAAGTCTAGAAGACTTTTGGTGGAGTTCTTGGGGTCTTCTATATAGAGTATCATGTCATCTGCAAATAATGACAATTTGACTTCTTCATTTCCTATCTTTATTCCTTTTATTTCTTTCTCTTGTCTAATTGCCGTGGCTAATGTTTCCAGAACTATATTGAACAGGAGTGGTGATAGTGGACATCCTTGTCTTGTTCCTGATTTTAGTGTGAAGGATTTCAGGTTTTGACCATTTAGTATGATATTGGCTGTTGGTTTTTCATAGATGGCTTTTATCAGTTTGAGGTGGAGACCATCTATTCCAATTTTTTGTAGGGTTTTTATCATAAATGCATGTTGGATTTTGTCAAATGCTTTTTCTGCATCTATGGAGATAATCATATGGATTTTGTCCTTGGCTCTATTGATATAGTGTATTACATTGATTGATTTGCACATGTTGAACCATCCCTGCATCCCTGGGATGAATCCCATTTGGTCAGGGTGTATGATCTTCTTGATGATCTTCTGCATTCTGTTTGCCAGTATCTTATTAAGGATTTTTGCATCTATGTTCATTAGTGAGATTGGCCTATAGTTCTCCTTTTTGGTTGGGTCTTTCTCTGCTTTGAGGATCAAGGTGATGCTTGCTTCCAGGAATGAATTTGGGAGTATTGCTTCCCTTTCAATTTCATTGAAGAGTTTAAACAGTAGTGGCAGCAGTTCCTCTCTAAATGTCTTGTAGAATTCAGCAGTGAAGCCATCAGGGCCCAGGCTTTTCTTAGTTGATAAGTTTTTAATTACATTTTCAATTTCATTGCTTGATATTGGGTTGTTCAGAATTTTTAGGTCTTCTTTGTTCAACTTTGGTAATTCATATGTATCTAGGAATCTGTCCATTTCTTCTGTGTTGTCCATCTTATTGGCGTATAGGTTCTGGAAGTAGGTTTTGATGATCCTCTGGATTTCTGCTGAGTCTGTTGTAATTTCACCCTTTTCATTCCTAATTGCATGGATTTGGGCCTTTTCTTTCCTTTTTCTGACAAGGTTGGCTAAGAGTTTGTCAATTTTGTTGATTCTTTCGAAGAACCAACTCTTGGCTTCATTGATTTTTTTGTATCGTTCTCTTAGTCTCCATTGCATTGATTTCTCCTCTGATCTTTATAATTTCCTGCCTTGTATGAGCTTTGGGTTTGTCCTGCTCTTCTTTTTCTAGAAGCTTGAGGTTCAGCGTCAGGTTGTTTAATTGGGCTCGTTCTGTTTTCCTAATATGCGTATTCACTGCTATGAATTTCCCTTGTAAGACTGCTTTCATTGTGTCCCATAGATTCCGATATGTTGTATTGTCATTGTCATTTAATTGAAGGAACTGTCTGATTTCTTCTTTAATTTCCTCTGTGACCCATTGGTTATTCAGAAGTGTGTTGTTCAATTTCCACATGTTTATGAAATTTTTTGAGTTTCTTTTGCTATGGATCTCCAATTTCATCGCACTATTGTCTGATAATATACAGGTGATTACTTCAAGTCCTTTGCACTTACTTAAACATGTTCTATTTGTGAGTATGTAGGCCATTTTATTCTTGCTTACAACTCAGCCACAGACCTTCAGGGTCAATGTCAGTTAGGACTGTGAAGCCCTTCCTCAGTGTAACATCACATCCACGTCTTTTGCCAGCACCTCTCATCTTCCATAAGCACCTGTGACCATGATGTTTCTTGAACATGCTTTGATGCCCCAACTTCACGCATGGGGGATATTTTGCTGCCTCTGTCCACTCCTCTTTTCACTCCACTTTTCCTACCCCACCCCCATTCTTCAAAATCCAGCTCAGTTGTTTCTCCAGCACTCTGAATGAGGTCTCCCTTTGCTTCATTAGCACCTGTTACTTATCCTTGTTAGAGCACTTTTTTGGGCCATGTAAATGTTGTTTGTTATCTTCCTCTTTCATTAGGGTGCAGATTCTTCAGGTAGGAATCTTGTTTTTCTTTGGTTTGTACGATAGTTTGAATATGGTTGTCCCCTCTAAAACTCATGTTGAATTGTCCCCAGTGTAATGGTGTTGAGAGGTGGTGGGATCCTTAGAGGTATTAATGAAGTTCTCATGAGACTGCGAGGGCAGGATGTTATCAAGTGCAGCCACCCCTCATGTTTAGCTTCTTCCACATGCTCTTTATTTTCTTTCTGTTTTCCACTATGAGTTGAGACATCATGGAATCTTCACCAGAAGCTGAGAAGGCTCTTGGACTTCCCAGCCTTCAAAACTGTGAGCTGAATAAAACTTCTTTCTTTATTAAATTACCTGGTCTCAGGCATTCTCTTATAACAAAAGAAAATGGACTAAGACTCCTATAGAGTCTGATTAGTAGGAGGTAATCAAGAAATATTTGTTGAATGACTGGATAATGATTGTGGGATGTTAAATGTTTGTTAGAAAATTGAGTTTACTATAGAGCTCTGGGGAGCTGTCTAAAAATGTCAGCTTCAAGTCATGAGTGCTTGTTACCCACTGTGTTTACCAGCCCATTGACTCCTTTTACCAAAGGACCATCCGTAAGATGCTCACTGGCTTGAAAGTCAGAAGCCCTCAATAGAGTCTTTGTTCCTGGGGAAGTAACTACTTACTCTCTGGCCCTTAGTTATAATAATGGGGTTGGGCTTAGTGATCCCTAAAAAAACCTTTTTCATTCATTGCCCATGATTCCAAGATAGCCAATCAGCAGTTGACATGCAGCAGGCATAGTAGCTGTGGCCAGAATGGGAAGAAAAAACATTCTACCAATTTAAAGTTTCATTTCAGCTAAATTTTGAAAACATGGGCATGGGCACAGAAGGACTCTCCCAGAGAAGACAGTCCTGCTGAACATCTGTCCAACTGAGCAGGAAAGAGTGAATAGATATCACTGGTCAGGTTCAGGCTGGTGAGCTGAGGCAGGTTGGAGCAGGTGGGTGGGGCCTGAGGGGAGGGTCAGGAATGAGGGTGGCAAGGCTGATCTAAGACCAGAGCCTCCTGGCTCGTTGACCCTCCCAGGATGGCGTAGGGGCTGTGACTTTTCTACCCTTGAAACTTGCTCATATTCTGCCTTCCCTTCCCTTCTCCCTTCATATTCCTGCCATCCCATCCTGTGACTCAAATCCAAGCTTCCACTTCCTCCAGGAAGCCTTCTTTGACACTACCTCCCTCAAACAAATCGGGAGCCTTCCTTCCTTCCTTCCTTCTTTTTTTCTGTAATACTGGGGATTGACCTTTACACTGACCTACATTCCTAGCCCTTTGCTTATTTTTTTATTTTGAAAAGCGGACTTGCTAAATTGCTCAGGCTGGGCTTCAACTTGTGGTCCTCCTGCCTCAGCCTCCCAGAGTGCTAGGATTATAGGCAGGCACTACCACACCACACATGGCTCAGGTATACTTTCTTATGTTCCCATAGTTCCCAGTGTTCTCTCTTGGAAACAATAGAATGTTTCTTTATTTGCCCGCTCTCCCACTAGGAACATGAGTTCCTTAAAGGCAGGGACACTTATCTCTGTATCTTCAGGTTATAATGCCAGTCCAATAGTCAATATCTATTTTACACAAATAAATGAATGACAAATTTAAAATTGGCATATAATTTTCAAGGTCCAATTATAATGTTTTCCTCAGCACTGGAGAAAAATGGAATTGGGCTTTATGTCCTTGAGAAAACCTTATACACCCCATTAATGAACAATAAGAGCATTTGCCACAAGCCTTCTTTGCTGGGTGGCAAATGATGTGGGTGGCAAATGCTGTGGGCGGCAAATGTGTCCACTTTTAGAGTTTTAAGGCCTAAACAGGCCCCATGCTTATAGAATGTAGCAGACATTGTACGTTCCCAATATACTGGGTGCTATGGGAAACACTAGAACTCAGCTGGCCAAAGAGTGCCCACCATGCCCTGAGTGAGCACCTGTGCGTGTAATGAGGGTAAAGAGTGACCTTTTGCTGTGTCGCTGTGGCTGTGTGTTCCTAAGTGCTGGTGTCTCTGTGTACTGGCTTCAGGGAACTCTATTATGAAATCTGTTCCTCAGCAGGTGGGTCAAGCAGGGAGTGATCCAGAGGCCCAGAGGTGTGTGGGGCAGGGCAGAAATGAGGTACAGAGAGTGAGGAGTGTAACCCACAAAGCACTAGACTCTGCAAGCTCCCTTGAGGAATATTTTGGAGTGAGGAAGACAGTCACTTCTGTGACGGTGGTACTACCCCTCTGGCATTTCACCTCTCCCTTGAGGTGCTCTCACTTTGATCCCTCGGCTGCAAAGAGTCTGTAAAAGAATATCACTGGAGCAAAAAACACAGTACATCAGGGGCTGAGCTGAGACAAGCTCTCAAGGGAGGGTTCCAGAGGGAGAGGTGATTTTCCCTTTACTGCCCTGTGCTCGCCCTGCTGGGTGGGTGGGTGGGGCAGCCCATCAGGGCTGTTGTAGGAGTGCCACTTCTCCTTGTCTCTGACTCAGCTGTCAGCAGAATCAGAACCTTCCTTTGCTTTTTCTCAGAATCCCTGGTATAGTCTTGGTTTGCAAACAGATCTTGAGTGAAAACTAAGGGAAATTGAAAATGACATTGGTAAGAGTGACCACAAAGCAAATAACATAGCTGAGACAGAAGAGGGCAGACCTCTTGTCCATGACAACAAGACCCCTGGAACTTCTTTCCTTTTTCTCTAGATGGGTAGGCTGAGCATCCCCTTTGTCCAAGATGGAGTATTCTCATTTCTAGCCACCTTCTTTTTCAGGAGAGTCCCACTGTCTGTGCTTTTATGTTTCCACCCAAATTGACTGGTGTAGCATGAGAAGGTATGATAGACAGGGAACTTGGACAAGGTGGCGGAATGCATTTTCCAAAACAGCCTCAGAAATATGTACCCCATCTGTGTTCTTTTAATGATGTGTGGCACGATAGTCCTCCATCAAGAAATCAGGTCTATGTTCTTTCTTCCTGAACTTTGTATTAGTCAGTTCTAATCACTATAACAAGATACTGGAGATAGGCTAACTTACCAGAAAAAGGTTTATTTAGTTAATAGGTTTTGGAGATTCAAAGTTCAAGATCAGGCAGCTCCACTGGTTTGGCCTCTGCTGAGGGTGGTGGTTGGTGTCACATCATGGTGGGAGTGTGTAGGATCAGATGATCAGGAGGGATGGAGAAGGGGGTGGGTGGGAGGGAGAGAGAAAGAGTCTAGAGTACACTCTTGATGACCCAAGGACCTCCCAGCAGGTCCCATCTCTTACCTCTTTAAGGCTCCATTACCTCCTAATATTGCCACCTGGGAACCAAGCCACTAACACATGACCCTTGATAGATCTTCAAACCCCAATTAAACCACAGCAAGCTGGGTGGACCTTTGTAACTGTCTTGATCGGTGGGACATAAGCAAATGAACTTCATGGCTTTTGAGTCTAGATCACAAAAGGGATGTGATTTCCGCCTGGTGCCCATAGGTACCTTGGGAACCCTGAGCCGAGTCTAAGAAGTCTGGCTACATGTTAGAAAGTTAATGTGGAGAAGCCCCACACAGAGAGAGAAAAAGATGCTTATGGAACCCCGTCTGTGAGCATTGAGTCTTCCTAGGATCAACCACTCATGAATGAAACTTCAGATGATTCCAGCCTTCCTCCCTGATCCACTTCAAGGATCAGAGATAAGCCTTTTTTGCTGTGTCCTCTCTTAATTCCTGACTCAAAGGTTACGTAAGCTCCATAAATGGTCAGCTCACACTCCTAGGCTTTGGGGAAGCTTGTTATGTGATTAGATAATCAGAATAAATGCACAGAGTGTTTTCACAGCCTTGGCACTGAGCTGCTTCTCTTAAGCACCATCATTTCTACTTTCTTACTATTGGCCTTTTATACTTCTCACTTTTTGATCTTTTCCAAAATAAGGCTTCATCTTGTTCCTTTATTTGGATGCTGCTTCCTAGGTAAACATCTTTACTTCCCTTTTTTGGATGATGGAGGTTCTACATCTCATTCTGCTGCCATTGCTTCTACCTATCTAAGCTCAGGACCCTTTGCCATGGCACAATCTTCCCACATAGAAGCCCTGGAGAAGACTTAAGCACCAGCCACTGGGAAGCCAGAGCAGGGAATATCCCCTCTAGTGGCATTCACCTAGACTTGCAACATCCACACACAGCTCCACATCCTTCCTGTTCTTCAGATGTAGAAAGCAATTCAGGAGGTACAGATGATCAAGATCCTCTGCTCTCCATGAAGGCCATCTCTGCAGACGAGCAAAACAATGAGAGCAAATGCACATAGTTCCCAGGGAGCCAAAATATCAAAGGGTGATGACTGTCAACAAAAACTCCCAGGCTACCAAGAAGGGCCAGCAAGAGTTAAAAGCTGAGTATCTCCCTGGTACCTGAGTCCACTTTGAGAATGAGCTAGATGCTTTGGAAGGTGATTTATGGGCCTGAGTCACCTAATTGGAAACCTCCCAGAGGTAGCAATTAGACAATGTCAAGTCCTTGCTCTTTTTTTGCTTGCTTTGTGTGACTGCCGACAAGTCAATTTACCTCCTTGAGGCTTCCTTTTCTCTTTGTAAATGACAGTGACTGCAGCTTGCCCTGCTTTCTTCCAGGACTATTGTGAGGATCAAATGACAATGTACAGGAAGATGCTTTAATTGAAAACTTAGCACATGCCATGCTGAGAGCTGGGCATTCTACTTGTGTTATGTTATTTATTCCTCAAAATCCTGCAAGGTAGGAATCAACACCCATGTTACTAATGAGGAAATGGAGGGATAGAGGGACCACATAATTCAGACAAGGTAACATGACTAGTAAGAGGGAGAGCTGGCATACCAGCTCAAACTTGCCTGGTGCTAAAGCTTGTACTCTTTCCTTTAAAGTATAATTACTATTATTGCTATTGTTGTTATTGATTTATGCCTTTTGTCTGATTCACCTCGATAGGATATCCTTGATAAAAGACATATGAGATGCTCAGGTACTTGGGTACTGTGAAAGGATTCCTCATTGTCCTCAAATTCTCTCACTTTTGACCACATGAGCCACATTCCAACTGAATTAATGTAATTTCTGCAGTCCTATCGCCCAGGGCTGACTTGATTCCTAAGACTAAGATCTTAGGGAAATGCAAGACCAGAAATTATGCTACAGATGATGTTGACATTAGGAAGACTGTTTCTAGCCTCTGTGGGTGGCATAGGGGAGGGAAAGCAGTAGCTCTCCGGACATCCTCTTTGAGGATGGCTAATGGATGATACTGTTCCTCCACCCCACAGGGAACAAAAGAGTGAGCCACAGTGCTGGCAGATCTGGCTGGGACAAGCTACCTAAATTGGAGTGAGCAAGAGAATTTCAGCATGTCCTCTCTCCCTCAATGCCCCACGCTCGCCTTTTCCGCCCAAAGACAAAAGCTCCCAAAAGAGTGGCCTAGCAGCATTAAGAAAATAAGCAGCTAGGCAAGCCAGCCATGTTCTGTTTTTGGACAAGTAAAAGCATGTGGCTTCTAACTACAGGGACTCCACAGAAGGAAGAGTGCAAATACAAGTGCAGGCCTTCGTGAAGGTCAGCATTCCTGCCAGTGAGGGGCCTGGATCCTCCACAATCAAACCCAAGGCAAATCAATGTCATTTGAAGACTCTGGCCCATCTCTGGCAGCAAGTTGGAGGGAGGGTTGTGAGGGATTCCATGCCTCCTGCCACAGGAATGCTCAAGAAGTGCAGAGCAGATCTTTTGATTAGCAGTTCCTGGCTTTGTGTGTGCGCATGTGTGTGTGTTTGGACATTTTCACACACATAGGAAGCAAGCATTACTAAAAGCAAGAGGCTCACAGGGAGGGATCACATTATACATCATCTAGTTTATTACTGTCACCTGTTTTGGTGCCTGATGGGAATCCTAGTAAAACCTCCCCTTCCTCCCTGGGACTTGGTTCTCACATCTTCGCTCTTCCATCTGCTCAGCTGCATGATGTAGCCCTGTTTACTTTCCCTGTACTTTGGCTTCTTCGCCTGTGAAATGGGCCTGCTGAGTTCATCAGAACTGTGGAAGGAATCAAATGATACTGCACATGGCATTTGCAAACTATAAATATGCTCTAGGTTTTATTTTCAAGGGTGAGGGAAGAGGATGAAAACCAATGATAGAGAAAAGCAAATTTTGAAGCAGTGTGTGTTTCCTCTTCATGGGAATAAACTCTGTTGGGTCTCTAATCCTCAGAGATTGTGGTTTAGGGATTTGGGAAGATTGGTTCCAGAGCCTCTAAAATGATTTGGAAATTGAAAAGAGAAAGCTAAAGTGATTGTATGTGTTTATTTGTGTGGGGCCCAGCAGCAGACATGGGGAGGGGCCCCAGGAGAGGATCTCTGCGCTCTCCCAGGTGGAGGTGGTGAAGGGTGGAGGGAGCCACTCCTCAGAGCTGTGGAGACCCCAGACCAAGGCCAATCCCGGAGGAATGGGGCCAGGAGGACACCTGTGGGAAGGGCTCTTCACCTGATGATGACCTCTCCACTTCTTTCGATGGTGGAGTGGGATGTGGGGTGTGGTGGGATGATGTAGTGGCCAAGGCAGCTCAAACACTCACTTCCTGGAGCATGGATTTTTTCTTTTTCTTTTGAGAATAGTGACAGCAATGAGCTCTTGATGGGATCAATGTGCTGGGGGTGGCAATCACCAGGTGCGTAGAGTTGAGGATAGGTGACAGGCAGCAGGGGTGAGGGCAGAGGCATGGGGTGGGGGTACTTCTGGCTCTGTTGCCCATTGCTGGAGCCTTGTCCTGCCTCTCCCTCTGCACTTTACTCTGCCCTCGAATTATATGTGGTTTAGGACTTGGGAGCCTTCTCCAGCAGTGGCTCCCCTGGTGCTCTGGTGCCCAGGGACTTGGATGGGGTAGGTATGGAGACTCAGGATCAGCGGAGAGGGAGTGGCTTTGAAGCTGCAAAGGGAAAGTGTGAGCAAATGTGGCCCATGTTAAGAAGGAGGACCTGGAAAGAGGGCACTGTGTTTTTTAGATTCTGGGAATAGGATTTGAAATGGGGTCCACAGGGAGAATGGTAGGAGGAACATAAATGTAGAAGAATAAAGATTCAGAGGCTATGACAAAAGTATGGTAGATGGGGATAAGACCTTCCCTCAGAACAGTGGTAGACTGAGAAAGCATGTGAGATTCCATGTTCCAGACCAGGAGCTCAAGAAACAAGGCTCTACTCCCAGTATTCACGGTCAGCATCTGTGTGAGATCGAGTCTATCTTTTACTGATGGAGGAGGAGTTTCACAGTGGTTAAGCACCTACTATATGCTTGACAAGGCACTAAGCAATTTTATACAGAAGTTATCTTAGTAACTCTGGACCCCAGCCTTCAGGAATTATCTCCATTTTATAAACGAGGAAACTGAAGACCAGAGAGGTTTACGGCCTTGGAAGTTCTGCCTCTCTAGATCTCCACTGAAACCAGAATCTCCTTTTTTAAAATTCATGTATAAAAGATGGCCCTTAGATAATTTTGAGCCAAAATGATTAATTAAATAGTTCTTCATTTATTTGTTTTTTTTCTAAAATGAATTTTATTGATACATTTTAGGTATACAATATAATGACATTCATCATTGGAAATTTGCACCTTTATATAATCTCTTTTGTTCTTATTTTTTCCTCATTCCCCTGCCCTCCCTTCAATCCCTCCATCCCTCTCTACTTACAAAGACTTTGTTTTCATTTTCTCATATTAATTCCATTCCCTTCTTTCCTTTCCCCTACCCCTCCCAGTTCCCCTTCCCCCTTGCCCCTTTTCTTCCTATTTCACATCATCTATTATACCTTTTAGTCCTTATTTACACTTTCAGTTTCTCCCACTAGAGAAACTACTCGGTATTTACACGTGTGTCCTATTTATTTCACTTAAGAGTATCACCTCAATGTGCATCCATTTAGCTATAAATGTCTATAATTTCTCAATTTTATGGCTGAGTAGTACTCCATTTTATTTTAAAAAACCCCACATTTTCTTGATCCAGTCTCCAGTTGATGGGCAATTGGGCTGTTTCTAAGCTTTAGCTATTACAAACTGTGCCTCTATAAACATGGGTGTACATATATCATTGTGGTATGATTCTTTTAATTCTTTGGGGAAGATACCCAGCAGGGGAATAGCTGGGTCAAATGGGACCTCTAGCCCTAGTTCTTTGAGGTATCTCCATACTGATTTCCACAGTGGTTGCACCAGTCTGCACTCCCACCAACAAAGGAGAAGGGTTCCTTTCTCCCCACACCCCCACCAGCATTTGTTATTGGTTGATTTCATGATAGCAGCCATCCTTTCTGGGGTGAGGTGGAATCTCAGTGTTGTTTTCATTTGCATCTCTCGAATGACCAGTGATGTTGAACATTTTTTCATATGTTTGTTTGCTGTTTCTACTTCTTTGTGTGAGAAATGTCTGTTCATTTCAGATGCCCATTTTTGCATTAGGTCTTTAAATTTGGTAGGTCTGATTTTTAAAATTTCTTTGTAGATTCTAGATAGTAGGCCTCTGTCTGAGGAACAGCAGGTGAAAATTTTTTCCCACATTGTAGGTTGTCTCTTCACATTGTTGATGGTTTTTCTTGCTGTGCAGAAGCTTTTTAATAAGAAAAGATCCCACTTGTTGATTGTGCTAGTTCACGGGCAACTGAGCTTTTGTTCATAAAATCTTTTACTACACCAATGTCTTCAAGCATTCTACCTAACCTCTGTTCCAACTGGTTCAGTGTTTCTATTTTAATATTTAGATCTTTAATCCATTTTGATTTTAGTTTAGTGCATGGTGAGAGATATAGGTCTAGTTTTAATCTTTGGCAAGTTGGAACCAAATTTCTCCAGCACTGTTTATTAAAGAGGCTATCTTTCTTCCAGTGAGGGTGGTTGGCTCCTTCGTCGAAGATGAGGTGGCTGAGTGTGTCTGGAGTTGTTTCTGCATCTTCTAATCTTTTCCACTGGTCCTCAGGTCTGTTTCTTTGCCGGTACCATGTTGTTTTTTTTGGTCATAGTAGCTTTGCAGTATAGTTTCAAGTTCAGGGTTGTGATACCCCCTGCCATGTCTCTGTTACCTAGAATTACTTTTGCTATCCTGGGTCTCTTCTTGTTCCAAATGAATTTTTGGGTTGTTTTCTCAAGGTCCATGAAGTATGCTGCTGGAATTTCAATTGGAATTGCATTGAGTCTATATAGCAGTTTTGGAAGTATGGCCATTTTCACTATGTTAATCCTTCCTACCCAGGAGCAGGGAATGTCTTTCCATTTTCTGATATCCTCTTCAATCTCTCTTTTCAGAGAGCTATAGTTTTCAGAGAAGAGGTCTTTGATTTCTTTTGTTAGGTTGATTCCTAGGTATTTCAGTTTTTTTGGATGCTATTGTGAAAGTAATTGTTTGCCTTATTTCTCTCTCAGTGAGTCTGTTGTTAGTGTGGAGGAAAGCTGTTGATTTTTGTGTGTTGACCTTGTAACCAGCTACTTGACTGAATTTGGTTATTAAGTCTAGAAGACTTTTGGTAGAATTCTTGGGGTCTTCTATATAGAGTATCATGTCATCTGCAAATAATGACAATTTGACTTCTTCATTTCCTATCTTTATTCCTTTTATTTCTTTCTCTTGTCTAATTGCTGTGGCTAATGTTTCCAAGACAATATTGAACAAGAGTGGTGATAGTGGAATCCTTGTCTTGTTCCTGATTTTAGTGTGAAGGATTTCAGGTTTTGACCATTTAGTATGATATTGGCTGTTGGTTTTTCATAGATGGCTTTTATCAGATTGAGGTAGAGACCATCTATTCCAATTTTTTGTAGGGTTTTTATCATAAATGCATGTTGGATTTTGTTGAATGCTTTTTCTGGATCTATTGAGGTGATAATACAGCCATCCTTGTCTCTGCTGATATAGTGTATTACATTGATTGATTTGCGTATGTTGAACCATCCCTGCATCTCTGGGATGAATCCCACTTGGTTAGGGTGTATGATCTTCTTGATGATCTTCTGCATTCTATTTGCCAGCATATCTTACTAAGGATTTTTGCATCTATGTTCATTAGTGAGATTGGTCTATAGTTCTCTTTTTCGGTTGGGTCTTACTCTGCTTTTGGGATCAAGGTGGTGCTTGCTTCCAAGAATGAATTTGGGAATATTTCTTTCCTTTCAATTTCGTTGAAAAGTTTAAACAGTAGTGGCAGTAGTTCCTCTCTAAATGTCTTGTAGAATTCAGCAGTGAAGCCATCATGGCCCGGGCTTTTCTTAGTTAAGTTTTTAATCACATTTTCAATTTCATTGATTGATATTGGGTTGTTTAGAAGTTTTAGGTCTTCTTCATTCAACTTTGGTAATTTTTATGTATCTAGGAATCTGTCCATTTCTTCTGTGTTGTCCATCTTATTGGTGTATAGGTTCTCAAAGTAGGTATTGATGATCCTCTGGATTTCTGCTGGGTGCATTGTAATTTCATCCTTTTCATTCCTAATTGCATGGATTTGGGCCTTTTCTTTCCTTTTTCTGATAAGGTTGGCTAAGATTTTGTCAATTTTGTTTATTCTTTTGGAGAACCAACCTGTGGCTTCATTGATTTTTTTTGTAATATCATTCTCTTAGTCTCCAATGCACTGATTTCTGCTCGATCTTTATAATTTCCTCCCTTGTATGACCTTTGGGTTTGTTCTGCTCTTGTTTTTCTAGAAGCTTGAGGTTCAGTATCAGGTTGTTTAATTGGGCTCGCTCTGTTTTCCGAGTATGAGTATTCACTGCTATCAATTTCCCTCGCAAGATTGCTTTCACTGTGTTCCATCGATTCTGATATGTTGTATTGTCATTATAATTCAATTGTAGGAACTGTCTGATTTCTTCTTTAATTTACTCTGTGACCCGTTGGTTATTTAGAAGTGTGTTGTTCAATTTCCATGTGTTTATGAAATTCTTGTGGTTTCTTTTGCTATTAATCTCCAATTTCATCATATTATGGTCTGATAACATACAGGTGATAACTTCAATTCCTTTGCACTTATATAAACATGTTCTATGAGTGAGTATGTGGTCTACTTTAGAGAATGACCCATGTGCAGCTGAAAATAATGTGTATTCTGATTTTGTGGGGTGGAACACTCTGTAAACATCTGTTAATATCATTTGTTCAAGAGTTTGATTGAGTTCTAGTATTTCGTTGCTTATTTTTTGTCTAGTTGATCTTTCTATTTGTGACAGTGGGTATTGAGGTCCCTCACTAGTATTGTATTAGTGCTTACTTGATTTTTCATGTCCATTAATATTTGTTTTATATAGTTGGGTGCACTAGCATTTGGTGCACCTGTATTTATTATTATCATCTCTTCCTCTTGGATTGTTCTCTTTATAAGGATGTAGTGCCCTGCTTTGTCTCTCTTAATTAGTGTTGGCTTGAAATCCATTTTGTCTGCAAATAAGATAGTTACTCCCCCTTTTTTTCAGGTTCCTGTCACATGTAGTATTGTTTTCCACCCTTTAACTTTCAGTCTGAGTTTCTTTTTGAATTAAGTGTGTTTCTTGTATGCAACATATTTTTGGATCTTCATTCTTGACCCATTCTGCCAGTCTATTTCTTTTGATTTTTGAATTGAGGTGATTAATATTGATGGTTATAACTGATATGTATTGACTCTTCTTTGTCATAACCTTTTCCTGTTGTTGACTTCTACCCCTTTGCATTTAATTTGTTGCCTTGTCTGATGGATTCATTGTGCTGGGCTTCATGGGGTTGTGACCCTCATTGTCTTTTCCTAGGATATTATTTAAAGTTTTTTGGAGTGCTGGTTTGGTATTCATGAAGTTCCTCAGGTGTTCTTTGTCATGAAAATATCTTATTTCTCCATCAATTTTGAAAGATAATTTTGCAGGGTAGCTCAATTTGTGTTGGAGTTGTTTTCCGTTGAGCCTTGAAATACTTCACTCCAGGCTCTTCTTGCCTTGAGTGTTTGTTGTGCAAAGTCTTCTGTGATTCTGCTGGGCTTTCCTTTGTATGTGATTTGTTTCTTTTCTCTAACTGCTTGTAGAATTTTTTTACTTCTGTTGGGTTTCTGGAATCTTAACTATTATATGCCTATGTGTAGATTATTTTTTGATCAAGGCTAGGTGGAATCCTATATGCCTCATATATGTGTATGTCAAGTTCTTTTCCCCTACTTGGGAAGTTTTCTGCTATCACTTCTGTGAACACTTTTTTTATGTCATCTGCACTCTCTCCTGTTTCTTCATTGACTCCAATCAGTCTTATGTTATTCTTCTTTGCATTGTCTAGTAGCTGCTGGATTGATTTCTCATGGTCCCTTACAATTTTAAAGCAATTTTTCTTTTGCTGGTCACTAATTGCAATCTTATCTTCTATATCTGAAATTCCATCCTTACATTGGTTCATTTTGCTGTGTAAACTTTCAATTGAGTGTTTAATTTCCTGGAAATCTGTTTGCATCTGTTTTATGGATTCCATTTGTTTCCTATGTTGGGATTCCATCATGTTCCTCAGCTCCTCCATTGTTTTTTAATCTGTGTCCTCTCTAGATTTATTAATAATATCTTGCACTTTAGGCACAATCTCTACTATTATCTGAGAAATTATTTCTGATTTCATTTTTTCCAGATCCTCTTTTGTTGCCAGTTCAGGGATTTCAGGTGGTTGAGTGTCAGATTGTTCCATCTTGTTTCCCTTTAGGGTTGCTTTAGGTGACCTGGAAATCTGTTTTTGAGATTTGTTTACATGTCTTCTAATTTCAGCGGGGGGTGGGGGGGTTGTGTGCTGCTGGCACATGCATGGCTCACCTCCTGGGTAGCTCACCTCCTTGGCACTGGGGGTGGTGGTACTGTGGCCTGGAAGGCTCACCTTCTCCTCAGCACTGGGGGTGGCTCTTTCATTTATTTGTTTATTCAACAGGTATTTTCTAAGAGCCTACCATGTCCTAAGCACTGCAGAGATTATAGGGATAAAACAGGCCAATATGAAATTTTTATTTTACTAAAGGAAGATGAATAAACTAATAAATGAAAATGGATAGTATGCCAGACAATGATAAGTGATATATTGAAAAAAGCAGAGCAAGCTGAGGGGGCAGACAGTGTTGTGATAGGAGTATTTGCTATTTATCAAGGTTGGTCAGTGAAGCTCTGCTGATAAGGTGACATTGGTTAGAGGACCTGATAGCAACAAGGAGCCAAGACACACGGATCTCTGAAAGAAGAACCACCTAGTAGAAGAAAAGCTCTTAAGCAGGACAGCACTTCACATATTAAAAGATGAATAAGAAGCAGAGAAAGCAAAGTAGAGAGTAGTAGGTGATAAGGTCTGGGAGCAAGATCATGAAGAACCTTGCAGACCTTGGTGAAGACTTTCACTTTCACTGTGACTAACTTGGTGAACCAATAAAAGGCCATGAACATGTAAATGCCATGACATGGATGTTTTCTGAAAGGATCAATCTGGTGCTATGTTACCAGTGGATTCTAGGGGGTGCAAGAGAAGAAGAAGTAAGAATAGTTAGGTATCACTGAAATAATCCAAGGGGAGATGATGGTGCCTTGAACCTTGGTGGAAGCAGTGGAGGTGTTGGGAAGCAGTCAAAGTAGTCTGAGTAACTCAAAGTGTTAAGTGATAATTTACTGAGGTGGGGAAGGTTGAAGGCTAAATAAATTTAGGGGTGAGACAAGAATTTGGTTATGAGTGCAGTAAATTTATTATGTCTGTTAGATATCCAGATGGAGACACTGAATATGCAGGTGGATTCACAGATCTGGAGACCAAGTGATGTGTGGGCTAAAGATATAAATTTAGAAACTTTTAGTATATTGGTGGTATTTAAAGCCAATATACTGGATGAGGTACCTTAAAGATTAAGAAAAGATGGCTGTACCCTTGAATATTCCAGTGTTTTGGACACAGAGAAGGATTGGTCAGTGAGTAAAAGGACAGTTAAGAAAGAATAGTGTTTCAGAAGCTACATGAAGAAGGTGTTTCAAAAAGGAAGAAGCAGGTCAACTATCTCAAATCCTTTTGATAGACATAATGTTGAGATCTGAACACCAACTATAATATTTATAAATACAGAGGTCATTGGTTTCCTTGACCAGAGCTGATTTCATAAAGTGGTGGTAGGGTGGTGAATAGCTTTTAGAGAACCATGAGAAAAGGAAAAAGATACATTGCATAATTCTGAGTTTTGCTGTCAATGTGCAGAAATCAATGGAACAATAGCCAGAAAAGGAGATAGAATCAAGAGATTTAAAAAATATATTTAAAATTTATTAATTGGTAATGGGAGAAATTGTAGACTGTATGGTCAAGGGTGTGACTTGATACCCCAGAGAAAAGTTGATGGTCTAGGAGAGACAATTTAATTCCTGGAGCAAGTGTTTGGGGTTCAGAATCTCAGCTTGGGATCTGCTATTAACTCTAGACCTCTTCCAACTCTGCTCACCTCCTAGAGATGTGTGGGACTCAAATTAGAAAGTAGAAGTGGATGTGAGTGCCTTTGATTCGTAGGTTGACCAGAGACAAACCTCTGAGGACAATGGGAAGTCCTTTGTAAAGAGTGGTGGTGGTAATAGCTAATGGGTAGTGACAAGACTTTTCTAACTACACAGGAGAGTGAGTCAAACTCAGAAGGGTACAGTAGTTCTTATTGGACTAACTTATCTACAGATAACATCTATTAACTCTGGGTGTAATATTTTAAAAAAACCTTGAAGGCACTAAAGAGCAACCAAAATTGGAGTCTGCTTAAGAGGAGTCTGCTTTGGGAATAAAGGAATGGAACTAGATGAGTTTGCCTTTTTTACAGTTTTTGTTCCTAATGACAGGACCTACAGTGCTACATCAAGTGATTAAAACTTAGATAGAAAACCCTTAGTCTTTCTGGATTGAAGAACCAAAATACAGGATTCAGGATGAGAGAAAAGGGGATTCTAGGAAGAAGATAGCTATAGAGGGAGAGCCGTACATTTGCCATATAACTCTTTAAAAAAGAACTGCCTAATTACATGTCTGATCTGTGAACTTCATGTATGCATGGCAGACTCCAAGACACTCAGCATAGGAATGAAGAGCTGAACTGGGATTTCAGCTGCTATTTGGCATAGGAGATAAAATTTGAGATTTGAGTTCACCCAAGTAACTGCTTTGTAAAAGAAAAAAAACAATACTCTTTAAAGGCATGTTATAAATTCTAACATCTCTGTAATATATCAACAACAATTATGCAGAACATAGTCAAAACTATCTTTCCAAAAGATATTGGAAGAAAGAAGAAAAGGTGAACCAAGAGAGAGGGGAACCATTGGAAACTAATCTTGAGATGACTCAGATGTTGAAATTAGGAGACAATGACTTTTGAAACAGCTACTATGACTATACGTAAGGACATAAAATATGCATGCAATGAATGAAAAAGGTCAAAATAAGCAACAAACAAATAAGCAAACCACAACAAATAAAAAAAAATCTCAGCAGATAGTTACCACAAAGTAGTACCAAATGGAAATTCTACAACTGAAAAAAATACAAACTTTCAAAGATTTCCCTGGGTGGTCTTAACAACAGATTGGAGATGATAGAAGAATCAGTGAATTTGAGAATGGATTGATAGAAATTTTCCAATTTAATGAGCATAGAGAAAAATGTTTAGGAAAAAAATGAGCAGATTCAGTGACCTGTAGAACAATGGTAAAAAGTCTGAAATAAGTACAGCTGGAACCCCAGAAAAAGATGATAGAGAATAGGGCAGAAAAAATTTTGAAGAAATGATCATCAGAATTTTGAAAAACTTGGCAAAGATACACATTGACAGAGATAAGACATTCAGCCAATTCCAGAGAGAATAAACACAATGAGAACCACATCTCAGTACATCATAACCAAATTGCTGAACCAAACCTAGTCTGTTTTCCATGTGTGCCCATCTGGCATTAAGCATATAAATATAGAAGTTAGGAAAACTGAAGGAGTCCCTGGCCTAGCAGAATTATTTAGTGAGGGATTTAGAAAATAACTTAACTACTGGTTATAAAATAGAGTGTCAGTTGTCTGTTAGCTCTGTTGGTGGTTTCTCTTGCAGTGCAGAAGCTTTTTAATAAGATGAGATCCCAGTTGTTGATTCTTTCTGCTAGTTCCCGTGCTGCTGAGGTTTTGTTCATAAAGTCTTTTCCTATGCCAATGTCTTCAGGAGTTATACCTAACTTATCTTCCAGCAAATTTAGTGTTTCTGTCTTAATATTTATATCTTTAATCCACTTCGATCTTAGTTTAGTGCACAGTGATAGATATGGGTCTAGTTTTAATGTTGGGCAGGTTGAAATCCAGTTTTTCCAACATCATTTATTAAATAGGCTATCTTTCCTCCAGTGATGGTGGTTGGCTCCTTTGTCAAAGATGAGGTGGCTGAGTATGTCTGGAGTTGTTTCTGCATCTTCTAATCTATTCCACTGATCCTTGGGTCTGTTCCTTTGCCAGTACCATGCTGATTTTATCACAGTAGCTTTGTAGTATACTTTCAAGTTGGGGATTGTGATACCCCCAGCCATGTCTCTGTTGCTTAGAATTGCTTTAGCTATTCTAGGTCTCTTATGGTTCCGAATGAAGTTTTGGATTGTTTTCTCTAGTTCTGTGAAGTATGTTGTTGGAATTTCAATTGACATTGCATTGAATCTATATAGTAGTTTGGGAAGTATGGCCATTTTCACTATATTGGTTCTTCCTACCCAGGAGCAAGGGATGTCTTTCCATTTTCTTGTGTCCTCTTCGATCTCTTTTTTCAGAGTGCTGTAGTTTTCAGTGTAGAGGTCTTTTGCTTCCTTTGTTAGATTGATTCTTAGATATTTCATTTTTTTGGATGCTATTGTAAAAGGAATTGTTTCCCTAATTTCTCTCTCAGTGAGTCTGTTATTTGTGTACAAGAAAGCTATTGTTTTGTGAATGTTGACCTTGTATCCAGCTACTCTACTGAATCTGTCAATTAAGTCTAGAAGTCTTCTGGTGGATTTTCTTGGGTCTTCTATGTAAAGTATCATATCGTCAGCAAATAATGACAGTTTAACTTCTTCTTTTCCTATTTTTATTCCTTTTATTTCTTTCTCTTTTCTGATTGCTGTGGCTAATGTTGCCAGAACTATATTGAACAGGAGTGGTGATAGTGGGCATCATTGTCTTGTTCCTGATTTTAGCACGAAAGTTTTCAGGTTTTGACCGTTTAGTATGATGTTGGTTGTTGGTTTTTTATAAATAGCCTTAATCAGCTTGAGATAAAGACCTTCTATTCCAATTTTCTGTAGGGTGTTTATCATGAATGGATGCTGGATTTTGTTGAATGTTTTTTCTGCATGTATTGAGATGATCATATGGTTTTTGTCCTTGACTCTGTTAATGTAGTGTATTACATTTATTGATTTATGAATGTTGAACCATCCTTGCATCCCTGGGATAAATCCGACTTGGTCAGGGTGTATGATCTTCTTGATGACCCTCTGTATTCTGTTTGCCAGTTTGTAATAGCTAAAGCTTGGAAGCAGCCCAAGTGCCATCAACTGGAAACTGGATAAAGAAAATGTGTGTGTGTTTTTTTTTTTATAAAATGGAGCCATAAAGAACGAGAAACTAGAGCCATTTATAGCTAAATGGATGCATATCAAGACCATACTCTTAAGTGAAATAAATAGGACACACATGTGTAAATACCAAATAGTTTCACTAGTGTGAGAAACTGATAGTGTAAACAAGGGCTAAAATGATTAAAATGAATAATTGATAATTTGAAATAGGAAAAAAGGTCCAAAGATGAAGAAGTGAAGGGAGGGGAAGGGGAAGGGAAAAGAGGGAAAGGAAAAATTATGAGAAAAGAAAAAAAAATGGAAATGAAATCTATGTAAATAGGGAAGGGTGGAGGGGGTGAAGGGTGCACAGGTAATGGGGAAAAAAATAAGAACCAAGATATATCATGTACAGGTACAAACACCCAATGATAAATATAAATGAATTGTATACCTAAAATGTACCAATAAAAGAACTAAAAAAAAAATTTTAAAAAAATAGAGTGTCAGTAGTGGTAAGAGTGTAAGGAGAAATACAGCCTAGTGAGAGATGACCCACTGAGGGGCTGCTCCTTTGAATCGCTCCCCCACCCATCAAATTGTATAAATCATTCAAAAATTGTCCATGTCAAGCTCTTCCTCAACAAGCCTGTGATAACAGCAGCTGTGCCAGTTGAGAGCGCCTTTTGTGCTTGGGATTCTTCAGGGGGGTCTACACATATTAACTCATTCAAACCTCGCAATAACTCTAGGAAATAGGCACTGTGCCTACTCCCATATTGAAATGGAGAAAAGAGAAGTCAGTTATTACTAAGTGTACAGAGCTCCAGAGACTATGGTCTTGACCATTGCAGTACATTTCCAATATAAACAGAGGGCTTTCACTGCCTCACAGGAACAATTCTCCTCCTTCTCTTGCTCCTTTTCCTACTCCTTCTCCTCCTTCTCTCACTTTCCCCAACGCCCCTCATTTTATATAACAATTGTTGGGCATTGCCCATGGCCTTGAGCACTCTCCTACCTATTTTATGCAAATTATTTTTAATGCTCACCATCACTCTTCAGGAGAGGTTTGAATATCCCCATTTTATAGACAAAGGAATTAAGGATTAGAGAGGCTGAGCAATTCATGCAGGAACCTACAATTTTTAAGAAGAGAAGTTGGAATTCAAATCTGCTAGGTTCCAAAGGATAGAAATAAATAAACACAGCTGGAGAATACTTGCTAACTGAGAAATGTTTTTAAAGTCTACTATAACTCCTTGGTGAGTTTCTCTGTTCTGAATCTAGCTATCACTGGCTTTTTACTGCTAACCGTCCTTGTTGATTTTTACAATGGCTTTGAATCAGCCATAGTCACCTTTTACCATCCCTTCTCTCTGCCTTTTCTATCAGGAAAACTGAAGTGTTTGAGGTTCCCCCAATCCAATTCTCATATTCTGCAATTTATCCACTTTCTTTTCTCCTTCTGACCTCCGATCCTTCTCATGCCACCTGTAATCTGATAATGTTGCACTTTTCTTATAGGCGTAGCTCCAAAAGTTCTTCTCTGGGAAGACTTTTTATGTCTTTCTATCTGGGCCTCCTCTTCTCTTTCCCATTCTTGGAACACACATGATTCAGCCATTCAGAAGTTGTCACGATGGCCACATCATTGCCTTCTCTGGGCCTTACTGCAAGAATATAAAGAACCAGTATCAAGATATGATACATTCATATATCAATTCCCCAAAATGAGTGTAACTAGCATGTATCCTAAACATACACTCTTAAAAATGTAGAACAAAAAAGAATATGAAATAACCCAGGGATCATTCCATGTTATTTTCTCAAAATACAAGATTAGGTCCCAATGGGACACCCTAGGTCCCTGAGCCACACCAGTTCCTTAGCCAAATGGATAGAGCACTAAGTCCCATCTTTTTATTGCCCTTTAGGAGAGGCTGATGATGCCAGGGACACAAGACAGGGCTGGTAGCACTCTTCCCTTCCAAGAATGGCAGAAAGTTTTTGGAGCCAGTAGACCTAGGATTCACATCCACTTGCAGCCAGGTAGTCTTGGGCAAGTTGCTTTCCCCAGTGCTCAGGTTTCTGACTTCCTTTCTAAATTTGAAGGAGAGTAGCTTCAGCGAGATTGTTGTGATCCCATCATGGGCACGACACCTATAGATGACATCTAAACATTCCCGCTCTCCCCTTCCCTGCTGGCTAGATGTTATGTCCAACAATTTAGCCCATTTTCCTCCATCATTTAGTGATTTCTTAAACAGAGAGCATCTGGACATGGAACCATTGAGTTGGCTTCAGCTGTCTCTAAGGGCTGGCAGCTGCGGGCCTTGGCATGAATGATTGGCTTGTCTGCTGGCTCCCCAGAGGGATTGAGGTGTTCCTGCAGGGCCCTCCTTCTGCCTCACCCCTCTTTTCTCCTGGCTCCATTCTGGGAGGTTCATGCTCTGCCCTTTATCACTCTCTGGATCCCCGACTGTGTGAGCGGAGCTGCCTGGAGAGGCAGGTCTAGGAAATTGACAAAAATGTATCACAGATTGGATCACAGAGCAGGCTCTTGGTGGGATGTGATTTCTACCTGACCAGTGATTGGAAATGAACTGGCAGGAAGGCAGTAAATCTCAGGTAAATGCTAGGTCTTGACAGGGCCTGCACAACCACTTCATCTCTTGGGCATTGTATTGTCCACTATAGAAATGACACCATCTTTCTTTAGATTTGGCGAGGAAGAGTAAGTGAGAAGTGTATTTGGAGGGGCAGCTTGACATAGGGAATGAAATGGGATTGGGGGCACCTCCAACAGTCAACACTTTAGAGTGAGAAGTCCTTCCCTTTAAACTCTGGGCTGTGTCAGAGACTGAACAAGTTATGTAAGTGTTATTTTTCTCATCTGTAGAGTGGAACTGATAATAATTGACTCCCTGGAGGTTGAGAGATTTAGATAAGTTCAGCAAGCACAGCACTAATCCAGCACTGATAAATGCTTTTGTCTTTTGTCAGGGATCAGAAAGCCATTTGGTTCTAAGCATGTCTACCACAGATCAATCTCCCAGATACCCAGAGCCTACAGGACTCCCCACACCTGGGGCCTGTTAAAGGAGTGAGACTTCCCATGAATTCCCCTGGGTGCTCCAGGATCTCTGGGGTTTCTACTGTAATGCAGTAGAAAAATTAACAAACTCAGCAAGGTTAAGTGACACCTCTTCCTATTGTGTAGCTAGCCATGACAGAGAACTATCTGCATCCAGATGCTTTTGCATCTAGAACCTATATTTCTTCCTCCAGGGTCTAGGCCAAGTAGTTTTAAATCCTTATAGTGGTAGGCATCCTGCCCTGGAAAGTGGGCACTGGCAAGTCCTTCTGTGGCCTTGGGCAGCACAGGCACAGGCTGGGAGGCTGTCTCCTTTAT
Source organism: Heterocephalus glaber (assembly GCF_053883595.1). Taxonomy (NCBI): domain Eukaryota; kingdom Metazoa; phylum Chordata; class Mammalia; order Rodentia; family Bathyergidae; genus Heterocephalus; species Heterocephalus glaber. The sequence goes on along the minus strand of NW_028258351.1, from coordinate 6,963,399 downwards.
CCTTTGCCAAGGATATAAACATTCCCCAGGGAGTTCTTGTCCTGGGAGAGGCCTAATGTGCATTTTAAAAGGGTGAAGGACTCCTTGCAAAGTGCCTCAGAATTGTTGCTATTCTGCAGATTGCCAGCCCCAAATGTCCCCTTGGCCTCTGAAAGACCCAGTACCTCTGTGTGGAGAGATGGAGTGCCACCTGGGTGAAGGACACCCCCAGATAACACTGCTGTGGACCCTCAGAGCACTTTTGCCTAGAATTGCTCCAGTGAGGAAAAGTGAGCAAAGACAAGTCTTTGGAGAAATACGTGTTCGAGATGGCAGAGTTTTGGCCCGGAGAAGGAGACCCATGGCTTTTCCCAGTAGGACGTTTGTACCACTTGGCCAGTGGCTGTGCTTTCTTTGTCCTTGGAGAACAAAGTGCAGAACCCTCATTCCATCTCAAGCAGGTGCAAGGGTTTTTCAAACAGGATGTATTAGCTTTGAAACTGAAGCTGTACATGTTACTGGAAATGCCTTGGCCTTTTATACACCGAAGAGAAACTTGACTTTTGGAGCAGGCCTGGTTACAGCTGTTCCTGGCTGTGGCTCCAACACTGTGGTGAGTTGGACTCTGCTTGGCTCATCTGCTGCCACCTCTTCATCCCACAGCTGGAACTAGCTTCTTTGGTGCCCTGAAGGTCCAGCCCAGCCCACCCATAGCCTCCTGGACATGGTTTGCTGTTTTGGATTTCTTGTAGCATTTAACTCCCATTAACTTCTTTGTCCTCTGATCCCAGAGAAGGAGGAAAATTCTGGCTCTGGAGTCAGAGAATTATAACTGAATTTTGCTGCTTCTGATATATGCTCCAGGGCAGGTACTGAAACACTGGGTTTTAAGGTGTGAGTAGTGATGATAACACTCACCTGGGAAGTTCATTCTGAGAAGAAAATAAGATAAAACTTAGAAAGTCCTGCTTCCAGTGTCTGGCACACAGCAGGTATGCAAAATCTGGTAGCTATTTCTGTGATCACAAAGGATATTAAAGGTATAGGTCATGGCAAAGTCAGGCCCAGTCTCAAATCCCAACTACTTCATCTACTAGCTGAATGGCTTTCAGCAAGTTCTATAAAATTCTCTGAGTCATGGATTCTATTGTGGAAATAGGACCTATACTCAGTTTCTAGGGTTAAAGTAAGGATAAACTAAGATGAGATATAGATTATTTGGTATTGTTTCTGGTGCACAAGAATGCAAAAAACATTATATACATATATATCTGTAAATTGCCAGATAGTAGGTGCTCAGTGCCCTTCAGTTATTTGCTGAATGGGCTTGTGTTAATCCTTTCTTGGATCTCCCTGGTCTCGAATCTTTGTAATGTGCTTACAACATTGTGGGTCCCCTGCTCTGCCAGACAATAGGAGAAGATCGTCTGTCTCTGGATTTGGCTTCCTCCCAGGATACAAAGTAGGAGAATGTCCTTAGTGGGTTGTGATTCCTGACCAAGCCCCTTCGAGAGACCCCCTCCCAAACTTGGGGAAGGTACCTGGGCTATGTCTATGTTAAACCCCAAACTAGAAGCAAGGAGTCATGAACTGAAAACGGGAACCTTCTTTCCAAATGAAGAGCCAATGATACTGAAATTTTAGATGAAGTTTTACCTTTCCCAAAGACACTAGAGTGTGGCTTGGATTGGGAGCAACTTTATCAGAAAGCTGGTGAAAGATGTATTTCTGGATTCCAAACGGCTATTGTGCAGCACAAGCCTACAACTAAAGCAGCACCTCAGATGCTACAAACTCAAGTGATGGAACCAAGCAAAGCAGCCTTGTACCTTCTGCACACAAATAAGGAAAATAAGAAGGCTCTGCTATGATCTGAAACACTGTCCCTTCAAAACCCAGGTTGAAACCCATCTCCGTTGTGTTACTATTAAGAGGCAGAGCATTTTGAAGGTGACTGGGGCATGAAGGTTCCATCTCATGAACAGAACAAGTGTTCTTGAGAAGGAAGCCCCTCTCTTAGGTAAGGCTGTAGCAAGAAAGTGCCATATTCAAAGCAGAAAGAAAACAAACTCTCGCCAGACATGGACTCTTCTGGAACCTTGATCTTGGAATTTCTGGCCTCCAGAAGAACTATAAGCAACACAGTTCTGTGTTTCTACATTACTCAATCTAAAGTATTTTGTTAGAGCATACTGAGAAGACTGAGTTCAGCTCCTAGTATGGATTTGCCAGACAGTCCTACCATATGTCAGGCACTGGATAATCTACAAACATTAACTCACGGAGCCCTCTATAATATGAGTTTGATTATTTTTCTCTCCCAGAGCTGAACACGGAGACTCAAAGAGGCCATACAACTTGTGCAGATCTACTCAACTAGTAGATCTCTGAGGCAAGGACTACAAAATTGTCATCCATTCACCTCCCAAGAGTAAACATAATGCTAAATACACATTAGGAGCTTGGCAAGTGTTGACATAAGAATACATTTGTTTTAGCCTCATTTCCTACTTACCCTGTACTCCCAAATTTCTTTCTGTTTCCCAGACTTGCCGTGTTTCTTTCTGGACCATGTTTTTGTGCCTACATTTCTCTGGGCCTAGAATATCTTTCCCCTTTCTCCATCTAACAAATGCTCACTCCTCTATTCAGACCAGCTTATAAATCACCTTTCATGTGAAGCTTTAAAAAATCATTTCAGTATCTTAGTATCTAAGCTTCTTGCTAGCTCCCATGAAGTATCCCCCAGCAATTTTTACATGCCTCTATTAGAACACTTATCACATGGATTATGTGAATTGATTGTGTCTTTCTGCGTTTAGACTTTCTGTTCTTGAGACTATAAGTAGCTTGAGGGTTAGGGCATGTTGGAATTGCCTTTGTGCTTGAAATGCCCACATAAGAGAGGGTGAACCATGCCTATTAACTTGTCTTCATGGAAAAATTCGTTAAACAGAACTTTCTCTTTAGTTTAAAAATGACATGTGCAGTCCCTACCTCCTGTAAGTAAAGGATACTTCTTGGACTGCTGATGTCAAGAAATGGATATGCAGAAAACTATCATGAAGTGATAGTTTCAATTTCAGGTTTCATATGAGACATGCATTCCAATATCAACAGTCAGTGGATATTTCGACTCATACTTTGCCCTTCTTGAGTTTGACACCGGTGGATCAATTTTCTCATGTCTCAATGTCTAGATCTAGAGACAGATTCAAATTTGCCAGTAACAGGGCCTCATCCTTAGCCTCTATTCTTGTCCTGACAAACTCAATGTTTCTGTGGATGATGCAGACAATTACAATGAGCTTTTGCTCATCAAATTTGCAGATGACAAGGCAGTGGCAGGAATGGTGATTATGTCAGATGACAGAATCAGGATCCAAACAGTCACAATAGCATAGGACAAAGGGGCAACACATTTATCAAAGATCAATGTGGGGTCCAGAGACTCACAGCACAGGGGTTGGCTGTAGTGATGAGTCTTAGTGCAAGTCTATGGGGCTTGTTTACTCAGGAGCAAGTTAGACATGGGCCAGAAAGTGGTACAACCCTCAAGAACGGAAGACAGTGTGCATTACCAAAAGTAGAGGTTCCAGGACGAAGAGAGGGCCCACTGGATTTGTTTCTGGTCTTTCAACACCTAGAATGTGATGCTCACTCTGAGGAGTGCCCTTTGAGTAGGCTTTTGTCCTAAGGTCCTGAGAAAAGTGGCCTACTTAAAGCCATGAAACTGGGGTGATGTAACCCTGTATCAAAGGGGCCCAAGAAAGACTATGATCACCTTTTCTAAACACGCAAGATTTTGTAACATTGGTGTGTGATTTTGTAAGGCTAACAGACGAAATTAATATTAATTGGCGAAAGTCTCACCCAGGCATATCTCTGTTCTGTATAAGAAAGAATATTCTAATGAGTCTGTGTTGTTCACCAGGGGGAATGAGCTACCCTGTGGAGCTCTCCTTTATTTGAACTATTTTTCAAGAGTGTTGTGGGAAGGATTATGATGTTGGAGGAAGATATCAAATTCCAGGTGCCATCCCCACTTGTGAGGGTGCCTTACACATTATACTTGTTTTTCTATTACTTTTTTAATAACTGAGCTTCACCAAGGGCCACCAGCCTAGGGGAACAGGAAGAGGATTGGAAAGTAGGTATTATTAGAGGTGCATATTGTGTCGCGCCTGTCCTGCCAGTGGAAGATCATTGACCTTGGAAAAAAGATGTGTCACTCAGTCCCCTCTGTGCTCAGGGTAAGTTTCTTTCTGTAAGACTTTTTGTTTTCCTGTGCAAATAAACCCAGCTCTCTAGGCATGCCCCTGCCAATCTGAGTCCCAAGAGAATTGAGCCCACGTCTCCTCAGCTGGTACTCACATTCCTTTGATAACTGGGTCATTGCATTTCAAATCCAGAGATCTCCTATTCCTGATGCCATGCTAAATCCCTGGAAGGCACGATCACATCTCTTAATATGTGTATTTTTTTATTAAGTTGTTCCTCCCTATTATATTGGTTAGGAGTAAAAGCTCTGAAGTCAGACAGATATGGACCTTAATTTCAAATCCCACTTTTATTCTTTACTAGCTATATGAGCCTAGGTAAGCTATGAATCTGTCTGAGGTTCAGTTTCCTTGTCTGTAAAATGGAGGTGATAACACTACCTACTTCATAGGTTGCTGAAAGAATTAAGATATACCAGTGCGGAACTTAGTGCATTGGAAACCCAGGGCCAGTACTCAACATGAAGCAGCCACTGTTACACCGGGGTTTTTCTGAGGTCTGCACCCCTCCCATGCCAGGCCCTGTGTTCCTTCCCCTGGGTTCACCAGGAGCTCTTCTTTTTTTTAACACCCCTGCCTCCTCCTGTCTGGGTGCGCTGCATCCCAGCATCCTTCTGGTGTGTCACTCTCTCTTTCCTCCCATGCATAATCTTTCCAATCCTAACTTTCAGATTTCTTTTATTTCAGGGGGAAGCTGTTCTTTCATATGCTTTGCATTTTAACGACGTTCATTGCAATTGCTCATTTTGATCTGTTTAATAACGTATTTTAAACTAATCCCTTGTAATAAAAGGATTTCATTACTAATAGAGACGGCTGTGTAATACAGTGAGTTCATTAGTTTCACTTTTCTGATGAGGCTGGTGGAGTCAAAAGTTTTGCAACTCTGCAAAGTTGTGATAGGGAGGGTTGCCTTGGGAAGCTAAGAAGGGAATTTCCAATGGAGAGACAGATCCACAGGCCGCAGAAGAGGTGAGTTTGTGTCTGAAAAGATTGGGTGGAAAAAGTAGAGAGTCTTCATGTTGGGAATGCTTAATGACAGCAAGGAGGAAAGCCCTAGCTCTGGGAGAGGACCTCCTATGACACTGAGGGACCAAGGCTATAGATCACACTTACCTCTACTCACTGCAGAGATAATGACATACACACTCTCTCTACTTTGCTCTGTTATACTGCATATGATACTATATTTCATTGTCTAACATGTCAAAAGCACCATGTCTCAATCAATTCTGTATCTCCAGTATCTAACAAGTCTTGGAAAGGAGGGTGTTTGCTAAGCTGAAATTAATTATTTTCCTTATGTATTTTTATGTGTTCTTCTTTATATAGAGAGCATCAATAGCCACCTCTAAACCAATGGCAGAAAACACTATGTTCACCTCTGGCCTCCAGAGATACACCTGTATCTCCAATTTCCTACTTACCTTCTCCATATGGCTGTCTCTTATTCACTTTCTATTTGATATATTTAAAGCTAGATTTATCACCTTCTCTTCCATCTAATTCCTCTTACTACTAAAACTAGTGCTTTTTAAGTATTACTTATTCCAGTGAATGAAACCCATATGCACTTGGTTGAGAATCTGGGATTCAGCCTTAATATCTCTATTTTATGGTTGTCATCTAACCAACCGCTATGTTTTGTTGACTCATATACTATGTGGTTTGGAACCATTTACTTCTCTCCATTATCTCTGCCATCATCATCAAGGCTACAGCACCTGGACTCTTAGACCCACTACTATATCATTCTCTAGGCAAGTGTGGGAGTGACCCATATGATTACATTGTATCCTGGTCCATGCCTTTTATCCTAAGAGCCATCCCGTCAAAACATTTAATGTGGCCCATGAGTCCCTGGCAAAAGCAGACCCCTTCTGATCTCTCTGGTCTTACGTATTATCTTTTTTGGTCCAGCTCTCAGATTTTCTCTCTCGCTTCTTATCTGAGTTTTTCCAACACATTTGGCTCTTCCATTGGGGCCGTTGCCTTTGTACTCACATGAAGACCTCCGAGGGGTTAGTATATAATAGGCATGATGCTAACCTTCACATGCATTCATTATTTTATTTAAATATCACAACAAAGCAAGGACATAGGTACTTTCTATCTTTTTTTTTTTGGTACTGGGGATTGAACTCGGGACCCTACACTTGTGAGGTGTGCTTTAGGAAGACTAAGACATTTGTTAAAGGATTCAGACTTTGGCTGTGACCCAGTCCTTCCAGCACAGAGCCAAGCACTAACAGGAGGGAATCCGAGCTCCTTTTTGAGTCAGATGTCCCTCCTGGCAGAGGGGCTTTCTTTCTCCACAAGGGTCCTGGCTCTGAACAAGAAGGAAAATGAGCCATTATCATTTTTAATCTTTCTATAATATCTTCCTTATTCTTCTGGCAACAGAAACACTCTTTTCTCCCAGCCAGAGGTAGTGTGCTTGACACCAATGAAAACAAATTCTAATACTGCAGACTTGGAGCCAAGTCTTTGCAGATATGAATAACCTAAAGATCTTGGGATACAGAAATGATCTTGGGTTATCTAGGTGGGCTCTAACTGGGGTCTTAAGTATTCTTATAAGAGGGAGGCACATACAGCAATTTGACTACTGTTAATAATACTTATTGCATACTTGAAATTGCAAATGGGTTAGATCTTAAATATTTTCACCTGAAAAAGAAAAAAAAAGCGGGAAGCAAAGGAAGGTTTGAGTACCTACAGAAGAAGATGTATTGTGACCACTGAGGCAGAAGTTGGAGGGGTATGGCCATTACCAAGACCACAAGAAGCTAGGAAAATCTTGGGGCTGATTCTCCACTAGACCATCTGGAGAGAGCATGGCCCTGCTGATACCTTGACTTTGGCCTGGTGATACTGACTTTGTAAAATATGTATCTCCTGTCTTATGCCACTCACTCAATGAAGATGAGCCCAGGGCTGCTGCAACATGTTATTCAAGTTGGTAGAAAAGTTGCTCTAAGGTAATGATATCTCTCCAAAGAAAAGCAGAGGATGAAGGTGGACAGAATCACTCATTCACCAGGGATGGATTCCTCTGGCTAATTTCCAGGGATAACTTCAGCCCAAAGACGCCTCCTCCAGGAATTGACTAATAACCACATGGTGAAGACTGGTGCAGTGAGCTCAGGAGTCTGTTAGTATTAACCTGAGCTCTGCTATAATAAGTAAGCCTTCAAGTTTCAAGATTTAACATGGTAAATGTTTATTTCTTGGCCATTCAACATTCAAGGAAGGGTACCAGCTCTCCATGTGGTAATGTAGCATTCCTGGTTGTTTCCATCTTCCTTCATTTCAATTCACTGGCTCAGTGGAGAGCCCAGCATGGGAATGGAGTTCATGAAGAATTCACTTCCATCCCCAACTACCCTTAAAGACATGGCACAATGCATCTCTTCCTTATATAGCTCACTGGACCAGGAATAGCTACCTGGGTCTGCAAAGAAGGCTGAGGAATCTTGATATGAGCACTGGGAGAAGAAAATGGATGTGGTGAGATTTACTAATCAATATTAGAGAGAGCTCACCCCCCTAGTGAGTTCTAGGCTCAAAGGGAAGTTCCATCATATGTGAAAAATTGCTGGACAGGGTTTTAGCCAATATGTCACTAGAGCCAAGACAGCATGAAAAAATTGTAAGACTAGTTCTTATCAATGAGTCTGGATAGGAAATTAATGATGGCTCTCTCAGGACAAAGGCACCTAGCCATTAGTCAAATCTGTCTGCAGAGGAGAGATCAAAGGAGAGATCTAGAAGGAACATGCCACAATAGGCCCTGACAAAAGGCAGAGGCTTACATATGCTCTTCCCCTTCTTCTCTTTGTTTCCTCCACTTAACTCTTTCTTTTCTCTAAAAGATATGGCTCGGTTGTCCTGTTTATTGTCATGTAGTTTGTAATTACAGCTTGCTGTGTAACAAATGCCTCCAAAATTTGATGGCTTAAAGAACAAACTTTTATTGTCTCACAGTTTCTGTGACAGCATACGAGATGAAACCTACAGTCTTTTGTTAACTCAGAAATCCTTTGAGTCTGTTTGTAAACTCAGAAGTGACATCTATCACTTTTTCAATATTTTCTTCATTAGAAGTAAGACACTTGGAGCCAACCCCTACTCAGAGGGAGAGGATAATACAAGTGCACAAATATAGGAACTCACTGGGCCCATTTTAGAGGCTCCCTACCACATCTTTCTTCTCCCAGGACGTGGTAGTGGCCAGTCAGAGAAGGAGAGAGTGGTGTGGTCTCTGAAGCATCCTTGGTAAGCCTTCCCCGATGCTGTCTCCACGTGGTCCCTCAGGCTGGGGTACTGCTAGAATCTGAGAGCTAGGAAGCGGTTTAGAAATCACCTTGTCTACTATCCTCATTTGACACATGAAAGAAAAGAGCAGTGTGACCTTCGCAATAGGATAGAGTTATTTCCAGAGTAGGGCTTAGAACTAAGGTCACCTGAGTTTACCAAATTGACTATATCCCTCTACTTCTAATCTCCTACCACTCGGTCAGCACTTTTCATTTTATAGCAATTATGCTCTCAAAGATCACCTAGAAACTTTTCTGTCAGGTGTTTGGTCCTGCCTTACTTCTGCAGTTCTCACCTCCTTCGGCTTCCATGAGAGCCACAGGCCCCTCAGTGTCCAGTTCTTATTTTCCCACTGAACCAAGCAAAAAAATTTATGCAGCTCCAGAGACTCTGTTCTTTCTTTACCATTTAGGTCTTTTTTTTTGTACTGAGGATCAAACTCGGGACCTTGAGCTTGCGAGGCAGGTGCCGAAATGACTGAGCGAAACCCTCGGCCCCACCATTTAGGTCTTTGATGGACCTATCTGGTTTCATTGTTTGACCATCACTTTCCCTTATCTTGGCCTTGGGTTGTTCTCTAGTTCTCCATGTCTAACAACTGGATGGCCATTTTCACCGAGATGTCATTGTCAATTCTGTCTAAACTCAACAACGATAATAAAAGCAACATCAACCCTTATTTCCTGAGCTCATACATGTGTCACATCCTGTGCTATGAGTTTTATTTACATTTTCTTACTTAATACTCCCAAGATCACTGTACTATGAATAATAATCACACATTATATAGATGGCAGAACTGGGCTCAGAGATGTAAAGTGGCTTGTCTGATATTCTTTAACTAGCAGATGATCCATGCCCTTTTGATTCTAAAATCCATGGCACTCATGATCTTTTCCCTAAACCTGCTCTTATATTGCCTTATTTCTGTTTTGTCCTTTTCCAACTTAGTCAGTGTCAATTCTTAAGGTTTAGGCCATGCTATGCTCTATATCTTTATATGTATACTTTTCTCTATCTGGAAGCCTGTCCTCAAATCATGAGTATGGTAAATGTACCTCTCCTGCCTTTTTCCCCTTCTCTCCTGACACCTCAGAGCAGAGGCAGGAGGAAGAGGCAGTCACTACTTCCTTGGTGTGACATGGCTGGACCACAGTAAACTTGAAATTGGCCTCACTGTCTTTGATGAAGAAGCAAGGTACTTTAATGTTAACAAGGTGTAGCAGCTATCACATGAGCTATGACTATTTGGATACCTATGGACATTCTCTTCTGCACAGTGCACTTTATAAGAGCAGTGGCCACGAGTGCTCATCTTTGCCACTCCTGTCCTGGCAGCAGGTGTCTGACAGTTAATGAGTCATCTTGGATGCATCTCATACTTTTTATCACCACAGCTAATCAGTAGACAAGCTCTGTGGACTTTCTTTGGTATATTTTTCATATGTTTTCCTGATTTTCTATTTTCTCAGCCACTATCCCACTTTGGAGACTCTCGACCTCTCCTGTAGTCCAGTGAAATCACCTCCAACCTTGTCTCCTGGATAGCTCCTGCCTCTCCTGTCCAGTTCATCCTGATAATTTCTATTCTGTTACCATTGGTTTTTACACATTTCTTGCCTGCTCATTGGTTCCCCGATTCCTGTGTAATAAGGCTCCCTGAGCATGGCTTATTATTTGGTTATGAAACTTTGTTTTATTTTTTCATAGAATAAAAAGAAAAAGATATTATTCAAACCTTCTAAAAAATAATCTTCCTGATATGCCTTAATATACCCTCCCATCTCCTAGTCACTGTGGCACTATATAAAAGACCTGTGGTAGTGAAAGCACACTATTCACCTTGTCTTTAACGCTCCTTTGAGTGCCACATTAGAGGCATTGTTCATGTTCATGTCATTGTTCATGTTACTCTTCTTATTTGGGATGCCCTTCCACCTTCCCTGCACATGTCAGCTCTACCTTGTCTTCCTGTCCCAGTGTAATTCTCATCTCCTCTACCAGCTCTCACCAGACTTCTCTGACCACCTGACCCATAGCAAATTTTTCATTCGGTGTAGAGTGAAAAGCTTGTACTTTACAATCTGAAAAACATGGCTTAGAAATTCAACTACTGCCTAGTTGTGTGGCTTTGGGAAAGATATATAACTTCTCAGTGTCCATGAAATGGGAATAAAATGCTGATGTCAAAGGATTGTGGAGAGGATGAAAGGAGAGCTATATACTGAAGAAGCACAACAGTTGGTGACCTAAGGTGTGCCAGTCTAAGAGTCAGATGGAGCCAGGAACACAGAGATCCATGGGCAGACTTCCTGAGCCACTCTGAACAAAGAAAAAGAATTCAGAAATAATATTTATGAGTCTAGAGGATCAGGCTTCCTTGAGATGATTCCTTGGTGACAGAGACCAAGCAAGTATAGCAGGGAAGGGTGTGAACCTCGGGACCATGCTCTGGGATTTGAATACTAACTCTTCTACTTCTTACCTGTATCATCTTGGGCACATTTCTTCACTCTGCCTCTCCTCACTTTCAAAATGGGGACTGAATATGGAACCCATTTGATGGGGTTAATGTGACAATAAACGAAACACCTGGAAAGACTTTAGCATAACTAATGCTAACTATCATGTTTTATAGTACCGTCCTCCAGCCTGGCCTCCATAGACTTTCCTTCATCCCAAGGCAATGCGGGCTGTGAGTGAAAGTGGGTGAGATATTCCACTAGTCATACTTGGGAAGGCTAGGTGGGAGCAGAGGGTAGCCTGTTCCACAGCATCAGTTACAAAGGGCAGCATGGGTAAGAATGGCACTACAGGAAATAGATTTGAACTGGGTCACCCAGCAAAAGGGACAGAGCAGCAGCCCTCAGCTCTTGCTGCAAATTAAAATTGGGTGTTTTCAACAGATGCACATATCCAGCTTCCCCCACTGGGTTTGTTGGACCCACTTATTAGTATTTGTAAAAAGCCTCTCAGAAAATCATACGTGTTTCCCTTTTGCACTCAGAATTGAAAAACTAGGGCAAGACAGTGGTTAGGATCAGAATAATGTAAATGGTGGTGTGTGTATATGGAGGAGTTGGAGCAGGAAAGAAGTGTGGAGGATAGAGCAAAGTTCAAAGGTGAAGATCCTGCAGACAGGGCCAGGATGAAAGTGAGGCAAGCCAGGTGTGTAGGGAGGAAAAATTTATTGAGAGTTGGTGTCTTCTTAAATTTCATATCCTAGGTTCTCATTTGTCATTTGCCTCACCTTAGAACCAGTTTTGTCTGGAGAGATTCCTGGGAGCTTGCAGCAATGTCTGAAGTGTTTTTCTTGGATGCTGGTATGGATTTGTCCTGACTTAATTGAATCAGATATACAAAAGGGGAAAAGATGAAATTCCTACTCTCATAATGCTCCTGTCCATCCATCCATCTATCCATCCATCCATCCGTCATCTACTCAACCATCTATGTGTACATCTATTTATTTTCTGTTGACCCAATTATTCATTCAATCAAACTCTATTGAAGACTTATTATGCCTAGACATCTAGCTAGGCCCTTAAATGTCATAAGTGTAAATTATCTGTTTTGCATATGTCAGGAGTTCTGTTTCGGGCATTTACTTATGATAAAGAAGACCAAAAAAAGACCCCTTATTCTCTCCCACTCTGGAGAGGCAGGAAAAGTGATTTGCAGAAAAAAGCAATGACTTTGATACTTGTTAGCTGTAGAATTGACCATATTGCTTAACTTCTCCAAATGATAGCTTCAAAACTTGTAAAATATGAACATTTGGTGGTGGTGATGATTAAAAAAAGCTAATAAACATGTAAGTCCTAACTCATGGTAGATGTTCATAACAAATGCCAGAGAAGTTGTGATGGAATTGGTAGAAATTTCAAATTACCTTTAGGCGTTTGTCTTTTAATTTTTAACCAATGTGGGAAAACATCAGATTTTCCTGGCTTAAGTAGATCCCTTTGTTGCCAGAGAAATTAAAAGTTGAGATTGGGATAAGTGTAAGTATAATCCAGTCAAATAAGGTGACAGGCCTGAAGAGGGGCAATGCCCTGTCCTAGGCAGCACGGCAAGCTACTGACTCAAGGAGTTGGAGGCATACTTAGTCCAAGCTCTCACTGCAGCATCCAGGAGCACATGCACCTCTGCTTTTTGCTGAATAGAAATTCACCCATTTTGCCAATTATGGTTTTGATACTGGGATTGACACAAAAGACACCAGGATCAAGATTTCACATTCCTAATCATCTTTTCTGTACTAATCACATGTATGCATGTTGTCCCGTTCAATCTTTACAAAAAGCCATGAAGCGAGTATTATGACACTTTTCTGTATTTTACAGTAGGAAACTGAGTCAAGGAGATTAAGTGACTTTTCTAGGGACTCATAGCTGGGGAGTCGTGGTGCTAGGCTTGAACCAAGTCTTTGTGACTCCAGAATCGTGTCCTCTAGGCTTAACCTCATTGCCTTACTTACAGAAGCGTCTTTAAAATAATTTATAGTACTGTGCATCTCTGTGCCTATCATTGGCTCAGAATCACATATCTAGGACTAAGGTAGAGGAATGTAGCACTTCTCACCAAGGGGATGCAGTTAAACCACCCCTCTGACAAACCTTTCACATACTACTGAAAATATATCAGAAAGAACTTCAGTGATCAGAGTGAGCATTGAGAACCCCACCTAGCCCACTTCTCTGCCTCCTCAAATGCTTGAAATTTTGCTGTTTTGAGTTCATTTACTTGACTGCTTTGTGGCCTTTGTCCTTAATAGCTAGGAGAAGGAATGGAGGCACAATAAGCCCTAATACTTAGCATGAGTAAGTTTGTTCTTCCCTCACCCACCTGTTGAACTGACCCATCTTTAAAAGCCTAGCACAAATGTCATCGGACACAGGAACTTAAAACATATTATGAGTCATCCCTGTGTCCCATGGGCTAGGGACACAAGGGCTATTAAGGAAGCATGGGTCCTGCTGGGGAAGTGCACAATTACAATGTAAGGTCAAAAGGATGACAATGGTTACAGACATAGCAATGTTCAGAAGAGCTCCCAACCCAGGAGAGGGTAGAGTTGGGTCTATGCCTGTTGCTAAATCCCTCTGGTTTGTAGTTTCTCCTCCCATGGTGATAACCTAGCACCTTGAACCCACCTTGTCATGACACTTGTCCTGACTATTTATGAAGGTCTATTTCCTTGACTGTCTTAGGAGATGAGCTCTTTTCTTAGGGGTCACTCAGCTCAGTGGTCCTTGTGACTAGCATGTAACCTGGCACATAGTGAGAGTTGAAAGAAGAGATGAAAATATAGGTTGGTCTAAGTGTAGCAGGTAACAGGTTTGCAAGAGGATCAGGAAACATAAGTGAGACAGACATACGTGTGAGTTGAGAGAGGTTGGCAGCAGGCTTCTCTGAGACAGGTGGGACCTATTTCACCTTTTGACCAGAGCCGACACTGGGAGCGTGGGACAGGGCAGAGGCCAGCAGAAGGCCTCTGGGTTCCTGGGAAAACAACTGACCATCCTCCCATGTTTCTATCAGCCCTAGGTCAGTGGAAGAAATCCCAGGACATATACAGCTCAAACTCCAGCTAGAGAAGCCCCACTACACATTTCCCACTACACACTGTACAACATTGTGATTTTTCTCTCCATATTGACTGAGATCCAAATTTTATTGGGTATAATTCACCGTACCTTATTTTAAAATCTCTCTTTAATCAGATCTTTTTTGACTCACAATGATTTATATTTGGCAAATAATGAAATTTTCAATGAAAATCATGGTGAAAATGAAATCTTAGAGTGAGAAGTTTTCCATGCCAAGGGAGTCGTGCAGGGAATGGAGGAGACACAGGGAGATGCTTTTGTTTATTCTCTTCTCTTGGGGTCTTGACCTTAATCTATGTTTTTGTTTTCCCTTGTTTTGATCACCTTCTAACATACCAATGTAATGGACTTATACATTACGTACATTGTTCATTATTTATCTCCCCCCTCACACACTAGAATGTAAGATCCATGAAATTTGGAATCTTTTGTCCATTTTATTCACTGAAATATCTCCAGTATCTAGAACGAGGCCTGGAACATAGCAGATACTTGATGAGTATTTGTTGAATGAATGAATGAATGAATGAATGAAGAGTTGGCACAGTTTAACTGAATTCAAGCTTTGGAAGGCATCCTGAGTAAAGGCAAGATGGAACTTGTAAAAAAGATTCCAGGCTTGTGATTTCTGGAAACCTATTGGAACCAAGATGGCAAGCTATTTCGTTGTGGTGTTAGCAGATATGGTAATGATGATGGTAGTGATAATGATAAGGATGACAGTGATAGGGATAATGCAGTGATGATTGTGATGGTGGTGGTGAAGACAGAATGCACTTCTTCACACTCATTGAATTTCACAATTTGCAGAGCATTTTCACATTCTTTTGACTTTGACCTTCACAGCAGCCCTCAGAAGTAGCAGCAGTCAACATTGTTGCCACCTTTTTCAGAGACCAGTGGAGTTTGAGGTGATGAAGTGACTTTTCCAAGACTGCACAGACATCAAAGACAAAACCAGGACTTCGACTCAAATCTCACTGCCCATAGCAAGTGACCTGTATGCCAGGTGCCCTACTATAGGCTATATCTACATTTCTCTCTCTTGGGATTTGGAAGTCCTAAGATGCAGGTATTTTTCCTGGAAGTGAAGCATCTATGCAAAATATCTGAGTCCATGACTCCCAAATTCCTAGGAGTGTGTGGTCACGTTTTTGTTATGCCCCTTTCCTCTGTATCCCATGGGAAATGTCCTTTTCCCAGATTGCTAGCATCTTTGATGTAGTAGCTATGGCGCAAAGTCCTTCTCAGGAGTGAGCTGTCCACTGGGGCATGTGAGTGCACAAGATAGTGGCATGACGTGCCAGACAGTAACCTGGATTCAGTGTGGCCATCGCTCTGTCCTATTTGATATTTAAGACCTCATCTCTTTGGGAATTGGAAGATCCCTTTGCAGATAATGCTGGGACTCTGTCTACCTCACTAGTTAACCCTCCAAGAAGTTGGTCAGAGAAAGGAGCAAAATAAGCATCAAGGTTGTAATACCGACTTTTCTGTACAGGTCTAGGCCAGAAGTCTGCTCTGGGCCACACATTACAATTTCTGTCTTTCCCATGGTAATTATAGTGAGCACCATAATCCACTTCTCTTATTCCTTCCTCTCCTTCCTCCTTCCTAATTGAACTGAACTCCATTCTGATCCCTTTTTGTCCTAATGTTATCCCCTTTCATTTCTTCCTTTGTCTCTGTAGCCTTCTTCCTAGCGCGGCCATCTGCTGGCTCCCCTCCTGTCCTTCTGTTCACCACCCAGCCCCTGATAATCACAGCAGCTCCATCCCTTGGCTGTGTTGGGTAGAAATGATTCAGCACAACCTCCAGCATAACTCCACAAGTTGCCTTTGCCCCTAATTGAGCTTAATGATTTATGTTTTGTAATGGACACAAATGGGCAAGAATTCCTGGATCTCATTAATAATTTTTAACATGCCAGAAGTAGAATTTTAAATCCTAAGCAAAAATTAAATGACCATAAACTCTTTGTTCGCTTCCCAGGAGACAATCCCATTTCAACTTGACAGCTTAATTAAAAGCTGGGTAAATTGGACACAACACTTTTAATAAACAGGACTTGGCAGGCCTGGGAAAGAGATAGAAGAGTGGTGAGAAGGGGGAAATGAAGTTTACAGTGTAACAGAAGGAAATTAAGTTATGGGAGGTCCCTCTCCTGTAGAGTGACCTTTCTGGGAGCATCAGATATCTTCAAATGTCACGAATGACCCAGCAGTTCCTCAGAGTATTGATTTTCTCCTGACTCCAATTTTCTCTACAATCATATTTATTATTCCACAAGGCAAGAAAATCATTGTCCAGGCATGCTCTTGGAGAATCTTTGCAAGATCCCTTTTGGGTCCATGAACCTCTGGACCAGGCTTCTTATAAGACCCAAGCCCACTGGCAAAGCTGTGGTTGGCTGGTGGGGTTACTCTGCCTGGTAGGCTCCATGTGTAGACTTATGTTTTAGTCTTAGTCTTTTTTTTCATTTTATAGTCTTTGTCTTACTCTTGGATCTTGTTTTTAATTATAACTTTGATGGTCAAAGTATTCTACCTCTATTAAGATTAAGAATCTCTGCTGGCTCTGTTGTCTGTACTTCTTATAAGTAAATGTAGGTCCAGCCTAGGTCCTGGCTGCAGACTTCATTATCAATGACCATGCAGCACCTAGATTTTTTTGAGTGGACTCAGGCAGAGCCTATGAGAAGTTCTTTATCAGCATCCTTAGCATAATACAGGTTTATCACTATATAATAAATTCACTATATAGAATGGGAAGATTTGGAATAGTAAGAAAGTAAACACACAGCTTCCTATCTCTACTTCCCCTGACTCTTTCCTCTAATCTGAAGGAATTGCTTTTCTATTCACCTTTAGGAAGGTTATGTTTCTCCCTCTTCAGTTGTCTAGTTGAGTTGAGCTCATTCTGAATTCAAAGTAATTTTCTTGTATATAACTGCCACATGCTGCTTTAGTTAGAGTGAAGACTGTCTCTCTCTCTCTGTCTCTTTGTCTCTCTCTCTCTCTTTTTCTGTCACAGAAACAAATATTTTAAACAAAGAAAGACATTAAAATGGATTTAAAAGTATTATGTTTATCAGCAAAGCAACCTCATCTGGAGTAATGGACAACAAACACCTGAATAAGTAAAAATGATTTCTCAAGCAGGTGCGGGATTTGCTGACCTTTGAACAGGCAATAATTAACGTCGAGGAAGAAAACAAAATATATATCATCATTTGTCATCCTGTTTTCACTTCCATTAAACAATCTGGTAGATTGAAAGTTCGTGGAGACCTTGGCAATGATCTGGATGAAAAGTGTACAAGTGAAAAAGCCAAATCCCAGAAAAAGGAGGTGATTTGTCTGAGCTCTATAAGTGGATTGGAGCTGGCCCAAGAAAGAAGGCTTCCCTTGTTCATGAACAACTATAACAGAGGAACGCATAGACTTGTTATTCCTGACTATGGGTATTTCTAGCTAGTGCTAAGCTAGTTTTGTCAAGTCGCCTGCTAAGTAAAAACAAATTTCATTTCTTTATTCTGACTTCCACAAAAATAGAGAGTCATCCTTGCTTAAAAGACCTCAGCAGGCTGAATTGCCAGATTTGGAAAAGGAAAGGTTTAAGTGATAGAGTAAAAGACTAAAGGTGCTTTGTGGGGGCTGGGAGCTGGAGGTGGGACCAGAAGGGACTGCAAATAACTCAGCATGAGGCTTCCTTTTGGGGTGATGGAAATATTCTAAAACTAGATCAGACAATTCTTTAAGTTTACTAAAAATTATTGAACTGCCCACTTAAAATGAATGAATTCTGTGGTATGTAAATTCTGTCTCAATAAAACTATCAAAGCAAGTAAAAAGAAAGAAAGACAAGATAAAGAGTGAGGGCTCACACAGCACCTTCAAGACAAGAGCAGAGGTAGATGAGGAAACCTAGACTTCCACTCTCCTTGGTGTTTGGCCTCTCAGAGGCTTCCTGCCTCCAGCCACAGAAGCAATATCGGAAACAGATGGTAAGTTTCCAATCAATCGAACGCCAAACCCTTGTCTAAGAGGCCAGTGTTGACCTGATAGCTCATCAGCCTCTGTCAAACGCACTGTGAGTTAGTTGAGTGACATCTAAGAGGTACAATATATGTGTCATGTTACCACACACTCCCCTGGGCTGTGGAATTCCTGTCAGATCCCAAGAGAGTGGCCTGTTCACACTTCATTAGCCTAAATACCCAGGGATGTGCTTTTGCAGCTGTTACAACAATGTTCTTTCAATTTCTTTGAAGCTCAATGAATGAAATGACCACATAAAGCCGATATAGCTATTTCTGGCCACTACATTGGCCATTATATTACTATTCAATGTTCTTCCCATGAGACCCAAGTAACAAGTGCCCCATAGCATTTAGTACCAAGAAAAATGTTTCTATACTGGAAAGCTAAATGGCTTATTTGATAGGCAGTGAGAGCTACTGAACACACTGTGATTGCTGGTGCTTTTTCTATTTTCCTTTTGTCTGGATTTCCAGGACACTCTAAGGTAATGTTGGAGCAGAATGACAAGCATGAGCTTGTCTCTGACACAGCTGATTCCCTGTCACTAGTCAGTGTTTTGTCTTTCTCACATTCATTCAATTGTGGAGCATAGTATCACTGGGGTTGGAATGATGGATGGGGCATGGTCTTTGCATCCTTGGAGGCAGACATAGAAATAATTGCAGAATTAAATAAAAGTAGAATTCCATGGTAGGAGGCTGCTCCAAATGCAGTGGGACCAGATACAGGAGGAGATAGTAGAAGTAGAGAAATAGGGAACCAATATTCAGACTAATGTATTAATTATATTTTATTATTTTCTGAATTCTTGGAGCTCTGGTTTTCATGACTTTGTTGACTGGACTGAGACTAATTTTTCTGGGACTAACCAATTTTTCGCGATGGCAGAGATCTCAGGAGCATACCTTTCACAATGAGAACTAATCAATCCAGTGCACATACTTTGAGTCACCTCCATAATCAGGCTCTTGCATTCTGGGAGGCAGGACTCCTCTGCCCTACTCACCCAGGGCTGGGGCCAGAAAAATCAGAGACCACCCCACCCCATTGAACAGACATCACTGACTCTAGCCAATCCTGAGCTATTCCCCTGTCCTGTCTTGCCTGGAAAAAACAAAGAACCCAGGCCATACTTTCCCTGCTCCTTCTGCTTCTTGACCGACAGAACCTGGTGCTTCCCCAAGTGTCCCTGCATGGATTTTCTCCTGGAAAATCCATGTGATATGAATCTTCTTCCAGTGGCATAGCTCAATGTGTCATTACTCAGTCAACTCCATAAATTATAATCCATGGGGATAATTGGACAGATAGGTAACCCTTGATGGGTGATGGGGGGATTTTCCAGTAGAAGGGCTTGTGTACCAGCCACAGTCTTGAGATGGGAACATGAGGCCCAGCTCTTTCAGCTCTTTAAGGCAACTTGAGAGCATTCCTTTTGCAATGTGGAATAAATTATAAATAATGGTGTTTGAGCCAAGTCTTATATGCATAAGACTGAGTTTTTCCCAAGGTTCTAACTGCTCTTTCTTTTATTCTATCAAACAGAGAACACAACACAGGACAGAGATTGAATACTGGCTATCTTTTATTAACTCTGTAACTTACTCAAGTTTTTAAAGCTTTCTGTTCTTCCATTTACTCATCCATAAGATGGAAATTATACCAGTAGCCTCCTCAGAGAGTTGTGAGAATTAAATAGATTAATATTGATAAAACACTTAGAATAGTAGCCAACACATAGTGAAGACTATGTAATCATTTGCTAAATTATTTTCTGAATCTTGATATGTGGAATCTACAGTGGAAGGTGTATTCTTACACCTAAAGAATTTACAAGTGTAATGACAGCCTGGAGAATTCTGGAAGATCAAAGGTCTGCTCATAAAAACTGGATTTGGAAATGTTGAAAATGATTAAGGTGATAATGGACTAATGCTTTTTCCTTTATACAGTTTCAAATTGAAAACTGAAAAGAGAAAGTGAACCAATGTACAAAGTATGTCAAGTTTTGAGTCTGAAAGACCTGGGACTCAGGTCTGGGAAAGCTGGCTTCTTAGCTCTGCTATTTCTTAGCCATATAACCCAGTTAGTTAATTTCTCTGAGTCTTAGTTTTTTCATTTCTCTAATATAGATAATTCCCACTTTATCAGGTAGGAGCCAGAGAGCTAATAATAGCAAGAGCTGACATTTAGTGAACATCTGATGTGTGCTGGCCATTAGATGAGGAGATCCATGAGGAAATCAGCTTAAAGAAAGGTCAGTAGCTCAATGCCCAAGGTCACTCAGTAATAAGTGTCCAAGCTAAGATTTGAACCCAGACACTTGGATTCCAAGGCTGTTCTAATAACTGTTTCTATACACTAAAACTCTCAGAGATGTGCTGGAGCCAGCAGGCACTCAAATAATGACAGTCGTTAACTGTGTAATATCTTTGTTCCATTTGGCTAATGGCCCTTGATTATTTAAGACTCCCTTCAAGTATTATATTTTCTCCCTATCCTTGGGAACAAGCCTGCTCATATACCCATGATGCATCACTCTGGGCAGGTATAGGCCACTTTTTCTAAAATTCTCAACTTTATATTTTTTCAAGTGATGGGGGGAAAAAAGAAAAAAAGCCCTCTCAAATTCCAGATATATTAATCAAAAATTAACCCAATAAAGTTTTGAGTAAAACAGTCCGATTAGAGAAACAATTTGAGATTCAGTTCTTTACAGATGGGAGAATTAGACTGGGTAAGTGATTTATTTTAAATAGATTTAATACAGAAATGTCAGGGTCTATGAGCCAAGGAGGTCTAAGAAATTGTAGGAGCCACGTTGAGATGATGTGGCTTGGTCACAACCCTATAGTGCGTAACAAGGCTAACTTAGGTATTGGATCAAAGACCAGGCCAGTGCTGGCTGGCAGCTCAGTCTATGAGAAGGTCCTTAATGGCATGTGAATATCAGCATGAGACCCTTTCTAAATCTTTCCTGTTGGTGTTGGGAGGGCAGTTGAGGCCATCCAGACCTTACCCACTCAAGACCTGTGACCTTCTCACCCTTTGTAAGATCAGGAACATGTGCATTCAGCAGGCTCAGTGAATGGCTTCCCATGAGCTTCCTTTCTCGTTCAGATCCTGGGCAGATTTTAATGTGCAAGAGGCTCTGTCTGGTCCTGTGCACACAAAGCAGTTTGAATTATATTTTGAAAAAGACAGAAAAGAGCTTAACTCAACAATTAACCTTTGTTCCATTTGTAGCTTTCCTTTTCTGTTCTGACTTAATTTCATTTCCCAGCAAATGTCCCGGCCATATGATGTGGGGACACCAGGAGCAAGCAGGCTGCTTCCATCTTCCATGCTGAGCTGTGGCTGTAAGTGGTGGAGAGGACTAAATACTTCAGTACTGGGTAACAAAAAGAGGCTACCTTGGTACTTAGCTGTGTCACTGGTACTTAGATATGTGAACCTCAGTTTGTCATCTTTAAAATATGGGGGAAGCATTAACTTACAAGTGTAAGCAATATGTTTTAGTCTGTTTTCTGTTGTTGTAACACAATACTGAGACTGGGTGATTCATAAAGTAAAGATTTTTATTTTGGCTCATGCTCACATGAGCATGGTGTCAATGAAGTTTTCGTGGTACTTCAAGACATGGCGGAACACAGGCGGGCAAGGGGATGTGTGCAGAGGAGACAAAGACAGAGAGACAGCCTGATTTTATAAGAACCTGCTCTCATGGTACTAATCCAGTCCTGTGAGATTGAGAACTTATCCATGTGTGAAAGGTATTAATATATTCATGAGGGCTCCTCCCCAGTGTGTTAAACTCCTCCTATGAGTCCCCACCTCCCAACAGCTTCTTCAAGGATAAAGCCTTAACATGAGTTTTTTGTGGGGAAAAAACATATTTAATTCATAAACTCAATATTTGAAAAGAAATCGAGTGCTTAGTAGATGCTTGTCAACACACACAATAACCATCCTCCTCCCCCTTTTCTCTACCAGAGTAGCCTTTATTCTCATGCCTTGGGAAAAAATTGGTGATAAGCAAGCAAACAAATGAGATGGTTAAAAGAGCAGTCCAGAAACCACAAAGCACTAATGCAATGTCTGCAGAACAGACCAGATATGAGACCAGTTCTGATATCCCAGGGGAAAGGGAACAGAGTATAAAAACTACATAGTGAGAACACAAAGAGAAGAGCAACCAGAGTGGGAGATGAGAAGGGACAAGGAAAAAGCCCAAAGAATGTTCAGATGGTCCAGAGAACGGGGAACATGTAATCTGTCCTGGCCCTGACATTCCAGAAGCCACACCCTCCAAAAGTCAAAACATGAACTACTGAGGCAAGGTAGGGTGCATCTGCAATGTGCCAACAGCGCAGAAATTGGAGTGACTGTCAAGGAACCAGGTGCCCCTTGTAGAACTCCTTTCCCACCTTTGGGAAGCTCCAGGGATTAGATTTAACACCTTACTGAGGAAACTCTAATGTCAGCTCTAACCATAACCCTAACACTATAGTCAGGAGCTTGGTCAGAACTAGGGAGTTTTCTGATAGAAAGCTCAAGGGAACATTGACTTTCTTTTAGCATGGCCATTTTTCCTCCATTCCTTCTCCACTAATTAATTCATCCAGGTCAAATGGAATTGTGGCTAGGAGATGAACATGTGCAGCAGGCAACAGTGTCTTCTGAAGCCTTGATAAAGACTGTATCTTGGGGAGGAGGTAGACAATGGAGCTGGACCATTTGGCTTATGCTTTTGGAAAGGAGTATGGACAATGGAGCTGCAGAGGAAGAGCCTTAGGTATTTATTCAAGTCTACATTCATGCACAACTAGCCCTCTGGAATCTTAGCCCAGTTTGGGTGGCCTCTTGGCCAACTTTATTCTCTTCTAACCTTGTCTGACTTAATTCAGATTGGTCCAGTTTCCACCCTTTCAAGTCTGCCCAGTTGATCCAGTCCAGCCCAACCTGCACCAGTCCAAACCAGCTTAGCAGTTCACTTCAACACAACTCACCAGAGCCAAATTTGTTCAGTTCAGTTACAATTGCTTGATGTGTGGTTCACAACCATGAATGATGGACAGAGACTGGCAGATGTTCAGCTTAGAGGTCAGCTTCATGATGTGGAACCTCTCACAAGACTGTACCCACCACAGACAGGTAGCAATGAGGGATATAAACACTGAACTTTCTAAGCCCAGCTGTTCTAGGCATCTTCTTTCTAGTTTGCCATTTGCGGTAGCAGTGACTTAAAAAAGTGATAAGGGCCACAGCTCCCAGAAATCACAGTTGTAGAACAGGTGCCTCTAAATAAAAAAGTACACACTTTATGCCAAATTGACACCCTCTCATACTTGATGCTGGTCCATATGAGTAAGGGACATTCACAGTTTAGAAACTCACATGAAAGAAAGGAAATATTGAAAAAATTCCATCCTTTGGCTTATGACTTTGCTCTATGAGTTGAGAAAAATGATAGCAATAACAAAATAAGCAGTGCAGGTTAGCACTGTAACATATTCTTCCGCGGGTCACAGTTCGAGAAGTATTGTTTTTGAGGGACAAACTCACCTGGTATGCTAGACCTCAGAGTAGGGCTCCCCACATTCAACCCCTTGCCCTTGACTCATCCCCAGCACCCTAGACAGTCCCTGTCAGATCGTGCTGTGGCCAGTGCTTGTCCTCATCAAGGGGCTTCGGAGTTCATTCCTCTCCCCATGCACCTCCTCCCTTTCTTCGGTCTTAGAGCTTAAAATTGTCAAGGTCCTTCTAAATTCTTTCTATCCATGCCTACGCTATTGTATTATCTGTGTGGACTAGGAAATTATGTCCAGCAGAGCATATTCCTCCTTTGCAGCTCTCTTGGCCTGAGGATGGTTTTATAAACTCTTCAAAGGGAGGTATTTGCTTTGTATCCAGTGATATCTAGGATTGAAGGGGATGTCAGGAGATAATGTCAGCAGATTCTTATTGGAGCTGTTTCTGGCCCATGGAAGATGTCCATAAAATACCTATTGAATGTGTGTGTGTCTGAATAAAAGAAAGGACTGAAGAATGAATGAATAAATAAAACATTCGATGAATGCATAAAAATTGAAGTATGACTAACAATCAGAATAGGTGAAAATGGGTGGAAATGAGCAAATGAATGACTGAGTGAATGATGCATGAATGACCGCAGTCAAGTTGACCTTAAAAGTACCAATGAATACAGGCTGGCTTTCCACCCAGGCCACCTTGGCATGTGTGGTCCTCTCAGCGATCCTCCTCAGAATGCTCATTAGAGTAGCAATTTTCTACCCTATTGTTTTGAATTTGGACTAGATGATTGTTACCATTTGTCCTCAAATGATTAGACAAATGTTGAGGTGGGAAGAAAGAGCTTCTCCAATTTTAAGCTCCCAAGTGAATATCCATGTAACTCAGGCCAGATTTCCAGAGCTTATCTGTCATTATGTCAATCTGATGTTAATTAAAATGGTAATTGGAAGAGAGTTTTCAAATAGCTTCCCTCACTGGGCAAGTGAGCCTTCCTGCTGGGCTGATTTTGGAGGGAGAGAAGCTGGCTGGGGTGGAAGAGGAAGGTACAATGAGTTCGTTCAGGCCCAGGGCGAACCCAGGCATCTGCGGCTCTGGTGGGGTTCGGATAGCAGTTTGACATTTAGGTTTAACTCTGATTCAGTGGTCTGAGGACCAGAGAGGCAACAGGAAGAAAAAAGGAATAAAGGCCTTGGGATTTATAGCCCAGTTGTAAAGACCAGCATTCTCATAGAAGCAGTGTATGATTTTAAGCAAGTGTCTCAGGATGAGGCCTTTGAGCAAGACCACTGTGAGTCTCAGTTTCCTGATCTGTAAAGTGGGGTAATGACATTCACCTTACATTGCAGCATCACTATGAGGGAAAAATGAGATGAAATTAGAAAGGCTTCACCTGCTCTGGGGTGTAGTTATGCTGGAGATCACAGTATTCTGAGTGACTCTCTAGAGAGGCTTGGTTGGGGTTCAAACAAACCATGACTGCCATGATTTAATTCAAAGTTCAATAAAAATACAAACACAACTCTAAACTGTATTTAGGCACTGGCTCTTGCTTATTTTTGATTCATTTAGGCCAGGCCTCAGTGGGCCATTTCCCTCCTTGGCCTATTGCTTTCTCTCAGGCTAAAAAGAAAAGAGGTGATGAGTTTATTGTTTGATTGCCTGGCACAACTGTCTGGGTGTTCAGGCCCCAATACATCTGTGCAACACATGTGGATCTGGGGATGCTGTTGATAAGCAGGATTTCATGATTCTCATCCTGATCTGACTTCACAGGGTTTGTGGTAACTACAGAGGGAAAGGGAGAAGGGGTCACTGAGTTACTGCAGGCCTACTCTTGAGTAGGGGATACTGGGCTAGAGTGAGTACTGGGCTAGGCTTTGCACACACGGCCTCCTGTCATCACCACTGCAGCAGACCTTGAGGTCCATATTAATCTTCTCTCACAGACAGGCAGGGCCAGAGAGGTCAAATCATTTGCCCAAGTTCAGACAGAGGGAGAGAGAGATAGAATCAGAATTAAAACTCTAATCTTGGTGAGGACGACACAATGAAATATCCATGAGATGGGGCAAAGGTTCTGTTTTTCTTGCAGTCCTTGGGCTGGGTATGAGGCATATCTCTGAGGATGGGTGGGTAAGCACCGGCCAAGAGGAAATCTGTCTGCATCATCTTTTCTGCTTCTGAGAGTGTGAGAAAGGTAATAAGAAGAGGGAGAGAAGCTGGTGTCCTATGATAGGTCCAAAGCCAGAGAGAGGAAAGGAATTGTGAACTTGCATGTAAAGAAGGGGCTCTGTGTGCCCAGAGTAGGGCAAGAACTGGAGCTCAGAGAGGGGCTGAGAGACAAATAAGGGGTAATTCAGGTAAGGAGGAGTGTGCAAAGAGCCTCACACCTGCTGTCCTCAGCAGAGTGCTATGGTCTGTAGACCCTATGCCTTAAAGATGCTTGGCCTTTGAGGGCCTGAAGAGGACAGGTAGGGGGCACAGTTGTAGGGCACCACGCTGACTGCTGGAGCTTGTTTCCAAGGTTTTCAGTGTCAAATGCAGTGTGAGACAGCCCCCAGAGCAGGAGCTTGGACTCTGGGTCAAGGTCTTAAATGTTCTCATCCAAGACTGAATGCCTCAGTGGGAAGAAGAATTAGCAAATTCATTCATTAAGGACCCATTGACACTTCTATTATAAAGACTAATCATTTGTTTTTATTGAGATCTTTTCCCTTGATTAAAGCTATTAGCACCAAAGAGTAACCATCAATCAATCAACAAGCTTTCTTACATGCCCCCAATTCTGTCCTGATTGCAGCCCATGTACAGTCAAGTTGACCCCTTAGTCACCTCTCCATGCTGCCCACTCATCTCCCCTCTATTGCCACCACTCTGGCCTGAGCCATCAACATTTCTCATCAGGACTGTTCTGATAGCTCCCAGCTCAGCTCTGTTTTCCTTCTTGGGCAGCACAGCCTTGTCTGAGCTCATTTCTCCTCCTCAGAATCAAGTCCTGACATACCCACTCTCCCAGCAGCCTGGTGGACTCCATACAAATCCACTCCTTGCTGTTGCAGAGTACAGCTGCTCCTTCTGTCCTCAGCCTTGACCTGCCCCTTACCAGCCTTTGCCTCCTCAGAGCTCACCCCATGGTTATTATTCTCAGTGAAGCCTTCTGCATCTGTCCTGGATTGGAACAGGTCCCCTGTACACATCCTCCCAACACACTGCCCTGTACCTTTCAGCACTAGCCCAAGTTTGTTTTCCCTGTTCTGAGTCTTTTCCTAGCATACATGCTCTATAGTGGTAGAAAGCATTTGATTGCACTTATACTTGGTTTCAGGGTTAATACTAAAATGAGGCAAGCAAAGTGTCCACAGTATATCATATAAGGAGGTTCACAAACTCTAAGGTGCAAACACTGAGCTTCCTTCCAGGAGCCTAAGAGTGAGTCCTCTTTTAGTGCTGTTCTATGGCACCTCACTCTCCTACCTTGTCCCAATCCTGCTTGGCTTTCCAACTCCTGGTTACGACTTGGCATGTGGAAGGCTAGCTCAGTGCATTCTTATGGAATGAACAAATGGGACGCAGAAGAGTAAAGAGAGGGAGTGGCAGGAGCCAGTGCTCGGAATGGAGGAGACAATTGAAGGGGTTAATCTAGCAGTGGCTGTGAAGAGTGTGAAGAGGCTGCAGGCTCCGCTCTAGGAGAGTCTAGGTGTCGGAGCAGAGAGGGTGCCATTGATACTCTGATGGTATGGTATTTTCTGAGGCTGGTATTCTAGGTTGGGCAACCCGCAATGCCTTTTGGGAGAGGGGAGAAAGAACAGGGAAGGAGAAAGAGGATGAATGGGGTTGTGGGAGACAGAGTTGAGCAGACCCTTGGCCAGCTGGCTGGGAGGTTTCCTTTCTGTCCCCAGCTGAAGGCTGTGGTCTGGGCTTGGCTGAACCCTAGTGCAGGGTGGAGTCTGCCATTTTGGGGCTTTCCTCTTCCTCAGTTACCCCTGGGCTCCTATGTGTTCAGGCAGGCACTCCATGCTCTTCAGGCTCAGAGAGAGCTATCCCTGGTCCTTAACAAGATCTGTTTGCAATGAGAATGCTAAACACATTTCTCTTTTAAAATTTAATTTGGTTCTATCACTGAAATCACTTCAGGCTCCACTGGACTTCTTACTGGGGACTCCTTTCAATGTTCCCCAGATGTATAGATCAAACAGGGTCTGAAGAGTCTTCTCTCTCCTGTGAACCCTCCCTCCATGGTTTCCACTTTCTCCCTGTTCTTTCCTCTAATCAGGACATGAAATTTGGTCTCATCCGTGCAAGTCCATGGGACCCACTGTTGGCACTGATGTGTGCCTCCAGCCATGCTCTCACCAACTAGAGCCTCCAGATCACCCTCTGGGGCTGGGTGGAATCTCAGCTTTCCCCTTAACCGCATTGATTTACTCCATGGCTTTGGGCAAGTCATTTGCACTCTGTGGGTCTCAGGTAGAGTGTGGTGCCCTTGGACTGGAAGATGACAGCCTTCTAGTATTTTCATTTGAAGGTCCTTAGATTCATTTAATCCAAGAAGGTTCAGGCCCTCTGACTCTCAGTTGGCTGCAGCAGCTGGTCAGTGTGGTGGGAGCATCTGGGGCCTCATATTACATTCTGAAAAGGAACAGAGGAAAGAGATAAGAGCGGGGGGAGAGAGAGAGAGAATGGAGAAAGAAATACTTAAGGAATAATGGAGGACAGAGAAGAAAGTGGATGAAAGAGGAAAAAGAAAGAAGTATTCTGATTCCATTTTCTCTTCACAACCCAGAGGTTGATCCTCTTTTGGGGGCCTAATCCGAGACCCATATGCAGTATTTTAGGTTCTCTCCCATGCTGCTTTCTGCTCCTTTCTGTGGCCCTAGGGAGTGAGCTGCATCGGATAAGGGAAGTTCTTTCTATGTTGGGGCACTGTGAGGTCAGTTCTAACCAATGTTCAGAGCAGGGAGCAATGGTCCATGCCCCTCTGCCAGGCAGTGCATCTGGGCTTCCGTGTCCACCTATTGGTTGGAGGCCTTGTGTTTGCTGTTGACACCTGAGGATTTGCTGAGTCCAGCTCACCATGTGACTGGTGTACTCGATTTGAGATGTCGATACTTGCATGCCCACTTCAGGACAGAATAAAGGCAAAAGCTTAATCACAGTGATTTGGAGAACTTAACAGAAACACAGTTCATTAATTCTCTTGTTGTCCTCCCCTCACTGAACAAATTGACCAAGATCAGACCATTCCTCAGAGCAGCCAACGTTCTCCCCTTTTCTTCCCGTCTGCACCCTAGGTACCTTGCCAGCAGCAAATAATTAGCTCCAGACATTGCCAGGCTTCTCACCCTCCTCGCTGGACTATCATCTTTGCTGTTTGATTATTCAGTTTTAATTTTGAGGGTCCCGTGAATCCTGGAGGACACCTCTGGACAGGGCTGTTGAGGGTTGGGAAGTAAGTAACCCTGGGCTGAGCTGTTAATGGCTGCAAGTGTTGTCTGTATGTCCCACAGAGTGCCTTGCCCACGCAGGAGGCCGAGGACGGTGGGTCTGTGGATGACAATGGCTTTTTAATAGTTGGGGCTGGGGCTTCATTTCTCCTTGCATGCTGAGTTTATTTTGCTATTTGTCAAATTCTGACTCTGGGGAGTCTGAGTTTGGAGTGGCTCTGGCTTTAAGATTGATGACCCCAGTGAATGACAGGCCCTTCTCTTCTAAACAGGTGGTGCTGCCAATAGGATGCCCCATAGCCCACTCATCTCTGAAAGACGCAGTTCTCCACCTCTGCTGGGGCTGCAGATAAAAATACTTATCTGGGATCTAACCAATACACCATAGCTGTCTCCCTGCCTGTGACAGGCAGGGGTGAGCTTTGAAAGGAGGAGACAGTTTAATGGCTCAACACAGATTCTATTCACCAATGGGAGGAAAAACAAATAAAAGATTCCACTCTATTTGGAGAATGGCTATGGGATCCATGTTCCCCAGCTGCTGCAGACCGGCCTTGAACACACACAAGACTCCACTAAGGTGTGGAGGGAGAAGAGTGTTGGATGGAATCAAGCACAGTTTCTTAGGCAAGGACATCTCAGAATCTTTAATTCCCAGAGTTTGTAAATTCTTAAAATCCATGTTATTCAGGTCTCTAATCCTTGAAACCCTGCCAGAATATTTCTGTTTATAGTTGAATGCTTCTACTGATGGGGAAATCATGACTGCTCAAAGCAGATAATTCTTTATTTGGAAGAATTTGACATTTCTTTGACTGATCTGATTTGATTTGATTTCTTTGATTGTGCCTCTCTGTAGCTTGTACCCTCTGGATCAAGATCACCCTTAGCAATACATCGTATGCATCCAATCCCTCTGTTCCATAATGCCCCTTACCAAAAAGAAAAAGAGTCCTCTCATTCTCTTTGGGACTTCCTTCATCCAAGGTAAGGTCTCACTGGGCTCTTCCATAGGCACTGGGGATGTAAGGACAAGTCAGCCTAGTGAGATAAAGAACATGTGCTTCCTAAGAAGTGCCTAAGTCCCTTTACCAAGTTGATTTTTGAGGTGCTCATTCCAACACCTTCTCTCTTCAGCTCATTCCCTCCTAATTCATCCCCAAGGAAGGATGTTTGCCACAGGATCCCGGACACTCATAGGGCCATGTTTGACTAGTGAGAAGGACCACTGTGTGCAAAGAGTTCACCACACTCATGCGATGTCCCTTTTGCAGTCTGGTCACAGGGAAGTGAGGAGTCTAGGCAGGGCTGGAGTCCTCTGGGCTGTCTGTAGCTACACTCTCTGTTCTACCTTTCATGGACCTGCAGCCAGATCACACCCTGGCATGATTATGTCAAGGACATTGAGGACTTGCCCAGCCACAGAAAAAATGTTCCTTCCTTATCTTACCAGTCTTCTTTGAGTGTAACTCCCTAGTTTGAAATGCTACAGTGTAGATGGATAGCAGGAAGGTAGATTCAGGAATTCCTGGGTTTGTGGAGTAATACTACCCATGTAGCATCAAACCACATTCTAATGTTCATTTCCCCTGTCTTTCTTGAAGTGACATCCAGAACTAAAGTGAAAAATCTATCTTACAAAATGAAGATGTGCTCCCTGAAAAAATATGTAGGGCCATCAGAGATGGAAGGAGCCTGGGGTTGGCTGGCTAGAAACAGATTGGGGAATTGTTACTTGTTCCCATTGTTCTCTCTCCTGTCCCTGGAGGGAGTGGCCAAAGTGAGTGACAAATGTGTGAGGGTCTCTTCCCTATCTTGGCTATTGATCTACAGACAATGATGAGAAGCAACTCAAAGAGATTGAATTGGGTGTGTTCAAAGAAATAATGTCCAGAGGTTCTCCCACTGAGACTGGTACTTGTTCATCTGAGGAATGAGTGATCTGTCCCATCCCATGAGTGGCAGACAAGGCTGGTCTTCTTTGTTACTTTCCGAGTGTCTGGTGGAATGACTGTTAAAATTACAATCGTAGGGCTGGGGATTTAGCTCAGTGGTTCCGGTGCCTGGCTCACATGTGCAAGGCCCTGAGTTCTATCCCCCAAAAATTTAAAAATAAAATAAATAAAAATTACAATAGTGGCTTCTAATGCTAGGAAAAGTGGACATAAGCAATTGATAAAAATGAAGAAGCTGCTAAATATTGTTAGAGAGAGAACAGCAGCATTCAGGTCTTTGTGTTTTTGGAGGAAAATCCTGCAAAACCGATCACAGTTAAAAACATGCAATTCCTTTGTAAGGTATATTTTTCGCAGATATACTTGTCTATGTAGGCAAAGACCTATGTGTCAGGTTACTAAATGCAGCATTTTTGGCAATATCCATGACAGGAAGCAACTTAAATTTCCATCAGTCAGGGATTGGTTACATAAAATACGATCCGTTTATATGACAAACTACCACACAGCCTTGAAAAAGAATGAGATTGGTCTAGTTGTGTTGATGGAGCTATCTTTGAAACATATTAAGAAAAACCTCCTATAGAACAGAGTGCTTCTCTTTGTGCAAAATTAAAAGGTCCATTCACAGATCCAAGTGCTTGTGTCTGTTAGGTTCTTCCTGGATGGCCCACATAGCACCGGTAGCACTGCTTGCTTTAGATTTGGAGTGAGATGGAGGAACAAGGGATGGAGAGGTGGAAGGCTTACTTTTCTTTATATATCCTCTTTCATCATGTAAATTCATTATCATAAGTATGCACTCTATTTCCAACAATATAGTACATAATAAAAGGAAAGCAAGCATATGTTTTCTGCACATCTGCAAGCATTGAAGTTCTCATCACCCAGATGTTTATTAACACCATTGTTGGCCAGCCCAACTGGGGACAGAAGTGGAAAAGATGCAGTTTATGCTTTCAGGGAACCCACCGTGCAGGTGGAGAGAGAAAGGTGTGCAGACAACTATTCTACAAAAGAGAAAAGGGCAAATTAGTCTTGATTAGAGAAGTGGAGATCTTATAAAGCTGGTTTGAAAAGTACTGGTAGTAGAATTTTGAAGCAGAAGATGGATGAGTGGGCTGCAGGAGTCCAGGTGGAGAATAATATAAACCCAAGATATGAAGTAGGTAACAAAAAGCTATGTTGTGTCACCCTCATTGTATGTTGTATCAGGAATACTTTGTTTCGGGTTGAGATGTGGTTTGCTTTCAAGCATATTTGTGTGGATGCAGACACTTGCTTTTGACTGAGATGTGAGAGGAAGGATTTAGTAGGGATGCAATTAAACCAGCTGCCCTTTCTCCCAAGAAAAGTCTGGATTTTTAGCATTTGCTCACTTCTCTGGTATAAATTCCCACCACAGCTGACTTCAGGCCAACACCTCACAAGAATTGGGGAGTAGTATGGTTTATATCAGGATGTCCTCCAAGAGCCTCATTTACTCAGGCAGGGCTTTTGGAAGGTGATCAGACCACGGGAACCCTATAGTTAACTTGCTGTTGGGAGCTGAGGTATGGTCAGAAGATGTGGGGCACTGGGGTTATGACCTGCAGGGGTATAGCTCCCTCTCTTGCTCTCTTCTCCTTCTGCTTCCTGGCCACCATGATGTGAGCAGCTTTTCCTCATCTCTGCCCCTAACCCATGCCATTTCTGTCTGGAACTAGCTGACTATAGACTGAAACTTCCAAAAAATGGGAGCCAAAATTAACCTCTCTTCCTTTAAGTTGTGAGCCTCAGGATGTTTGTCTCAGCAATGAGAAAAGTGACTAAAACAGGGAGAAATAAGTGTAATTGGTTATTTTTAGCCTGAAAGAGCTTGCTGTAACTCACCACTGGATAAGTGGAATCTTAGAGTACCAGAATCATAATGTACAAGGGACGTAAAGGACAGTTTAAAATAAACCTTAGCCACACATGAAGAGATTCAGTATCTGCTCAAGGTATGAGAAAGTGGCAGAGTTGGGACATTACCTTCTGGTTCTTAATTTAGCTCCATTTCTGCTTTTGCTTGGAAAGCACTAATATAATAGTGAGAATGGAATGTGGAACTGTGTATTTTGACAGAACAAAAGATTATGATGAGCTGGGCATTGTGGCACATGCATGAAAATTCAGCTACTCATGAGGGTGAAGCAGGAGTATTGCAAGTTCATGGCCAGCCTGGACAACTTAGCAAGTACTGTTTCAAATTAGTATTGGAAAAATGGTGGGGCAAAGGAGGTGGGAGATGCAAATGATCAAAGTATGTTATGTGCATGTACAAATCTGCCAAGGTGAAAGCCATTAATCTGTATAACCAATATGGAAAATGATGCACAAAGGTTGGGGATGTAGCTCAGTGGTCCCTAGGTTCAATCCCCAATGCCACACACGTGTACACACAAACACAGACACACATGCAAGGTCTTGGTGAAAACCAGAAGGGTTTCTTGGAAAGAGCAGAGGTGGGTAGAGTTGCAGAAGAGTCCTTGGCCCACGGGAAAGTTCTGTGTGCTGGAGTGTATATAAAAGGACCTGAGCAGGGAAGAGCGTGCACAGCTGGGACAGGGTTTACAGGGAAGGCTTGAAAGAAGAAACACTCAATGCTGTTTTGTTCAGGACTAACTTTACTTCAGATGGCCTGATGGGGAATCCTATCCCTACCCTTGAGGATCTATGTGCCCCTGGACACTTCATTTCCCCTCTGCAGACATCAGAGCCCCCTAAATGAGACTAGGGGAAAGTGCTGGGAGGTGATTTCCCAGCTCTCCTTCAGTGTGACTGCCTCTGTGGCTGTAGCTGAGACGCTGATAGCTCAGTGAAGAAGCCCTAAAGCCTTCAGTGTGAGGAGGTGGGTAGGACCGGTGCGACAAGGTAGATTGATCTATGCATTCATATCCAACTGAGGAGAGACAGAGAAATTAGAGCAGCACAGGGCAAGGGAAAGGTTTGTTTTCTTGAGGTTATGGTAGGGCCAGGGGAGAGAAGATGGATTAGGAAAGAACAGGACAGAGAAGCCTCTTTATTTTGTCATATATTAAAAAAATGTGACAGCCCATGCTGAGAGCTCTTCGATGGGGGATCATTGTCTTCATGGCAAGGTTGCAGTTCCTTTGCGTGATTACAGACAACTCCATTTTTGCCCTCGCCTATCTTTCCTTGCCTTCTCTCTTGGGTCCCCCATCTCAAGCACCCCAGGATCTAAGCAGTGATTCGGAAGTGCACACTTCTTGTGAACACCCTGCAGGGTTGGGGGTCCAGCCTTTGCACAGACATGTGTCTGGAATGCTTTCCCCTACTGTATCTTCTGGACAAACTTGTACTCATTCTTCAAAATCCTGTCCCAGCATTTTAACACCTTTCCTAAGCCTTGCTTGTATGGAAGCCTTTCCCCTGATCTGTCCAGATAAAGAGAATTATTTCCTCTCTTGAGCAATTATTTCTGCATGCATGGCATTATAACGACAACATTGCAATTTTTGTAAGTTCTGTTTTTATCTCCCGTTTCTCTATGATATACTCAAGAGCAGGAAACTGCTGTTTTGACTCGAGGTTGAGACAAATCAAATTGGTGACTGGTTCTCAAATGCTGGGGAAGCCAGGAAGAATGTAAGGTAGAAACCTGCCTGTAGCCCCCAGAGCTGTGTAGGGAGAAGGAGAGTAGAGCATGTCAGCCAATGTGAAGACTCTTGCCAAAGGCCAACAGGTGGGCTGATCTGTCGAGTCATTCAGCTGTGTTCAGTTGAGCCCCTAAGTGATACTGAGTGAAGCTCTGGGTGAGGGCAGGAAAGTGGCAGTGATAATACAGAGAGGTAAATTGAAGTTCTGTCCAAGATGGCTTAGTGCTGTGCTCCAGTGGAATTATTCCAACTCTCTGGAAAGAGGATTTTCCCCTAGCTCCCACACCAATGTCACTGTTTGCTAAGTGCTGGAGTGGGTGCTGTGGCACCACTCAGGCCCCTTTCAACATCAAGGACTCACTGACCCACTGGTCATTTGCTTCCATAGGCGATGGGATCTCCAGACCATGTTTTACCAACTCCCTGCATGCTAAGCTTTGTCCCGGACTCAACCTACAAGGAAACCTCAGCCTGCACTTAAGGGCTGCTAGGATTAACAGACTGAATCAGAGTCAGAATGTGTGGAGGGTGATCTCAAGGGGCAGAGGTAGTGACTGAGACTACAGGCAAGAAGGTAACTTTAGCAGGGCCACTGAGAGAAAAACAGGGAGAACTGGGAACAACAGAATCCACTAGTGTGATGTGCAACCCTCTCCACCATGCACTGGCTGCCATGACTATCTGGGATAATTTGGGCACTGGTGGAGATGGGGTGGTGGGTCACATCTCAGATATCACACTGGTGAGGGCGCTCACCAGAATGAATCTGTCCCATAGGACGCTCTCAGGCATAGCCTCAAGTTATATTAAAAATTATTGATTCTAGGACCATATCTTACTCTAAGAAATCAAATATTAATGAATTTTGGGGAGGCTATGGAGGAAAAGCACCCTTTACATTGTTGGTGGGAATATAAACTAGTACAGTCACTGTGGAAATCAGTGTGGAGATGCCTTAAAAAACTGAAACTAGAAATTACATTTGACTCAGCTATTCTCCTTCTAGGTATCTTTCCAAAAGAGCTAAAGATACCATATTATAGTGATACATGCATACATATGTTTATAGCAGCACAATTCATAATAGCTAAAGCTTGGGAGAAACCTATAAGTCCATTAACAGATGAATGCATTAAAAATGTGGTATTTACACACAATGGAATCCTATTCTGCAAAAAGGAAGACAAACTTGAGTCATTTGTAGGAAAATGGGTGCACCTTGACACCATTATGTTAAGCAAAATAAACCAGACACACAAGCTTAAATATTGTATAGTTTCTCTTATATGAGAAACCCAAAATATAAATAACCAGCAAAATATAAAAGATAGATAATGGGAAGTAGGGAGATACATCTTTTTCAAATGGGAAAGGGATCAAGAGAGGAAGGGGGAAGGAAGCAGGGAAAAAAGGATGAAGAAAGGAATTAAGATGTGTTATGTACATGTACCAACTTCACACAAGGAATGTAAACATTATATTCTACAAACATGGACTAATAAAAAATAAAAACTGAAAATAAAGACTTTGATTTAATTGGTCTGTGGTAAGACTTGGCCTTGGAATAATTTGTTTACTGGAGAATTCTGGTGTTCAATCAGGATTGAGAATTATTAGTATGATGAAAAGATTAGCTTTGGAAGTAGAGTTGAGTTTGAATTTTTGTCCTACTAGTGGCTGGAATTTTGGGGTTTAGTTAATCTCCCTAAACTTTCATTTCCTCTCTTGTGAAATCATGTAAATAATATATATTTCATTTCATAGAAACGTCAGAGTGGTGACATGCTAGTAATTAATAATGTTGGCGAAGACAGGCTTCAATCCATAGAGTCATTATTACAATCATTGGTTTTATTATCTGTATTCATACTTAGACTGTTGCCCCTCTTTCTCCAGAGTACAGCTTCATGTGGTAGTTTTGCCTTCCTTAGCCTTACTTTGTGGGGGAGTCTTCTCTCCTCACTCTGGTTGCAGCTACCCAAAATCTAGCAAATTGTAGGAACAGCAGCTAAATGCAAAACAAATGGCTCTCCTGGGGTTGACCAGATGACCAAACCCTGGCCCTCATGATTATCTTCCTTGTATTACACCCAGAATAACATATGTGGCAGCTCGGCCCTCCAAAATGACACTGCCAATGTGTGGCAGTCAGTGTATGGAAAACTAAACAGGTTAGGTATGGCTCATGCATAGAGATAGCAGCAAGGCTTGGGGTGCTTAAATATCTCCCTCAAAATTTCACCAGGTACTGTGTGGTTTTGGATCAGTCCTTTCTCCTCTATGAGCTTCGGTTTCTTGCTCTATCAAATGAATGACATGAATGATAAATTCTGTTTAATTTGACTCTGATG
This sequence comes from Heterocephalus glaber, assembly GCF_053883595.1. Lineage (NCBI taxonomy): Eukaryota > Metazoa > Chordata > Mammalia > Rodentia > Bathyergidae > Heterocephalus > Heterocephalus glaber. The sequence continues at coordinate 6,926,239 of NW_028258351.1, read as the reverse complement.
AATCTACATTCGACCCTCAGATGGCTTGAAGTGCTGCCTTCCTCCTCAGGTACTCTGACACTTTGCGCTATGCTCTGAGAAATGCTGCATCAAAGCAGGGGACCTCAGAGTCTCTCCTTGTGCTGCCTACCCTGAGTTTTCTTATCCCCACCCCCCAAAGGCTTATAAGTTCTCTCATTTCTCTTTCTGCCATCTAGAACTTTAAATAGCCTCTGGCACACTATGTGGCTGCTAGAAGTTGTAATTAAATAATGTCCAGCTGTCAGAAAAGCTGTTATAAATGGTCTTTTTGTCTGCACTACTGTCTGGAAGCTAGGAAGGAGAGAAAACAGAGGATTAGAAGTAGTAAGGGAAGGAGTTCAGTGGGAAACCTGGGGGGCAACAACCTTTAGGGGCCCCGAAAACCACTGGAGGAGTTGAAGACAAGAAAATATAACTAGTCCATGGAAGAGGTCTCAGCCCTCCCTCTGTGACTGAATTTGCACAAAAGATAACCTGAAAAGGCTTTGAGGAGCTCGTGTCTTAGTCTAAAGCTGATTGTCCCAGGCTGCAATTTACATCCCTCCTTAAAACTCAGACAGGGAAGGAAAAAGTCACAATGAGTGCTGGCATTGCAGAGAAAGTTCTCAGACCAACTTTTATCCATGTCTCCCTTCTTTCCTTCCTTCCTTGTTTATGAATACTCTTGAATCTCTATCACATTTTGGACTTTTCTCCAAATAAGGAATATGGAGAGGAAATTTACATTTACTGAGTGTGTATGAAGTGCTAGATAATTTATGTACATGACATCATTTGATTTTTACAATATATCTTGGAGAAAAATTAAGCAGCCCATTTTTTAAAGCAGAGTAACTGAGGGCAAGATTAAACAACCTTTCCAAGCTATCCAGCCAATAAAGGGTGGGGGATTAGAACTTGGTTAGCATGGGTGCTTGGGAACTAGTCAAGGATAAGATCTCTGCCTTACTTCTGTTATTTACTTGTCCCCCAGCGTCCTGCAACCTGACACCTCCAAGCTGCATAGAGTGCCTGGTCCAGTGCCTGGGGACATGGAAGGCTTGTAGAACCGTATGTTTTTTCTTCAAACATCTCGTGAGAGCAACAAGAACAGACAACAGAGCAAATGTGCCAGTGGTTTGGGGGGAAATATTAAAGAATTATAGCCAGTGCACTTCACCTTTGCAGACTGGCTTCACCTTTGTGAAAGAGCCTCAAAGGCCAGGTGGAAACTCACAGACACATGGATTCTCATAATGAGATTCAAGGTCCCTTGAAAAGAACATTCCTCACTACAACACAAGAACCCAGCCATCACTTTATGGTGAAGGAACAAACCTTTGACCACCTTCACAACTTGACTGGGAAGACCTTGGAGACAGCTGTAGAGTCCGTGGTATGGACAATTCTCCACATGATGTGATTGCAAGGGCAGGATGGACACTAGGTATAGAGTGGAAATTCTGAATTTAAGTTTGCCATCTGGGACCAGGCAGGTGTCTTAATACTTGCATAACTGGTGGTGGGCATACCTCTGCATGTTTCTGGGCCTTGGTTTTCTGTTCACAAACATTCATTCAGTAAGCACCCTGTGAACCCCTCCTGTATGTCAGGTACTGAGTTGTGAGCTGGGGGAATGGACAGAAAGCAAAGAAAAATATGTGATCTTTGGGCTCATGGAGGTTCTTGTCTAGTGGAAACAAATCAATCACACAATTAAGTACATTATTGTAGTTTGAAATAAATGGTGTGAGGGAACAGAATAGAGCCCATTGGAAAACTGTTTAGACTGGGATATCAGGAATCATCTCTTCGGAGAAGTGTTGTATAGATGATAACTGAAGGGTGTGTACAAGTTATCTGTGCCCCACTTGGAGGCAGAGCCTATACAAGAGCCTTGTAGAGGGTAACAGACTAGTATACTTTAGGAGCTGAAGTTAAGCCTGTGTGTCCAGAATGCAGTGAACAAGAACACAGTGGAGTGACAGGAGGCTGGGGGCGGAGTGTAAGAGAGAGGCCATTTATTCAGAGCCCACTGCCCAGAAAGAGGAGGGACTGTATTGCATGACTGTTGGAAGATTGTCGCTCAAGCTCAATTTGGAACAGTGGTGTGATGATTAGATGCACAGGCTAAAAATAAAATAAACAATAAGAAATGGAAAAACAAATACATAAACCACAGAAATACTTGGAGACTCACTGTGCAGGGGCAAAAGATTTGAACAAGTATCTTCATGTGACAGATTCTACCCTATGGGAATAATCTGCTAGCAGAACACAGAACTATGTACAAAAGTTTTCATTACAGTTAAAAAGACCCAAACCATTCTGGCTGCTTGCTCTATGAAGGGAATAAACACTAATAACTCTTGCTTGTTTCAGAATCAAATGAGAGGAGGATATGGAAGGGACTTTGTAAGAGATAAGCCATGGTGCACACTTAGGAGGGACCCCAAAATCCCCTTTCCTCCCACTTCCCACCCTCTCCCAATAGCACCTATAATGCCCAGGAGCTGAAAGCTTTAAAACTATGAGAAGGGAAATGTCCACGGGAGGTTCACACTTTAAGCAAGGCAAATGTACGGTCTCAGTCCCCAAAGGGACTAGAAGCAGTGATTCTCAATCCTGGTGCATTTAAAAAATAACTAGTGTGGTAACCAGCTTCAAGAATGTTCCCCAGTGAAGCCGGGCATGGTGGCACATGCTTGCAATCCCAGCACTCAGGAAGCTGAGGCAGGAGGATTGCTGTGAGTATTAGGCCAGCCTGAGTTACATAGTGAGTTCAAGGCCAGTCTAAACTACGTGATGAGACCCTGTCTCAAAAAACAAGAAAAGCAAGAAAACAAACAACAAAATTGTTCCCAATAAGCCTTACCTCCTGTGTCTGAGGCCCTCCCACCTCAAATGGGCCCATTCCATATAATCAGGAGCATATTGTGGGAAAAAAAGTCACTGTGGCTTCTGCCTTGCTCACTTTTGCTTAGATCACTTCCTCTCGGGCAAACAAGTTGCCATGTTGTGAGGATGTGCATAGAGAGATCCATGGGGCAATGACAGCATCTTGGAAAGAGATCTTCCAGTCTCCAGCTGACAACTTCCCTACAGTCTCATGGGACACCCTGAGACAAAACTACCCAATTGCACCCACTCACGTGTTTGCTGTCTGAAATCATTAGATATTAGAATAATGTGTACCATATAATGTGGTATTAGATACATAATTCTCCTAGGGAGTTTAAAAAATATTGATGCACAAATTATATCACTAGAGATTCAGATTTATTTAATGTGAGGTAAAGTTCAGGCATTTGGTATATTTCAAATTTTCCGGAGAATGCTAATGTGCGGAGAGGATTGAGAACTACTGGACTGGAGTATTGGGTAGGCCAAAAGAGGGATTAGGTACAAGGTATTGCCTCAATTTTCTGAACTAAAATTTGAGTTAAGCTGAGGATTCCATATGGGAGAAGTTCAAAGCCCAATTTATGGATCAGAGTGCAGGGTCCCAGTGGACTTGAGTCCACAGCTTCTGACAGTGGAATTCCTACATTTCCCTAGGACATGGCTATAAAGGAATCCATTGGCTTTAGCTGAGGGGAGAAGAGAGGCAGAGATCCAGGTAGGCAAATCCACTTTCTACAGACTGTGGCTTTGACCCATTAAACTGCCCTGTAGTCATGCACCTGGGGCTGAGACAGGATGCCCACCCTTTCACTGATGAATGACCTTCCACTGTCCCCTACTGGCATTATGTTTTCTGTCCAGCCTCTGAATGTTCTCTTTGAAACTTATGAGCAATGATGACAGCTGACTGTGAAAACCTTTGTCTGTCCTCACATTTTCATGAGTAATAGGACATTGTTCCCATCTTCGAACAATAACTCAGGAGGCTAGTCCGGCTCTTTCTTACGTTGTCTCCCTGATGAAACTGACAATAAAATAATTAAAATGATTAGAAAGGAAGTCACAGAAGACGAAAGATGCTGAGAGGACAGTCAGATATTGTAGCTCACCCAGGCTGTCTGAGCAGTACACGTTGGAGTGTGGCATTGGTCTTTTATTCCTCTCATGTGGGTGGGCCCTAATCCTGAATTCCATCTCTGTGTTGTCTAGATTTGGAGAAATGGTTAGAGATATTATTTGAGCACCTGTAATATGCTAGGTGTATGAGATAAAGAGTTTTTAAGATGTCTTTTTTGATTCCAAGGAGGTTTTAACTTAATAGAGACAAATTAGTAAAGAAATAATACCTATAAGAGCACAGATGAGAGAGAGGCACTTCACTAAGCCTAAAGAGATTTTGGAAGAGATAAGATCTGAGTCGTTTTGTTTTGTTGCCTGGACAAAGATGGAGGGACGTTAGTGACAAGAAACAGTAGGTACAATGTGGAGAAGTATGAACATTGTCAGAGAATTGGAAGCAACTCTGTATGTCTAAATATATTCTTGGGAATGACAGCTTAAGGGTGACCCAAAGGTATCTGGTGAGTAGTGACCTCTTTAATTTGAGCACAAAAAGAATGCAGTAGGAGGAATTCATTCTCTGCAAAATGCATCTTTGACCTGACCTTACACAATCTCCAGATCCTACTTGTATGTTTGCAGACCATCGATAACTCTTGTCTTTATTGTCACAGCCTAATGCTTACTCCAGCCCTATTTCCAGAACCAGGGCTTGATTAGCTTTCTCCTCAGTTGTTCGATCCACATAAACCTAGCTCCTGGCTGATTTCACTCTCCTGTCTCCTGCTAAGTCACATTAAAACTGGCCTCCCTGTTCAGCTTTGTAAACTTGTGAATGGGCCCTGGGACCTGCTCTTATAACTTGTGAGCACAGGGAGCTTTAACATTTTCAAATGTATTGTGGAACTGGCAGCTGAACAGAAGAGGCTTGGGAATGTAGAAATCCAAATGCTTCTGGGGATGCTAGTAGGAAAATCTAGAAAGAGCAGAGGCATCAAGTGTTGGCTGCCTAGGATCATAATAGGATAAATGAAGTGTGAAGGAGGAACAGCAGAAAATACTGTGTGAATCGGTCAGGGACTCCTGATACATATTTCCTATTTTGTGTCACTGACCCTAGAAGAGAAGTCGCCAATGCAGATTGTAGGGCTGGGAAAATTGTGTAAACAAGACAAGAGATCAGGGACTCAATGGAGGGGCTGGGAACATAGCAGCCTGTACAGCTTGAGCTGCCCGCCTCCCACGGTGGACATCGTCATGAGCTCCAGTCAGTGGTTGCCAGGTGGGGATGTGGCTCCAGTGCAGAGACACTGGAGCTTCTCAGGATAAATCAGCAATCTGGATTTCAGTGGGATACTAAGCTATAAACACTGAAACACAAGCAGAGGTTAGTGGGGAGAAAACCTGCTAACAACCGAAAGTTTGCATGGTCTCAGCATCTGCCTAGGAAAATGCAGAGGGAAGCAGTAATGTCTCTGATGATGCTCGGGTTGGACAACCCCCAAATGGCCATGGATTCTCACTAGGGAGCCCAGCAGGCAATGTAATCACAGCAGCTAAAGCTGGCAAGGGGACTGCCACTCCACAGGTGGATCCATGACAACTTCTGGAAGGATGAAGGACTCCAGACCCTGGGATGGCTATATACATTGACTAGCAAGGAATTCGCAGCCTGCTAATCTCTGCTGATGAGAAACTTCTGGGTATGGAATCAAAATAGAACAGAATAGGGAAAAACAGAAGCAGAGGTGGAGATGATCCATAAGAAAAGAGGGTAGAGAATGAGAGCCAGGAAACTGCCAAAGACAAGATGCCATGTTTTAAAATACTGCATAAACACACTCAGAGAGGCAGTGCCATGCAGTCGGAACCAGACCTTTTGCTCAAAGCTCATTGGGTAATAATGATCACATTAAAAACAAACATCATAAAAATATTGAGGGCAAAAACCTATGCAAAATTATTACAGAAACAAAGAAAATAAGGTACAGCCTACTGCCTGAAATCCCAGCTCCTGGAGAGACTGAGGTAGGAGGGTCACAAGGTTTTTGAGGCCAACCTGGGCGATGTAGCAGGACCTTGTCTCAAAATAAAATAAAAAGAGCCATGGATGTAGCTTGATTTGGTTATGTGCAATGGTAGAGTGCTTGCTTTGCATGTGCAAGGGCCTGGATTCAATCCCCATGAGAGGAAAAAGGGAATAAGACAACTTGTCTAAAGACAGTAGAAGTATGCCAGTAAGAGATGCCCCTAAAACAGAACAAACCATAACCTTCTATTTCAAAATAGGCTAAGAGATACTAAGAAATAATGCAAGAACAGCATAAATGAGAATTTAAAAACTAATCCAAGGTTGTATGACAAATTACAGGAAGGAATTAGAAAAAAAGTCATATCAGAAATGAAGACCAAACTAGGAGGAGCATAAGAATAAAGAAATGCAGCAGATAACACCTGAAGAAGTACAAAAGGCAAAAAAGGAGAAAGGTTTTTTGTTTTGTTTTGTTTTGGTACTGGGGATCAAACTCAGGACCTTGCAAGCAGGCGTCGGAAACACTGAGCTAAATCCCTGGCCCAGGAAGAAGTTTTTAAAAATCAAAAAGAAGTAGAAAAGAGACATAAAATATATTTGAGAGAAAATTAAAATAGTACAGAGGCATAGAATATCCCTTACAATAATAAGAGTCCCTGAAAAAGAAAACCAAAGCAAAGGAACACAAATTACTAGAAGTTGTAATTCAAGAAAACCTTCCTTGAAATAACAATAAAAAATCTGAACCTGTATATTGAAAGAACACAACCATATAGTGTACCTGAAAAATTGATCCTGAATGGCCAATACCAAATTGTGATCTGAGAAAATTTCTGCACTGCAAGAAATAAAATTATTTAACATCCAGCCAGAAAGAGAAAATAGCTTATGAGGGGAAAAAATGAGATTATCGTCAGAGTTTTTGGATAATAATGCTTTATGCTAGCAGAAAATGAGGTAATATTTTTGAGGTCCTTAAGGAAAGAAAATGCAAATAGGATATTATATGCAGAAAAACTGCATTTTAAATAGAAAGGACATAGGTAACTTATCAAAATACAAGAAATTAAGAAATTCTGTTCTTATGAGTTCTTCTTGAGGGAATTACTAGAAAGCAAGCTTCAGATGAGCAAAACCACCAAGAAGAAGTTGACATTAAGAATTGGTGGCACCAGGGGATTTAGCTCAGTGCCACTGCACCTGTCTCGCAAGCACAGGCCCTGAGTTTGATCCCCGGTATGGGAAAAAGAAAAGAATTGGTGGCAATCCTTAAATATATAGCCTTAAACAACTAAGGCCAAATGAAGGCAAGAGGGAGAGAGCATAGTATGCCATTGCTCTATGATGTGAAAATATAGATATGGTACAACTACAAAAATTTAGGAAACAATGAGGAGAACATATGCAGAGTTTTCTCTATTTTCAGTAGTCATATTTGTAGTAGTATTTGTATTGTTTCTCTGAGAATGTTGAGTAGGTAGTAGGAGATAAAGCAAACGATCAATCATGGGATATTTTAATAGTATCATCTCTTGAGTCCCCCTGAACCTAGAACACATAGTTACAAGGAAGAAGATAAAGATGTGATATAATAGGGAAGAGATGAAATAACCCCCCTAGTTCTGAATTTGAATTAGATGTAGCAGTGTCAAGGCAGTATACATAATTTCTAGCATTGTTGGTTGAAAAGACTGGAAACAATGACCAATGAAGTAGCCAAAAGCATCCCTAGTATATAGATTGTGGCCATGAAATATCATTTCCCACTAGAAGGACATGGCTTCTTGAGATCTGACACATTCCAGGTCATGATGATAACAACTCAAATGTATAAGTCTGGAATATTTTGTCATACTAAATAGCAAAGAGGTTACCAAAGTCTAACTGCGTCATGTTAAAGGACGCAGAAATGGGAAGGGTGTCCACTGGTGAAAGATGGGTCCATGTGAGCATCAATAAGGGCAATAATTGAAATGGATTAAAACCTAGCACATACATATATTTATATTTTGTGATATTTATAGATTTTATATATCAATATTTATTAAATATGTTTTTATAATACATTTATAAGCTTGGAAACATTATAGGGAGCCAGTCATTATCTTGAAATCTGGTAAAGAAAGAGGACAAATTAAACATTTATTCTGTCTTTCCTGGATGGTAGGAGATATATCTCTTTATAGAAGTATTCTAACTTCTACAGAGGAAAAAGAAATGATTGACTTAGGAAATTAGCATTGACATTTCCTAATGAATTTAGGCATTGAGCATCCATGACTGCTAACATTGTACAAAGAAAAATAGACCTTAGTGGCTTTCTGACATACCACTTGTGGTCTGTTTGAAAGGGTCGAACCTAAGTCTATTCAGACCTCTGGGCCCAGCTGCTCATTTGCTTGAAGAATCAGACAGCAGAATGTGCTGGTTTATGCTTTACATGAGTAATCCACAAGACTCAGACAGGAGGAAGGTCAGGGAGGATGATTCAGGTTCATTAGCAGATAAATCGTGGGAAAAAAGAGAGGCATAAAAAGCAACCTGTACTGTCTTAAAATATATACCAACAATTTAGATGGTCAAGACTAAACTATGATGTCTAGGAATGCATACTTAAGTGGTACAGCTGAAGAAAGAATAAAGTACTGTTTATTACAAATGTTGGAATATAGTTGCTTTGTCAGGGAGGAAAATTGTGGTTAGGGACATATGGAGAAGACTTGGGATCAGTCGTAAAGTTCCATTTCCTGACTTGGGCAGTGGTTATGAGATTTTTATCTTCAATAATTTTTCTAGTCATATATTAATTTTTTTTTTAAAATGGAAAGTTTCATATATATATATATATATATATATATATACACACACACACACACACACACACACATATATGAACACATCTACCAGGTGACCTTGAGCGTGAAAACCTGCAGGTTTTCATGAATCCTGCCTTGAAGAACTGGGATTTGGATATGACATGGACTCCCAATCATATCTTCCCTCTGGATGGTAGACATTTAAAGAGATTATCCAATGAATAGGTAGGAGTCATGCAAGTAAACTGCAGGCTTTTGTTAGGCAGCCAAGAATGAACTCAGTAATAAAGTATAATTTGGTCCAGAATAGAGGGCCCTCTGTATTTGACATTTCTACTTTATTCTAACCGGGAGCCCTCTGGGGTCACAGAGTCCCCCCAAAATGTCATGAGAAATGTATATTTATAATGGTAACTCCATATTTTAGGCAAATTCTACTTTAACAATACTCAACATGCAAAATTTCAGGATAATTTTGATATTTCTCTCATAAAAAGATTATTCCCTTTAAAGAAGAGTTCTGCTACAAGGTTCTTTAAATAACAGCTTGCAGGATAAGGTACGTATGTTTACAGAGCTGTAATTGATTCCTAGGTGGAGGGCGGTGTGGGCGATTCAGAGACTGTGCCAGCTTGAGGGCAAACAAGGCATGAGCACACAGAGGATATCCATAGTTGAGGGGGCCTTGATGTGCCTAACAATGCAGAGGTGGGGATTATCAATCATCTCATACTCCCCTGGCCCAACTCTTCAACTTTCTTCTTCATAAACTTGAATCTACATATAATAAGACAGTCTGAGCTAAGAAAATTGGGTCAGAATCTCTGAATCATTTAGTGGAGCACATTGGGCTACCCATATATCTAAGTAATTATTCAAATTAGTCATAAAAGCAGTTTCATTCTTTTGGGGCTCCTTAACATCTGAGTTTCATTTCTATGTGTTTTCTGTGGTATGGTATGACTATTGGTGAGAAAAGACCATCTTTCACTATAAAATCTAAGATGGCCAACTACTTATTTTCCCAGGTTCCTTTGGGGTTAGACAGCAGGCACATGACCTGGACCCAACCAATCAGAAACACTTATACTAGAGGTTGCAAAAAAAACCCCCAAAAATGATAGTGAGGAGTTCTTGCAGCCACAGTGGCAGAGGGCAGCAACATCCTGTTTCTAGAGACATGGTGGCAGAATTGATAGTGGAAATTTCAGTTTCTTGTGTACTGTGATGGCACAAGCAGGGTCTTCACCTGTCTAGTTCTAGGATGTGAGCCATACTACATAGATTGTGTCTCTGCTTATTTTTTTGAGTGTGAATCTATAGTTTTCTTGGCAATTATTTGAGCTACCCAATCTTTTCAAACAAATGTCTTCTCTGCTTAAATCATCTGGGGACCTTTTTGTGTGTGAGTGACTTTCAATTTAGAAACCTGGCTAGTACCAAGATCTGAGACAATGTCATGGTAAGCTACATGGAACAAGAGGTAGAAGGTTTCAAATAAGACCACTAAACTGGTCTTTATGAGACCAAAATAATTCATTTTTGAACCAGGGAAGAAAAAATACTGTACAGCTGAAACTGCACAAGGGGAAGGGCCTTGTCTTACTTTCTCGTTGCTGGGACAAAATACCTGGCACTCAGAAATTAAAGGAAGAAAGATTTATTTGGTTTATTTTTAGTACATAGTTGGCTGGTTCCAAGGCAGGGTGGCATGGCGTGGCAGAGGGCATGGCAGAAGAGTGAGAGCTCATGCTTGGCAGGCAGGGAGCAGCAGTGTTCAGGGGAATAGGTGGGGTATGGTGGTACCTCGGTGCACGAACTTGATTCTTTCCGTGATTTTGATTACAAACCGAGTTGGATGAGAACCGAATCAAGCTCGATGTTGAGGTTCAATTGTTGACCTCAAGGGGAAATTTGATTTAGTTCTTGTCCAATTCAGTTTGTGAGCAGAATCATGGAAAAAATTAAGTTCGTGAATCAAGATCTATCTATCTATCTGTCTATCTATCTATCTATCTATCTATCTATCTATCTAGATATAGATGAATATATAATATATAAATAATATTAATATGTATATAATATATATATAAAATCCACAATGACCCACCTCTTTCCACCAGGCTTCTCCTCCCAGAATCACACCTAGGTATAAGTCCATCAGTGGACTAATCAAGTATCATACACCCATCATTCAGTATCACACATATGATCCAGTCACCTCCCAGAAGTACTTCCTATGAACACGTGGCTTTTGGGGGGACATCTAGATATAAACCATAACAGGCCTGTAAAAATGCCCTGAGAAGCTTAAGGACATGTTAAGAACAAGGGTATCCAGCATTCCATGTAAAGCTGTCATAAGTGCCACACTGTTAATTACCTTTCTCTATCCTTTGCTTCCTTATCTCTACAAGATGTCTGGAGTAAGTATACTCCTTAGTCATGGCTTCTTTATGTGAGCAGGTTTTGAGGCATATTGAAATCAAGGATAGAAAGAGTTGCTTGAATGGGTTGTATGAAGTCAAACAGAGGATTGAAGAGAATTGTAATCCTCTAGACATTTGTGAAGTTTTTTAGGAGAGGATCCTACGGGATATTGAGAAGGATCCAAAAGACTGTAAGACCTTGGCTGGCCTCTGGATCCATTTTGGAGCAGTGGAGGAAGCATCACCTCCTGTCTGAGTGCCAAGGACTAGGCAGAGGGTGATAAACTCCAGCAGTGGGGATATAGATGGGGTCAAAGGTGAGAACTAACAAAGGCAAATAAAGCAACGCTCAAGTGGAAGAAGCAGATGCAGAGCAAGATAGTTATATTTGGGAAGGCTTTAGTCTTTTTTTTAAACAAATATTTTGAGGTATAATTTACATATCATAAAATTTATCCCTTGTAAATATACAATTCAATGATTTTTGCATTGTGCAACCATCATCATAATCCAGCTTTAGAACATTTCCATTGCCTCAGAAGTTCTCTTATGCCCATTTGTAGTCAACTCACATTCCCATACCCAGCCTCAGGCAAACACTGATCTGTTTTCCATCTCTATAAATTTCCCTTTTCTGGAGATGGCATACAAATGGAGTCATGCAATATGTAAGCTTTTGGATTTGGCTCCTTCTCTTAGCATGATATTTTTGACATTCTTCCGTGATGTAGCATGTACCAGTAATTTATTATTTTTTGTTGCTGGATAGTGCTCCATTGTAGGTGCATAAACATTTTGTGTATCTGTTGGGCAGTTTCACTATTATGAATAATGCTGTTATAAACATTTGAAGAAAAATCTTTGTGTGGATACCTGTTTTTATTTCTCTTGGATAGATATCTAGGAGTTGCTGGGCCACATGATAACGCTATATTTAACCTTCTGAAATGGTACCAAACTGTTTCCTAAAGTGGCTGCATCACTAGACTCCCACCAGCAATAAACGAGGGCTCCAGCTTCTTCGCATCCTCAGCAATAACAGGCGGTGCTGTCTTTCTGCATGGAGCCCTCTTAGTGGGATGTAGCTATATCTTTGTGGTTTTAATCTGAATTTCCCCAAGGACCAAAGATGTGGAATATGTTTTCGTGTGTCTGTTAACCAATCATGTATTTTTTTTTGCTGAAATATCTATTCAAATATTTTACTCACTGTCTTAGTTACTTTGCCATGGTTGAAACACAATACCTGACATCCGCAACTTAAAGGAGAGGATTATTTTGGCTTACAGCTTCAGATGTTTCAGTCTGTGGTTGGCGAGCTCCAGTGCAGATACAGTATGGTGGAAGGGGCTTGGGTGGAGGTAAGCTGCTCACCTCATGGCAGCCAGGAAGCAGAGAGGAAAGGGAGGAGCCAGGGTTTCAAATTACATCCCAGTGACTTACCTCTTCCAACCAGGCACCCCTTCTAACAGCTATGGATTCATCAGTGGATTAATCCACTGATTAGTATAGCAGCCTCATGATCTAATCACCTTCCAAAAACCCAATCTCTGGACACATGACTCTTTTGATGGACATTCCATATCAAAAACATAACAACCTAAAAAATAAGTTATATGTTTTCATATAATTGAGTTATAGGTATTCATTTTGTATTTATAATTTAAGTCTTTATACTCCTTGCAAATATTTATATTACTTGCACATAGCTCCTTTTATTCTGTGGCTTACCTTTCCATTTTCTTAACAAGGCCCTTTTAAAGAATGTCTTATAAAAGTTTAGACAAAGTCCAGCTCATCAATTTTTTTCTCTTATGGACTATGTTTTTGATGTTCTATCTAAGGAATCTTTGTCTAGTACAAAGTCAGAAAGATTTTCTTCTATGAAAAAGTTTTAGTTCTTATGTTCAGGTCAATGATTTATTTTGAATTAATTTTTGTATATGGTATAACGTAAGGCAGGGGACCCCAATCCCTTGGCCATGGACTAACACCAGTCTGGCCTGTTAGGAACTGGGCCACATAGCAGGAGGTGATCAGGGGTGAGCTGGCAAAGCTTACCTGTATCTACAACCACTCCCGATCCGTGGCATTTCTGCCTAGCTCTGCCTCGCATCTGTTCAGTGACTGCATTCGATTCTCATTGGAGCTGATCTCCTGCTGGAGCCCTACTGTGAACAACACATGGGGGGTCTAGGTTGCACATTCCTTTAAATCATGCCCAGACCATCTGCCCTCCCCAACCCCCATCCTGTGGAAAATTTTTCTTCCATAAAACCAATCCTTAGTGCCAATATGTTGGGGACTGCCGATGTAAAGTGTAAATTTATTTTCTTTTATATTGATGGGGTTCAGGTCACAGCATCCCAGAATATGACAGCTTAACATTTGAGAAAACAGCAAGAGGAAAGTCACTCTCAACTTCCTCTTTCCCTTCTCTTCTGAAGCAGGCTGAGACCCAGATTACCTTGCTCAGAAGAAGGTCATGTGATTTTAATTCCACAGATACCTTTACTATACCCAGAGGGAAGGAATGTCCTTATTTCTGAAGACACAAGGACACAGGGAAGAATCGGAACAGATAGGTCATGTTAAGTTCCCCTAGTTTATTATCTGCAGATCAAACCCTTTTGTCTACTATTCATACTTCTGCATGGCTCTTTACTCTTTGGGAAATGTAAGCATAGAAATACACAGGTTTCCCTGTTTCTTTGGGTGGTTTTTTTTTCCCTTTTAAAGATGACTGTGTCTGGTCTGGGGATGTAGCTCAGTGGCACTGCGTCTGCCTCACAAGCACAAGGTCCTGAGTCCAATCCCTGGTACCAAAAAAAAATGACTGTGTCACATAAAGTTATATTAAATAGACGTGCATATTTTCTCTTATATTGTTTTTTATCATATATGTCTCAGCCATGAACCTAGCAACATTTGAGAAAAGGTACTTTTCAATCCTATAGTATATATTTACATTCAGTGATTTCAGAAGCATTTATTGAAAAAAATCATATTTCTCCCACTAAATTGATTTGGGACCTTTCTAAAAAGTTAACTGACCATGAATGAAAGGATTAGTTCTTGGTCCCTTAGTTCTGTTCCATTGCTCCATATGCCTATTCATATCTCAGTACCACATGTTCTTGATTTGTATAGATTTATTAAGATTTTAAATAGGCTAGATTAAGTCCTCCCATGATGTATATATTGAGTTTTTAAGTAGGGTAGTTTAAGTCATCTAACTTTATTTTTATCTTACTTCAGTAGTTTTGGCTATTATAGATCCTTCAAATTTCCACATAAACTTTACAAATCAGCTTGTCAATTTCCTTAAAGAAGCCTGATGAGATTTTAATTGAGATTACGTTAAATTTACAGATCCACTTAGAGTGAACACGGAATCCTTCAATCCATGAACATGAACTATCTTGTCATTTACATATGTATTCTTTAATTTCTCTCAGCGATGTTTTTATAGTTCAGTGGTTGGGTTTGTGCTTCTTTTTGTGAAATTTATTCTTAAGTATTTTACTCTTTTTCATGCCATTGTGAATGGAATAATTTTCCTCATTTTAGTTTTGGATTGTCCATTGCTAACATACAGACATGAAATTCATTTTGAAAAATTAATCTTGTGCCTTGCACCTTTACTAAATTTATTTTAGTAGTGTTTATTTTTGTAGATTTCATGTGCCTTTATATGTAAACAACTATGTTTTCTGAGAATACAGACTGTTTTGATTCTTACTTTCTTTTTCTTTCTTTACTGTACTGGTTAGAATTTCCAAGGTAATGTTAAAAAAAAGTATTAAGAGTTAACATCTTTGCATTGTTTTGATCTTTAAAAACAGTCAGTCTTTTATCATGAAATAGTATGCAAACTGTAGGTTTTCATAGATGCTTTTTATCCAGTTGAGGGTATTCCCTACTACCTTAGTTTATTTAAAAACTTTTATTAGCCAGGCATGGTGGTGCACAGCTGTAATCCCAGCACTCAGGAGGCTGAAGCAGGAGATACACACTGTGAGTTTGAGGCCAGCCTGGGCTACATACTGAATTCAAGGCCAGCCTGAACTACACAGCAAGACCTTGTATGGTTTTTGGCTTTATGAATATTTTCTGTGCCTACTATGATTGTGTGGTTTTTGTTCTAATATGGTGCATTGCATTGATTAATCAATTTGATATCCTTGGTGCAAGTCCAGCTTGGTCATGGTGTATAATTTAAAAACAAATATATACATATATATATATATATATATATATATATAATTTGACAATATTTAAATGAATTTTATGGCTAAGTTTATAAGGGATAGTGCCTTGTAGGTTTCCTTTTCATGATGTCTTTATCACATCAAATGCTTTGCGAAGAGTTCCCTCCTCCTCTATTTCTTATTTATGTAAGATTGATATCATTCCTTATTTAAAAACATGACAGAATTCGTCAGTGAAGCCATCTGGGTTTGAGCTTTGTGTTTGTATGTGTGGGGAGTAAGATTTTAAATTATTAGCTCAATTTCTTTACTTGTTAGAGCGAAGCCTATTTAGATTTTCCATGCCTTCTTGCATCAGTTTTGGTAATTCGTGTCCATTTGCCTGGACATAATCTGCAAAATTGTCACTCTGTGCTTTGGAGCTACTCATGTCTTTGCTCGGTTTCTTAAAATATATGTATTTCTATATATTAGCCTAGCTTCCTGGGGTCTTTCCCCCTTCCTGCCTAGCCTAGTGGTCATCCAGCAACTGGACAGAGTTTGTGCTCAAGCACCTCTGGCCAATAAACCTTCCTCAGTGGGTGCACTAGTAACACACGAGAAGCTTGAGCAGTTTTCAAGTCTGCATAGATTGGTACCTTCCACTGTGCCCTCTTAGGGAAAAATCTACTGAAATCTTAAGAAATCACCTACAGTCTCTTTTTCTAGGACATCCCTGTTAAATTTCTGGTTAGCCCTCTGGTCTGTAGCTTGCCTCCCCTGGGATCTCAACCCAAAAAGCTTAAAGCTGCAGCTTCCATGTTTACCGATGGGCCTGGGTTTTACCTGTTGCATCCCATGGCACCAGACACCCCCCCCCCCACCCCCCCCCGCCTGGCAGTGAAGCTCATGGTCCGCCAGAATGCCGCTGACTTCTCTGCTCCTACCTGAAGTTCAGAAGTTTCTCATAAATAAACGATTCTCAATTTGTCATTTGCCTTTGGCCAATTCTCAGAGCTCTGAAATGGTTGTTTTTGATAGTTTAGTTTGGCCTTATAGTGATTTTTTTTCAGGGAAGATTTATCAGCTTCAGGCCTCTACTGCCAGAAAGTTGCTTCCATTTTTGTTGGAAAGTACTGGGAGTATAACCTGTCAGCAAGACTTCTCTTTGTTTGAAAAGTGCCAGTGGGTATCTGGAGATCTAGGAGGATAAGCTGTTTCTTTTTTTTTTAAAAAAAGTCAGGGTTATAAGTGTTTCCAGGAAAGGTATGAGTTAGGCAACCAAGGGATGCAGGGGTGGAGGGAAACCAAGAGGTGACAGAGAGACTGATGAGGAATGGAATAAGAACACAGCGAGAGGCAGAATCAAGAACCGAATGTACTGACAAGTAGAAAATAAAGAAAAAAATTTTTAAAGCTTATCTGACATCTAATGCCACAGCCTGACAGCCACTGTTTTCATAAGTATGTGCTCCCTGCCTCCTCTCTTGTTTGGATTCCCAGTCTTTTAGGGAAGGGGCAGGTATTAGGGTAGTGTGGGGTAGGGTAGGTCAGACATCACAGCTCACTCAGCTGACCTTCAGCTCAGCTCTGACTCTCACATAAAGATTTGGTGCTAATATTTTAATCCAAGGCTTGGACAATTACAACATGCCTGGCAAATCCTCTTCATCAGTCATTTTTGTCAATAAAGTTTTATTGATACTCAGCTGCAGCCATTTGTATACATGTCTTTTATGGCACTATATATACACTTCTTTATACACTGAGTAGTTGTGATAGAGACTATCTAAAATCTAAATATAAAATCTAAAGCATTTACTATCTGGTCCTTTACAGAAAAAGTTTTCCAATCTCTGTTTTAAATTAAAACTATAGTATTTAAACCCCTTGAGGCACAGTAATGTGCATTAAGCATCACATATAAAATTAGAAGATATGGGCTCAAGATTGAGCTCTACTACACATTAGCAGTGGCACCCACAGCAACCCATTCTCTTGCCCCATTCACAGGTTTACTGTACAATGGAGATCACATAATCTGTTGTGTTGTTTGGGGTTGTTGCTCAAAGAACATGAATATGGACATGAAAGCATGTTGCCAACCATGCCCTGCCATACACATGCTGTTCATTTTGATGTTTACAGAATATTCATTTTGACCTAAACCACCTGTTTGGATCTTTTCTCCTGTGGATTGTATGCTGTCTTTCTTACCTTTTAGTGCCTAAGGCTGAGATATGCAATTTTCTTAGGTACTTTCCCTTGGCTAGCATGAAGAGCAGGTGATCATTTCTATCACTGAGCAGAAAGAGGCAGAATGAGAAAACTCTAAGAAAGTGCACTACCCTGAGTGGTAGGCATGCTGTCCAGCAGTAAGGGAATGATGTCAAAGCCACCCTTCTCCCCAAGAACATCTTTGGTGCAGAAGACTATCACTTAAGCCTTGATCATATGAATCATTTCATTTCCCTTCAAGAGTCTGAGCATTGTGAACCCCATTACCTCAGGAAGGATAATTTAGCAGTAGACGTGAAACTGAAATTTGGGTGAGAGTTTGTCAATAATTATAATCTTTCCAGCCCCCACAGCTAATTTCTGTAATAAGGAAACATGAATTCTTAAGCTGTTGAGCAAATCTGAGAGAGTCTCTGGTCAGCCCAGACTGGACTTCTTGGTGTGGACTCTGCATGGCAGTGCTGAAGGCATCTGCAATCACTCAGCCAGACTGCTCAGTGGGGTGGTTGAGAGTTTTAGGTGCAGAGAGACAGAGGCCACATTTCCTCCCTGGCCTCAGTGTCTGCATTTGTATTACCTACAAAATGAGCTGTGATCTGTGCTGCTTCTCTGCCTGCCCTTGTGAGTTTAGGTCCTGGTGTGTGAGTGCCCGGGATCCAGTGGGTGATGATTGCATGTAATTTCCTACAAGTGAATGGCAGGAAGACAGGACCTCTGAGAGCATCACAAGGCCGGAAAGGTTAAGGCTAAATGCATCTGAAGAAAAGCAGAGACAGAGCCTGTCCTTGGTGGCAGATGTGTCCCAGGAGGCTGACCCAGAGACACCATTAACCAAGAAGAGAAGTCAAGGGGGCCTGTCAAAGAGGGAGTACTCAGCAGCATAACTATTTGTTGAAGTACTACCAGAAATGGAGAAGTCAGGGGATTGAAACTAAATAGCTAGAGGCAGGAATGAGTGGTCACATCTCATAATTAGAGGGGTCAGGCAAAAGGGAGTCACAGGAGATGAGTGAGCTTTGGAAAGGCAGGGGAAAGCCAGACGAGCTGCTGTAAAAAGGGAAGGCAGGACTTTTAAGAGTTAGCACAGGAACAGGAATGTGATTAGCTAGTTTCCGTTCAGTTGAAAACAACAGAAATACTAACTGATCCTGGCTAGCTTCATGGAAGGAAAATGAGAAAGTTGGGGGTGGCTATTGAAAAGATAACCGAGAGAACTTGTGGAATAAAAGGACAGAGCTCCTTGCCAGGGATAAGCTGGATCGGAAGTTACATTACTGTGGAGAAGCCAGACACCATCCTCTCTCTGTCTCTTGCCTCCTGCTTCTCTTTGTACCTCCTTTAGTTCCATTTTCTACTGCCTGTGACATTTTTGGCTGGGAAGACTGTGGCTCAGCTGCCTGTAGCTCTTCAGTTCCCATGTCCTCAGTTCCGTTTCCCTGCAGAGACTGAGTTCTTCTTCTCAAGGCTAAATGTCTTAGACTCTGATTGTCTCCTTATGGTTGCTAACCCTTGGTTAGGGTCACAGGGAAGAAAATCAAGGCAGCTCCTGCAATAAAGTGTGTGGGGGGGTCAGTTTCCTGAGGAAAGTTAGCTTCTAGCAAGAAGAATGCCACAGAGAAGAAGATAGCGTCCAGTGAGGCCAAGAGTCCTGCAGGGTAGATAAGGTCAGCGTTTTAACAGGCCAAGAAGAGAGCCTAAGTGTGGAGGGCTGGTCTGCCCTAACCAGGTCTGTGTCCACGACTTCCTCAAGAAGGGTCCAGTGAGCCACGTGGCTGTGCAGAAGACACAGTGAGGAGTGGCCCTCCAGGAACGGAGGGATGTGGAGCAGGTGAAGCTGGAGCCCTGGGGGAAGGGAGGACTGGGTCAGTCTCAGCCTACTCATGCTCCATCCAGGAGCCATTTCCCCAGGAACCACATGTTTGAGAGTGGAAAAATTGTAGCCCCTAGTAGGAAGTGTGCAGGGAGAGGGTCTAGGAGACTAGGAGAAGAGTTCTTGCAACTGGGCTCTTTCCTTTCTTTAACTTGCCCTTTGTGAAATAGATTCAGGTGTGTGCACTTTGCTCTTAGTGTTGCTTTAGACTTTGGAGGGTTGAATAAACCATATGGGGGCCCAAGGGAAAAATAGCAAACCACTAAGAGCTGGCCCTGAACATAGAGGGCTTTCAGGTATTGGCTGAAAGGGGCCTTGTGCAACCCAGCTCAGCATGGAGGGAAATGGACCAGGACTTGGGCCTTGGGGCACTGGGTCAGAAAGGAGATTATATTTGGCCTTAATGTCTTCTGGGTTGTTCATAGGCTGAGAATTCCTTAACTTTCCATCAGCCTTGCTTCACATCCCATATAGCTGCCTGGCACCTAGGCAAGGGGTAGAGGAGCAGAGATGAAGGAATCACGGTGGAGACCAGATGGAAACACATGGAGAGGACCTTTCTTGGAGCAGAAGATACCCTGCTAAGCTGCAAATGTGAAATGAATTCCATTTCACGTCCTCTGGTCATGCCATTGTTGACTGACTTTCATGATATTTAGGTTTGGCCTTGCTGCTTTCCTCTGACTTTTCAATCAAGTAATTTATAATTTGACTGTAAGCAGACACTAAATTACTATGTAAAGAGAAATCTATGCATGCCATTGAGTAGACTCATTTGACACGTCCCTCAACAATGCCCAACTCCACTGGTTCACTTGACTCATTTTCACATCTCAGCTTCAAGAGTGCTGCCACAAGGAAGCCTTCCTGAGGGCTTGCTCTTCTCACACTGGACCTGCATTATAGCACATAACTCATTGCATTGTAATTGCTCCTCTGTGTTGCCATCTCCCCCATTACACTGTGACTATTGAAGAGCAGCGTAGGGGGCTGAGTTATGGCCCTAGTGGTGCCAGGTCCTGATCTCTAGAAGCTGTGAATATCACCTTATATGGTGAAGTATTTGTAGATGTGAGTAAATTAAAGATTTTGAGATAAAGAGATAATTCTGGATTATATTGTACTTGTGAGCCTTAGATGCCATCATAAGGGTCCTTATAAGAGGAGCAGCAGGGAAACTGGATACATAGAGGAAAGGATGACATGAAGAGGGAGGCAGATATTGGAGTGACGTGGCTATAAGCCAAGGATATCTGGCAGTTTCCAGAAGCTGGAAGAGCAAGGAATGCATTTTTTCTTACAGTCTATGGAGGAATGCAGCCCTGAGACACCTTGATCTCAGATCTCTGGTCTCCGAAATAATGCAAAATAGATTTATGTTGCTCTGAGTCACTGAGATTGCGATAAATTGTTACCGGAGCTATAGGATACCAATACAGGCAAGGACCATGCCTTTTCACACCAGTATATATCCAGGATGAACTCGATGTGCAATAAATGGTTGTTGAATGAATGAATTATCAAGAGGACAATCTTTCAACCTAGTCAGAAGAGAACCTGTCAGGAGACCTGTGTGATTCTTGGCTTTGCCTCACAGTCATGGCCTAGGCCTAAGCAAGCCACTTTACTTCTTAGCACCTCAGTTTTCACAGCTGTACGATGGATCAATAATATCTGTTTGATGTGGTTTAAATTATGTGAGATGATAGATGGGAAAGTGTTTTTACAAAGGGATCACTATTTATCTTGTCCTTCATTGTTCCTGCCCCAGAACCTTTAACATTGAGAATAACAAGTAAACACTGGCTGTGTAGAGGAATATCGGTGTCTAAACCACAGTGTATCCAGATGAGGAAACTCTTGATGATGGTTTCAGTATCTTGGTCCACTCAAATCACTGTGTAATCCCTAGAACCAACTGCCTTCCTTCTCCTTTCTAACATTAGAGATGCCTGCTGGCCAGGACAAGGGCCTGCTCTAAGGCAGACAAAGAGCTACAGACTCAGACTCATGGGTACCAGGCTGGTGTCCTTCCTTGGCCTCGTTGGTCTTTCATAGTTTCTCCACCGAATACCATCTTCACCTGCTTGCTTCCTGTCCACTGCACAGCACACTCCCAGCCCAGATATCTCATTCCTGTTCAGCATATCTGTTACAGATACCAGGACACAACTGGTTTCAAAGCAACTCTCTCCATCAACTTCCCAGGGAAGCACATACTCCATAGGAATTAATGCTCTAGGTAGCCCAAAACCACCCCTTTAGTCTGAAAAAAAATCATGGCTGCTGATTCTAATGGGAAGTTTTGTATACACAGAAAGTTTCTTGTGTCCTTTGGCTCAGGAATTTCACCTGTGCTCCAAAGCTACATGAAAGAACTCACAAAGTAATTTATATCGTAGCATTATCTGAACAAGTTCCAACTAGAAAAACAGTTGAGACATCCAAAATAAGGGGCTAGCTTAATAAACTGTGGAAAGAAATTAAGAGCTGTTCTGAAGACATTAGGATATATTCAGTGAAGAAATAATTTAAGTGATAGAATAGAGACATTTTTTAAATTCTCAGATGTATTTTCCCTTTCTTCCTGGTGAATTTTATTTAGGCACAGTTGTACCTCAGTTCGCGAACTGAATTCATTTCATGATTCTGGTTGCAAACCAAATTGGAAGAGAACTGAATCAAATTCAGTGGTTAGGTTCAATGTTGACCTTATGGAGAAATTTGATTTGGTTCTTGTACAATTTGGTTTGTGACCAGAATCTTGGAAAGAATTAAGTTTGTGAACCGAGGCCCTACTGTATAACCTTTCTCATGGGAGGTGACCCTATTTTCAGAGTGAGGTCTGACTGCCTAACCCTGTCTTGGCTACTCTGTTTTCTCTTTTAATTGATTGGTTTAGGAGTAGTTATGTGATCCAAAAGTCTTATTCTGGAGAATTCTGGGAAAATTTTCTCTATTTCTAACAAAGGTGCATAGAGATGAAAAACTGGATGTGGATAATGGTGATGGTTGCACTACAAGTAAACAGTGTAAATGCACTCAATTGTATTGACCTGTATATTTAAAATGGATTAAAATGGTAAATTTCATGTGTATTTTATTACAATAAATTTGGGAAAAAATGGAGAGATGCCTGACAAGTGACTGTCTCTACTGCGTTTGCTTCCTCCCTGTGGAGGTATTGTGTCTGGATGTGGAAATAACTACTAATACACCCCCCGCCAGTCTCTCCCCCTGGGTAATATCATAGGCTGTCACAATTTCTACAGGTCCATGTGTGGGAATATATATATATATATATATATATATGTGACTTCCATCACTGCTTTCTCAGCAGAGCACCATGCCTACACATCCAGTTGCCATCCTGACATGTTCTCTTAGCTATCTCACCATAGGAGTTTCAAAATTAACATACTCCAAATGAGTATTTGTTTGAAAATTTGAGAAATTGTAAAACTTATAGAAAATTTTCCAGAGTCTTGGAAAGAATGCTCAAATACTTTTCCCCAAGTGTCACCAATTTCTAACTTTCTGCCTTACCCAATCAATAGTTTGATCTCCTCTGACCTCCTCTTTCTGGAAATACACCTTTCTTCCAGTCCCCAGCACTGTTACAAGCCCAGTGTTCTTGCCAGATGCGTGGGAGTTTTTCTAGAAACCTCCATCATCTTCTTCCTCCCACATGAGACCAAAGGCCTACTCCTATTAATTCCATTTCTCTTCTCAACTGTTGCAATTGTATTTTAATTATGCCCCTCTTGCCCTCTCATTAATCCATTTTTATTCAGAATAGTAGAGTTGTAACTTTAAAACACATTCAATTGTATCAGTACCTTGCTAAAAATTGTCACTGGTTTACTCTCAATGGCTCATGAATTTCTGTCCCTGACCTCTTTAATTCCATCCAACCCAGGTTGGTTCTCTGCTCTACACTCCCATAGCACTCTATGTTTTTCTTCTTAGTACTTTTAATAATTATACTTACAGAGTAATTTGTGCACAGATTTGCTGATTGCCCCACACTCTTATAAGTTCATGACAGTAGGGATTTTGATGGTATTTTTCATTGTTATATCTTCCAAATCTGTTCCAGGTCAGTTACATAGTAGGCACTCAACACACATTTTTAGATGAATAAATACATTAATGAAATAATGCATCACATCCAGGCAGCAGATTTTAATCTGTTGTGAAATGGAAATTTGGAATATCAAGTTCCAGCTCTATATAAACTAAAAACAAAAAAGCACTGACTGCCAACCTAAGGTGAGTATTTGGCCATTAATATTCAGATTTTGTACCATCTACCTGCTCAGAGGTAGTGGAAACTAAAGGAAAGACTAAACTTGCCTGTCATGCAGATCTTGACTTTCTTTGGCCCTAGCTCTCACTGTAAATCCTGTCTATGTTCTTGGGCAGCCTGAGCTTGTTTCCTAATCTACAAAATGGATACATTAAATATCTATCTCAAAGTGTTCTTGTGAGACTCAAACAAGGCAGCCCTGTTCTTTTTCCCATCACCTCTCTGCCTGGCACCTTGTAAGGAGAGCTTGGTCCCTGTGGCCCCTCCTCCCCAAGAATCTTACTTGCTCAAAACCTGAGGAAAAGGAAAGCTTGATTGTCACAGCTTCTGTCCTGCCTCTGAGAGCAGAGAGGTCATCATCAGTGGGCAGATGACTCTATTTCATAATTGTTTCCTGGCCCACAGCATGGTGTGGAGACAAAGTGGACCTTCTAGTGCTCTGCATAGTGCACTACTCCATGTGCCATTTCTAGTGTGACTAGGACAGCTGGGCTAATGATGGTGGGGTTAGGGTTTACATGCTACTGTCCCCAGTGACTTTGTTGGGAGAGGGTGTGTGCACCTATGTGTATATATATGCTTAAAAAGAAAATCTATCCATGTTTTTGGTTGTAATGGGGAGCTGGGATGTGAAGGTTTCTTCTTTGCAATTTTTAGTAGTTGAAAAAGGCTGACTTCACATTCTGAGTCTATGGTCTTATTTCTCCATGCTATCTCAAGCTTTGGAAAATACTCCTATCCCATGGGTCTCTCTGAGGGAAGATGATGGAATCTAGGGCCGGAAGCCTGTATGGATCAGGGAGCATTTTGCAAAGAGGTGAAGGAGGCTCTGTGGGGTTGTAAAGGAGGAGGTGTTCTCAGTAGAAAAGAAGACAAAGGGAGACTTACGAGTGCACCTCAACTCCCACGAAGGCTTCTAAATTTTCTATTTTCTCTTTAGTCTATGAAGCAATCATAGGATGCATATAGTTTTTTAAAATGGCTGTTTTGAGGCATAATGGATTTATAAATTGCATATATTTAAATTGTGGAATTTGATAAGCTTTGACCTAAGACTACACAGTGAGACAGACTATCACCACAGTTAAGATGATGTCCATCATCCCTAGACCTTTACTGTGCTCCTTTGTAATTCAGCTCTTTTTATCACTGTAGATTACTTTGCATTTTCTGCAATTTTATATAAATGTCACCATGCAGCATGTACTTTCTTTGGTTTGGCTTCTTTCATTTGGTATTTATTTGAGGTTCATCTACATTGCCGTACATATCAACAGCTTTTTCCTTTTGCTTTTCCTGTATGGATATAACATTGTTTTTGAAAAATTAATTTTATGGGTACATTTTAGGTATACAACATAGTGGCATTCATCATTGGGAATTTGCACCTTTACATAATCTGTCATGGTTCTTATTTTTGCCCCATTCCCCTGCCCTCCCTATTTACAAAGACTTTGTTTCCATTTTTTCATTTTCTCATATTAATTCTATTCCCTCTTTCCTTTCCCCTCCCCCTCTCACTTCCCCTTCCCCTTTGCCCCTTTTCTTCCTATTTCACATTATCTATTATACCTTTTAGTCCTTATTTACACTTTCAGTTTCTAGAGAAACTATTCGGTATTTACACATGTGTGTTCTATTTATTTCACGTAAGAGTATCACCTCAGTGTGCATCTCATTTAGCTATAAATGTCTGAAATTTCTCAGTTTTTATAGCTGAGTAGTACTCCATTTTATTTTTTAAAACGACATTTTCTTTATCCAGTCTCCAGTTGATGGGCAATTAGGCTGCTTCCAAGTTTTAGCTATTACAAACTGTGCCGCTATGAACATGGGTGCACATATATCACTGTGATATGATTATTTTCATTCTTTGGGAAGATACCCAGCAGGGGAATAGCTGGGTCAAATGAGACTTCCAGTCCTAGTTCTTTGAGGTATCTCCATACTGATTTCCACAGTGGCTGCACCAGTCTGCTCTCCCACCAGCAGTGGAGCAGGGTTCCTCTTTCCCCACAGCCCCGCCAGCATTTGTTATTGGTTGATTTCATGATAGCAGCCATTCTTTCTGGAGTGGGGTGGAATCTCAGTGTTGTTTTCATTTGCATCTCTCGAATGACCAGAGATGTTGAACATTTCATTGTTTATTTATTTGCCTGTTGATGAACATTTGTGTTGTTTCCAATTGTTGACTATTACAAATGAATGTGCTATGAGCATTTTCATACAAGTGCTTACATGCTACAATACCCATCCCTACACATTTCTCCTTTCCTGGGGTGACATTTCTTTTAGCTGTCCCCAACCTCTGTAAAACTCAACACAGCCATCCAATCTTCACTGGTGATACTGTAAAAAAATAAAGGGACAGAAGGGTGATGAGCAGCACAGCCAACAGTGGTCCACAGCAGAACATGAATGGCACATCATAGTGGCAGCACCAACTCAGAAACAAGTGCAAGGCAAAGTCCCTGTACCCACAGCCTTAATGGGGCAGGTGGATAATTAAGATGCATACAAGAGAAATTAGGCCCATCGCACATACCCAACGCTGCTAAATTCCCTTCTACTCCCTGTGCTTTCTTGGTTGCTGTGCTTGTAAGTTTTAGTTTACTTTCTTAATCAGGATTTAGATAAATCTTAACTCACACATTAATATGGTATCATCTCAGTCCATTCCTTCTAGCAAATCTAGGGTACCAAAATACCTTAGATTGCATAGCAATAAATAGAAATTTATTGCTCACAGTTTTGGAGTTTGGGAACTCCAAGATTGAGGTGCCAGCAGATAGGGAGTCTGGTGAGGAGTGCTCTGTATTTCTAAGATGGCACTTCGTGACTGCATCCTTACTTGTTGAAAGAACAGAAGGGCAACAGGGGCTAGAGCATGCCCTTTGGTGTCTTTTATAAGAGCAATGATCCTCTTCATGAACACTCAAGACTTTTTCAAAAGGCCTCATCTCCTAATGCTATCTAATTGGGTGTTAGGTCCCAATGTACGAATTTTGGAGAGATCCATACATGCAAACGATAGTAATGATATATACAGATCTTGTGTCTGAGAGCTCCCAAAGTATCCTTCTAACTCATAAGCCTTCTTTGGGGAGAGAGATTTGCAGTATACAGCGATCCATCCTAATGCACAAACACTGCCCCTGCTTTCAAATGTGTTATTAGTATCCTGTAAACAGCCTCTTTGCTAACATACACCTGTGAGTTTCCTTCATTATCAATTAAGAACCCCCCAAAAGACTGAAGAACAGTGAAATTCAAGCCACTGGGATTTCATTCACATGTCACAAACACCTAGATATTTGAGACTACCTGAAGGACTCGGACTCACTGAATGTCCCCACTTGCCTCTAGTTGCTTAGGACCCTCTATGTGAAACAGTTTTTGTGCAATTCTTTGTCTCAGACTGTCAGAATTGGAGGGGGCTTTACAGGTCATGTTGTCCAACTGTGTCGTTTTTAAAAAGAGCTAATGGCAGCTCAGAGAGGTGAGGTGCCCCACCCAGAGTCACAGAGCCTATTAAAGGCTGAGCTGGAGAGAGGACCTCAGCCCTCCAGGCTCCCAGTCCACAGTTCTCCACATCCCAGCTGCCCCAACCCCCAGCTCTCATTTAGTTTTTCTGTGCTTAATATGTTTTCCTTGAATTGATTTTTATCCTCTGCCTCATCCATTACCTTCAAGGTTATTTTTGGTGCTCTTTTCTGTCTCTTTCATTTTGCAGACTGATTTCCCAAGCTTTGCTGAGGTTGGCGGCACCTCCTCCTCCAGGGTCTTCAGCTTCATTAGCGCTTTGTTTCCTCCCTGTTTAGTGTCTTCTGAGAGACTTTAAAACACACCAGCCCCCAAGACCCCTTATCTCTCATTTGCCTGCCCTCTCCAGCCCCTAAATGCTGATATTTCCTATCATGCCCTAACCCCCTCCCCCTTTCATCTATTCCCAGATGCCAAAATGTGCTCATAATGACAACCCTTGGAGCACATCACATCCTTCAGTGATAATTCAAGGCTGCGACACCTACTGGGTGGTGACTACCGATACATCTTTCTGATGGCATTTCTTTCTCTTCTGGGTTTTCATTGTGTGGAGATGTGTCTATTTAGAATGATTCCTTCTCGGTTAACTACATGGTGGGCAGAGCTCCTGCCAGGTGCTTAGTAGGTACTGGTTTCGGGAGTAAGGGTGATTTGGGGATTGTGTGTGGAGCTGGAAAAAGAACTGGGTTCAACGTCACTCCAGACACCAGGATTCTAATTCTAGGCACTGCAGTATCATTTTTTTAAAGGAAGGTTTTACATAGGGCAAGACAACCCTCCTTTCAAAGCTCTGACATTGATTGGGTTTGTGTATAGGAAAGCCTGAGTTGCCTCCTCTGTAAAATGGGAACAATATTCAACAACTTCCAGGTTTGAAAGGACTACTCAAGGTGGCAGAGTTTCTAAAGTGCTTAGTCCAGAGCCAGACACTTTCTATTGTAGTTGAAAGCAGCTAGGTTCAAATCCTGGGCTGCTACACTGTAGCTCTGACCCTCACCAAATCCATTAACTTCTTTAAGCTTCAGGTCCCTTAACTGTAATAGGGGAAGAATGAATGCCTCACTAATAAACTGGTTATGAGAGGTATTACACAAAAGTATGTAAAGTGCCTGGTGTGTCATACGTGCTGAATAGGTGGTGGCTGTTTTAAAGTGTTCAGTACCCCCCACCAGCACACAGGAGGTGAGCTGCTCCCAGTGCACAAGAGGAGGCTTCTAGGCTGCTGTACCACCCCCGCCAGCACACAGGAGGTAAGCCACTCCCAGCGCACAAGAGGAGGCTTCTGGGCCACCATACTACCCCTGCCAGCACAAGGAGGTGAGCTGCACAGGCACCAGCAGTACTGCCCCCCCCCCCATGCCGAAATGGGAAGACACGTAAACAAGACTCAAAACCAGACCTCCAGATCACCTACAGCAACCCCAAAGGGAAACAAGATGGAATACTCTGATACTCAACCACCTGGACTCCCTGAACTGGCAACAAAAGAGGATCTGGAAAAAATGAAATCAGAAATAATTTCTCAGATAACAGCAGAGATTGTGCTCATAGTGCAAGACATGATTAATAAATCTAGAGAGGAGCTCAGGAACATGATGGAATCCCAACATAGGAAACAAATGGAATGCATAAAAAATAATCAAACAGATTTCCAGGAGATTAAAAACTCCATTGAAAGTCTACGCAGCAGAATGAGCCAATGTGAGGACAGAATTTCAGATATAGAAGATAAGATTGCAATTAGTGACCAGGAAAAGAAAAATTGCTTCAAAATTGTAAGGGACCATGAGAAATCAATCCAGCAGCTGCTAGATGATGCAAAGAAGAATAACAGAAGACTGATTGGAATCAACAAAGGAAAAGGAAAGAGTGCAAATGACATTAAAAAAAACTGTTCACAGAAGTAATGACAGAAAACTTCCCAAGCAGGGGAAAACAACTTGATATACAGATAAATGAGGCATATAGGACTCCAAATAGCCTTGATCAAAAAAAACCACACATAGACATATAATTGTTAAGATTCCAGAAACTCAACAGAAGAACAAAATTCTACAAGCAGTTAGAGAAAAGAAACAATCACATACAAAGGAAAGCCCATCAGAATCACAGCAGACTTCTCAACACAAACCCTCAAGGCAAGAAGAGCTTGGAGTGATGTATTTCAAGGCCTAAAAGAAAACAGCCTCCAACCCAGATTGATGTACCCTGCAAAACTACCTTTCAAAACTGATGGAGAAATAAGATACTTTCGTGACAAAGAGCACCTTAGGAACTTCGTGAATACCAAACCAGCACTCCAAAAAATTTTAGACAATACCCTAGGAAAAGACAATGAGGATCACAACCCCAGGAAGCATAGCAGAATGAATCTGTCGGGTGCAAGAAGAAATTAAATGCAAAGGGATGAATCCCACAAAAAGAAAACGTCTTGACAATGATAAGTCAATATGCATGAGTTATAACTA
Source organism: Heterocephalus glaber (assembly GCF_053883595.1). NCBI lineage: Eukaryota > Metazoa > Chordata > Mammalia > Rodentia > Bathyergidae > Heterocephalus > Heterocephalus glaber. The sequence continues at coordinate 6,896,378 of NW_028258351.1, read as the reverse complement.
TCAATGTTAATGGTCTCAATTCACCAATCAAAAGAAATAGATTGGCAGAATAGAATTTCAGATATAGAAGATAAGATTGCAATTAGTGACCAGGAAAAGAAAAAATCCAAGAAGCAAGATCCAACAATATGCTGCATACAAGAAACACATTTAATTCAAAAAGAAACTCATAGTCTGAAAGTTAAAGGGTGGAAACAATACTCCGTATGACAGGAACCCCCCCCCCCAAAAGCAGGAGTAGCTATCCTCTTTGCAGATCAAGTGTATTTCAAATGAAAATCTGAAACACTCTGGTCCCAAGAATTTCAAATAAGGAATACTCAACTTGTATATGCAAATCTATTGTGAATATATGTTTTCATTCCTCTCAAGTAAAAACTTAAGAACAGGACTATTGGTTCTTAACAGTAATGCAAGAAATTTCTATATTATTTTCCAAAATGGTTTTATCATTTTTTATTCACATTAGCAGCATTAGAAAGTTCTAACTGGTTCACACCTAAGCTGACATTTGTTCTTTTAAAACTTTTAACTTCATCTCCCTAATGAGTGTATAATTCAATCTTGTTATTGTACTGATTGGTATTTTTCTGATTCTAGTTGTTGCACACCTTTCCTTGTGCTGTACTGGCTATTTATCATCTCCTTGTGTCTACTTTTTAATTGGGTTGTCTATTAATGAGCTATAAGAGTTCTTTATATATTCTGGTCATAGGTTATATGTATTATAAATATGTTCTGTTTAAGGACTACTTTTCATTTTCTTAATGATGTCATTTAAAGTTCTAAATTTTGATGGAATCTCATTTATCCATTTTTTACTTTTATACATCATGTTTTTTACATCCTAGGAAATTTTTGCCTACCCTAAATTCATGAACATTTTCCCTTATAATTTCTTCTTAAAGTTTTATAGTTTTAGTCTTTCATATTTACGTTCATAGATCCTTTCAAGTTATTTTTATGTATGGAAATAAAGGCTTGAGGTTAATTTTTTTTTTTTTTTTTTGGTGCCGGGGATGGAACTTGGGTCCTTGCACTTGCGCAGCAGGCGGTGAAACCACTGAGCTAAATCCCTGGCCCGAGGTTAACTTTTTGTACACGGAGATCAGGTATTCTAATGCCATTTGCTAAAAGCACTATCTCTTCCTCTGCTCGTGAATGGAGTTTATATTCTATAAAATGTTAATGTTAAATAATCTTTCAAAACTCAGTGGACCGTATATGTGTGGTTCTATTTCTAGATTCTCTGTTTTATTCCAATGATCTATATGTCTTTCCTTACACCAATACTGCTTTGATTACTGTGCCTTTAGAAGAAGTCTTAAAATTAGGTACTAAACGTCTTCCAACACTGTTTTTTTTTTTTCTTTTTACTTTTCTAGGTCCTTTGTACTCCTACATAACTTTTAAATTTCAATATACAATTCTTCATTTATAGCAAGTATACATAGACCTGAATTTTCATATGTACCTTGTGTTTTCTAATCCTGCTAAATTCAAATATAAGTTCTAGGGGCTCCTAGAGATTTCTTAGTATTTTCTCTGTAGATGATCATTTCATCTACATATAAAGATTTTGCTTCTACCTTGCCATTCCTATCCTAGTTGTGTCATTTTATTGCCAGACTATTTTGGTTTGGGTCTATGTTTCAAAGTTTAATGGACAGATGAAGAGTAAGCATATCTGCCCTTGTTCCCCACCTTAGGGAGAAAGCATTGCATCGTCTCCATTCATATAATTCATTTTTGCTGGAAGTATGGAGTACATGTCTTTCATCTGTTGAGAAGGTTCTGTTCTACTTCCAGTCTCCTGATAGCTTTTACCATGAACAGCTGTGGAATTTAGTCCAATACTTTTTCTCCAACTACTGACAGCATCATATGGCTTTTTCCTTTCCTCTGTTAAAATGATGAGTTTTAGAGGTGGATCTTCCAATGCTGAACCAACACTGCCACCCCTATAATAAAACCCCTTTCTACATACTGCCAGATCTGACTTCTAATAGTTTGTTTTGTTAAACAAATTTCTATCTATGTTCATACTCTTTTCTTCTATTATCTTTATCCAGTTTTAGGATTAGCACAATGTTGAGTTCCTAAAATGAGGGGAGAAGTGTTCCTTCTTTTTTTTGCTTTAAATATTTGATATAATTTATCAGTTAAAATGTATAACAGTCTGTTGTTGTTATATAGGTAAATTTTCAAGCTAGGAATACACTTTTTTTAATAGGTGCTATTCAAATTTTATATTTCCTCCAGAGTCAGTTTCATTAATTTGTCTTCCAAGGTACTTCTTAGAAGTTGTCAAATTTATTTCAAAACAGATTTTTGAAATATGCTGTCTATATCCTTTTAAATTCTGTAAAATCTGTGGTAATGTCTCCTAGATCTTAATATTGTAATTTAAAAAATGTATAATTGATATTGTATAATAGGAAGAAAAGGTCTAAAGGTGTAGGGGAAGTGGGAGGAGTAGGGGAAAGGAAAGAAGGGAAAAGAAAAAATATAAGAAAAGGAAAAAAATGGAAACAAAATCTTTGTAAATAGGGAAGGGTGGAGAGGGTGAAGGGAGGGCAGGGGAAGGGGGAAAAAATAAGAACCAAGATACATCATGTAATGGTACAAGATCCCAATGATGAATGTTAGTGTATTTTATACCTAAAATGTACTGATAAACTTAATGGGAAAATAAAAAGAAAATAAAAGTGTTCAGTAAATGTTACTTTTATTTTCTTTGTAAATTTAATATTTAAAAACAAAGAAAATAAGTGAGTGTATACCCTGAGAATCTTAAAAACTTTGAGAAGTTTGTAACATTAGGCATTTATTACTTAAGTACTTTAAATATACTGAGTATATTTACTGAGTATGTATAATATGCAGGGAGCAGTACCGAACTATGTAACTCAAAACCGAATCAGGTGGCAAGGAACTAGGCAAATGATTTCAAAAAAACTTCTCACCAGAGCCAAAATAATTAATTGCAAATTGAACAGCTATTTGAACAGTTCAATTCTATATACATTTATTAAGCACTTACTAAAGGTCAAGCATAAAGATGAGCAAGCCTAAGTCCCCATCCTCCTGGAGTTTATAGCTATAAAGGCGGTATTAATATGCTGCTGCTCTCAGTGGTGGTGATGATGATGCTGGTGGTGGCGACAGCACCTCAGTACTAATAGCTAAAATGTATAATGAGCTCCCAGCAAGGCACATACTGGCTGAGGGCTTTGAGTACATTATCTGATTTGATCCTCACCGGAGCCCTTTGAGATCAGTACTATGATTCTCGTATGGGTGAAGAAAAGGAGGCTCAGAGAGTTGGGCAGTTTATTCACTGCCACACAAATCTTGGGCAGCAGAGTCAGCACTCAAACTCGAGACTGATGTTGACCTTGTCCTTACCCACTACAACACAGCACTGGCCTTCCATCTCCTACAAATGCTTCGACAGAGCAACCAGGTGCTTTGGGGGAAGGGAAGGCATATCCTGATTCTGACCCAAGGGATTGCCCAAGTCTTCACAGCTGGGTCTTAAAGGATAAATGGGCATTCATAGATGGCAAGGAAGTGGAGGGATTCTAGGTTAAGGGAACAGCCTGACCAACACAGGGAGCACAGGGAGCTCTGGGTGTGCTTGGAGAGCAGGTGCAGGGGTGGAGGGCAAGAGCTCTAGAGTTGAGAGAGGTTAGAGTCGCCAGGGGGCTTTAGGAGGCTGAGCTTCTGAGATGCAGCACAAAGGCTACAAGGTCTCATATTACTTTTCCTTTTGTCTGTTTAGGTAATTTAATTCTAGATGGCTAGAGAAAATTTATTTTTTCACTTCGATTTTGGGGATCTTTTTCATGTTTGACTAGGGAGCTAGGAGAGTTGTGTTTGTTTTCTTGTTTTTCTAAAAGGCCAAACTGTGACAGACTCTGTGGTTGCATCCCTGGGATTGAATCCCATCTCCATTGCTTCCTTGCTCTGTGATGTGGGCATGCTAGTTAATGGCTCTGCGCCTCACTTGCCCTCTCTACATAATGGGATTGTCAGGAATCCTGAACTGTATGTCTGAAGCATTTAGGGCTGGGTCTGGTGCCAAATGAGCACTTGTAAATAGGTTGATATTGGCCATGGCTCAACTGGTGATGGGCCATGCAACTTGTCTTATCTTAGTCTCAGAATCCATTAATGAGGGCATTGAATAATATTTCTATGATCCCATCAGATATAAAATGCTTCAATTCCGAACGGTTTCTTTGTTGAAGATTCAGGAAACAATGTTTTTAGTTTTTCTTTCCTGATACAATGAAGAACTAGAATAATTCAGGGGTGCTGACCTTGCTGACCAAGAGTTCTATCCAATTGAGCCTTCTAGGAGCTGACAATATTATCAGAACTATTGGTCCTGTCACTGGACAGCTTCCCTGTTGTCAATAGAGGACAGCTGTCCTCTTCTGATGGATGGCTGAAACACACTCTCAAGTCTAGTGACCACATTGGGTTACCTTTTTTGTTTGCTTGGAAATTTTTTATTAGTACATATTTGGAGTACATGACTTTGCATTCATTTTAGGGAGGGGGTACAGGTACTTAACATATCTTGACTCTTGGGGTTTTTTAAATGACCCAGAGGCCCTACCATTACTCAGTCCTTTTGCTTGTTCATGGTTTTGCCTTTCTAAAGTCTGTGCCTGCTTGCTTAGCTTCAGGATGAGCAATGAGCGATTCATCACTGGCTACCTGTCCACATTCCTGTCCCTCTGTGCTCTTGTGCAGTATCAGCCACATTTGTCAGGCAGGGGGTATGGTTCCCATGTACTATGTCAGAGGAGGCCCAACTCACCATGGAGAAGCCACCTCCTTGGAGATGCATGTAGGATCAGTGTCTCTAATCCATCTGATGGATATTTAGCTCATTAAACAGCAATAGATTCAAACAAAAAATGAAACTGTGCACATCATTAGAGCTAAATATGTTTCCTTTCTTTGTCTTAGCTTTATCTTCTGAAGAGAAGTGCAGGGAGCTCTGCATAATGAGAGGTTCATTGCTGGAGAAGGGGTAAGAAAATGCAAGCATCCAGGCAAAGAGAGATAAAAGAAGATTGGCTCCCAGCAATATCCCTCCTTGCAGGGAGTGAGCTACAGTAAATCCTTATTTCTACATAATAAGGTGTTCTGCCAGAGCTGGAGTATCCCTTCATCAGTGCAGGGGAGAAAGTGTTGCAGGGCTGGCTGGGTCTTTGGGGATGAAGTCTCTGTTACTCTCAGCCTCAGGGGCGGGTACCCTTGCCGGCTGGCTCTCCTCAGGTAGTTTCCCTTTGTCCTTTCCAGCCTGGGCTGAGATCACAATGTGGGCTGATTGTTGGGAAGTGACTCTGCATGGTAAATGCATCCAGGACATCACATGGCACCAAGTTCACTCAGTCCTTTGTTTCTTCACAACCCAAAAAATCTTCTGGAGAGTGTGACATGGTTAAAATAAATTTCAAACTTTCATTATATTCCAAGATTTTGTTCATATTTCTGTGGTCAGAGTCAAGTTAATGGCTTACCTATTAGAGTAACCTTTTTGCTTGCTCCTCACATGTGTATTTCCCCCTTTATCCAATGTCCAGATCTGCCTTGAGGGACCACTCCTCCTAGGATTTGGAGCATTGACCTTGGGTACTGACCATGCTCTTAAACACGAGGGTTGAGTTTGGTTGTCTCGAGCCAATCGGTAGGTCTTTTCCTTGGGTGACACAGTTTTGGTGAATGATATACAAGGTGTCAGTGTAGGGTGAGGGTGGTGGTCTACCATCCTCAGGCACAGGAGTTGGAGGAAGAGAGGCCTGCTTCTTACCCTGGATAGAGAGAGCTCTGAGGCCACAAGCCTGGAATGAGTGCAATACCTTTTGCTTCCTGAAGAAAAGGGCCATCTTGTGGATGAGATTGGCATGCAAAGAAAGCCAGAATGGAGAGAATCAGGATTGGCTTCCTGGTTACAGTGTGACTCTCTGAAAGAAAGCACAAGGGAAGCCAGCACCTCTTCTGGATTTTTTAGTTACATATGCTAATCAGTATTCTTTTGGGCTGGCTTTATTCATTGTTGGAAAGAAATCTTGGAATTTATTGTCTATTGATAATCCTATTAGCTTCAGAAATGAGAAGATGGTCACAGATACTTTATTTGGTCTTACCAACAGAATGTATTTATTCCTTTTTGTTCCAAAATTATGGATTCTGTGAGAGCTAATGTGTTCATGGACAAGATGTGCCAGGAACTAACTTGTGTGTTATGACTTTTTAGGCCTTCACATGACTCAAAGAAGTGCATCCTGTCCTTAACTCCGTTTTACAGATGGGAAAACTGAGGCACACATACGCTAAGTGATTCTCCTAAGGTCACAGAATCAGTAAAGTAGCAGAGCCCAGATTTAACAGGACATCAGTCTTCTCATATCTCTTACAAGTATAATATTCTACAACTCTACACCTTCCAGAAACAAAGCCAATGACTCTTTCCACTGGGAACTATCAACCAACCACCCAGCCAATTTCATTGCCCAGAAGTTTCTCAGCTTTTTGCACTTCCAAATGGTAATAGTCTGCTGCATTCTTAAATCAGCTTCCCTCCTCCTCCAAGTCTGACATTCTGGTGTCTGTTACATACATCCCCACCACACTGTATCAGATTGTAACCAACTGCTTCCACCTGCCTTTCAGCACCTGCTTTTCCAGGTTAGTGTCAAAGGCAAGGTTCACAGCCTCAGGACACACTCAGTGATTCCATTTGATTAGATCAGATCAGGGAGTAGATTCTGTTTAACGTTCCTTCAGGTTTAGATTACCCGTTTTGAAATCTTGTTCAGCCTACAACATTCTGGTCCTGCCCAGGTCACGTCCTCATCAAGCAGCCATAGGCTCCTCTGTTGAAATAAACCCATACACATGGCTGTAATTAGAGGATGACTGTACAACTCACACAAGAAAAACCTTCTGATCCCTGCCTATACTAGTTAGGGACCGATTCCATTCACCCTTCAAATCGAATAATATATTGATCCAGCCACCCAGTCATTCATCTACCAATACTTTATTGAGTACCTACATGAACCTCAACGCCTGCTGTGTGAGGATACGAAGATGAAAAAAAATATATACATGCCCTTGCAATTCACACTTTAGTGGAAGAGAGACATATAGCATTTCAATACGTTCAGGTAAGCATTTTAATATTGCTAATCACAGGATGTCATAGGAGCATAGAAGAGAAGCCAAGCTTTTGGGGTCCAGAAAAGGCTTCCTAGCACTGGAACTACTGGGATTAATACTGAGAATCACTATTGTGGTCACTTTCCAGGATCTGTCCTCTCCTTCCTCTTTCTAGCTATAGAACCTACCAGGTTTTAGCTGGGTACAACTATCAAAGACTAATTTTCCATCCTCTCTTACATCTAAGTATAGTCACAGACTAAGTTCTAGCTAAAATAAGATATGAATGGAAGAGACAAGTTCAGTTTGATCACATCATTAGCAAAGGTGCCTTGTCTTTCACTCCTTTTTTCCCACTCCCCTTGGGTTGGGATGTGGATGAAGTAGAAGTAATCCAGCTCTGACCAGGTAGATAACAACACAGGGGATGACAGATCCATAACAGCAAAGGACACTGGGTCTTTGGATGATTGTGTGGACCAGACATACCTCCCAGCCCTGTGCCCACCCACCTGTCACTACCACCACTGTGTGAGGACACTCTCTTGTATTAACAGCTCCACCTGCATCTTTCCAGAATTACTGACCACCTGCAGGCTTAGCTCTGTACAGGAAGTACAGCCTGGCATGATGTTAAAATGTCTCTCCCTCTTGTAATCTAAGTAGTTGGTTGTCAGCCTGCTTTAGTGTTCCTGGAAGATCTGGAAATATTTGAGATATCAGATTCTGGTGAGGGTTTTGAGCACAGTGAACATGTTACCCCTGCTAGCCTCCAACCAGGTCTCTGCCAGGTGCTTGGAAGGGGGATCATTTAAAGTGAAAGGACAGGTGACAGAAGCTTGTTCTCCTCAGCCTATGCTTTGGGTCACCTGTTTGCCCCTACACATCCTGCCACCCTTTCTCCTTTGGGCTTGCCATTGCTCTTGGTAAAGTATAATCCTACTGAATTTCCCCAATTCAAAGACATGTTCCTGTTATCATCTCTGGGATTCCCTAAAGTACAGAAGTCTCAAACTGAATTCTACTCACTCACCTTGAATTAAAGCCTCCGATGCTGAGTCCTTCCTAATTGTGTCTGTAGTTGGGTCATGGCTCTGGAACTGGCCACTGGCCCTAGTCTATACTGTCACCTGCTCAAATTAAACCGATTCACTGAAGAGGGTTAGATTGATCCAGCATCTATCCACCTGCACTGGTTCACACCCGGTGCCCTGTTGTCCTTGTCCCCCAGAGGGAGTTTTAGCATGCTTTATAGCTGGAGCTACATAACTGCCTCTATATATCATGACCATTCTTTTTCTGCTGTGGCTGCATCATTGTTTTTCTTCTTCCAAGTCACATGGCCAAGATCAGATCCCCAAACTACTTTTCAAGACCATATTAGCAAACAAAGAATGGCAAAGACCAAGAGATGCCTTGACTCCTCCCTAGTATTTCCATGTGCTCTCAGGCAGGGAGCTAGAAGGCTGCCTCTCCATCAGAACCTGATTACAGGCAATGAGGCAGGTAAAGTTAGCATCTCCAAGGAGTTCCCTGCTCCATGAAATCTACCCCAGCCCTTAGGGACCAAAAAAGAGACAGACATGCTCTGAGAAACAAAGGAGAGATTATCATCAGGTTCTTGTTCTCTTAAGATTTTTGTCCCTGACTGACCTGTTGCCTCCAGCCCCATAGCCCTGTCTCCTGTGCCTCATTCCCCCAGCCCTGGGGCACTCTCTGTGGTACCACTGCACACACTCTTCAGCTGTGACCTGAGAATGTGCCTCTTTCTCCTTCAAGATGAATTCCATTTCTTCACAGTGCCTGGCGTGTAGGAAGACACTGGAAAGAGTTTATAAGGTAAATGAATTCTCCAACAGCACAGTCGATACACTGGTTACAGACTCTTCTGAGAAGCATCTGAACAATCTGTACCACATCACAAAACAATCTGGATGTAACCTTCCAGGCACATCTGACATTTCATTCTTTTCCTTCATGAACCACACTGGAGTGTGTGTGGACCACCACCCTGTTACTTATTGATTATCATTTTCCCAGTCCTGAGACTCCTAACTCTAAAGTCTGCTTTCCACTCAGTGAGGCATGGGTTTCTCTTTGCACTAATTGGACTATGACAGATCTCTTGACCTTGGTGGTTCAGTGGCTTCTGGCATCTTCTGTGAAGCATTCCTCATTTCCAGGTAGAACCTAGGAAGCTTCTTATTAGCCCCAGGGTCCCTTCCAGTGGTGGGCGGGGATTTGGATGATACAATATTTGAACCAAATTGGGGAGAGGGTTACTTGTTATGACATGTGTCCTGAAGACACCAGAATAGGAATTTTCAATGAAAAGATGCTTTTCCTTGATTTCAGACTTCTGAGTGTCTCTACTTATGCCTTCTTCCCCTTCCTTCTTCCCTCCCTCCCTCCTTCCCTTCCTTTCTTTTTTCTTTTTAAATTTTTTTATGACATTAGCAGGTGAGGGCTTGGAAATTAACCACCCACACTTGGCCCATTACCTGAAAATTGACACTGAACCCTCACACACTCCTCATGCCCCAAGCATTTAGATAAAGCTCTAGGTGACCCTTGAATCATGCGATTCCTTGACTCATGATTTTCCACAGTTCAGAAGTACCAACAAGGCACTTTTTTCTGCTTAGGAAAAAACTTTTCCCTTTAAATGTTTTGTGTACCTTTAAATCCATTTGAATACAAAAATACAATGAATTCCATTAAAATAATGTCTGGGGCATGAGACATCAGGATAAAAGATGGGAAATTGTCCTATTTTTTATGCAGGGCTCCATGAGGAGCTGACAGTTCCTGGATAACCAGGGGAGCAGACTGTTAAGAACACAAGTGGGCCATATTTCATGCTGGCTCCCAGCTCCCCTGGCTGGTTTTATTAGGAGCACAGGGGACTGCTAAAGTAATAATACACCAGGTTGGCTTATAGTGCTTTCTGTCCAATGCTGAATTTTCTTAATTGTTCAACAGGAAGATTGTTCCCTGGGTGAAAAAGCATATTCTTAAGTCACTTTAGGAAAAGGAGTGAAATGAGGAAACAGGAGATCTTTGAGGATAGAATTTGATAATAAATATATTTATTAATTCCAGAGTTGGAAGAGTCTGACATCCTCCCTTGAAATATGAATGATCTGGGACCCAGAGAGGGGAACAGATGAGCACTCAGCCCCAGACAGGAAGACCACTGACTTCTAGTCCTTCAGCGCTCTCGCTCTCTCTCTCTCTCTCTCTTTCTCTTCTTTTGTCTTATGTAGGGATTTGTGCTAGCTCTCTATCTCTGTAACAAAATACCTGAGAAAATCAACTCACAGAAGGAAAGATTTCTTTTTTTTGGTACCAGGGATCGAACTTGGGACCTTGTGCTTGCAAGGCAGGCACCAGGAACCACTGAGCTAAATCCCCGGCCCAGGAAAGATTTCTTTAGGCTCATGATTTCAGAGGTTTCAGTCCATGGACACTTGTCTCCTTTGTGGACCTGTGGTGATGCTGAACATCATGGTGGGGAGGGTGTGGTGGTATAAACCTATTTACCTCATGGAAGCCAGGAAGCAAAGAGAGTCATCAGGAAAGGGGCTGGGGACAAAATATAGCCATCAAAGTGTTTCCCCCCAATGTCCTCCTTCCTCCAACTAGGTCTCACATCCTAAAGTTCCTACCACCTTCCAATAGCCCTTTCAGCTTTGAATCTATTAGTGGATTAATCCATTGAAGTGGTTTGAGGTTTCATGATCTAACCACATCCTAAAAGCCACAGCTTTGAATACTACCGCATTGAGGTGTTCAATACATGAGCTTTGGGGGGGTACATTTTAAATCCAAACCGTAATAGGATGTGTAGAAATATTCTATGCCAGGGTATTCTTCTTGGCTGCTGTTGGAGTCAATTCTTCAAAACTAACAATAAGCCTGAGAAAATGTTCTCAGACAAAAGTCACAGAGAATATAATGAGGTTTTCAGGAGAACTTCTTGAACATCAGAGGACCTGAATTCCAGGGTAGAAGATTTCAGTAGGGCAAGGATTCCTCAAACTAACTGTGTCACGTTTTAAAAGAAAGTCTGGGCTTCTTAGTTTGAAGCCTTTTAGACTTACCAGATAGCTCTTCTTTAGTTCTCAGAACTGATACCTCACAGGTCTGAGCCATGCCTTTGTTAGGGATAAAGAGTCTGTCTAGAGAGAACGAGAGGACCTCTTCAGTGGATTCCATTTCCTGTCTGTCTTCTCCTACTCCCAGAGAGATTCTGAGTTTTCAGAATATTATTGGGTAAATGAATGAATAAAGCAGCAATCAAACACAGTTGAAGAGGGAGATCGTGGTGATGACTGAGAAGACAAACCATCTCTTGTGGTTCTGCATTCCAGATGGCAAGATACACAAACAACCAGTTTAGCCAGGAATGAAGATTCCAAATGGATTAATATCCAGGTGAAGCAGAATTTAGCTCCTTTAAGTATAAGAACACTTTGTTTTAGTTCTTTTGCTTTTAAAACACATACTTCCAAAATAGGCCTTACTAAACAAAATCGTCTTGCTCTCTGATTCAGAACAATAATGAAATATAGTAATCCATGATAAATTTTTCCAAAGTACTTTATAATTCTGATGTAACTTTTCCATATTTTATCTCCTTTAATTCTCACAAAAATTTTATATACTAAATTGTGCGTGTTCATATATGTGTGTGTATTTCTCATTCAAACAAATAAAATGAGGATTAAAAAAACAACTTTTTCAAGATTACACAGTAAAAATGAAAATTAGGTCTCAAATTCACATTTTTTTGGTATCAAATCCTTTGCCTGGGATGAAACAGTGACTTGACTTTCTTTCAGGGTAGGGCTAACTGCAGGATTGGGATCCTGGAGGAACTTGGGCATTGTGGATTTGAACAAGTCAGTGGGTAAGAGAAGGAGGCTGACATAGCTCAGGGAAAGAGCATGGGTCTCAGAGAAGAGAGGATGCTGACAGCCAATTGCACACCTAAGTGAATATGAAAAGTTGGTTGAGTCTCTTCCTGCTAATAACCCAGGAGGGTCCAGAAGAAGGAAAGTCTGGGCAAAACCAGGTGGCATGGATAATCTGAGAGCCTAAAACCAGACTCCATGGTCCAGTCCGAAGGGGCAGTGTGAGGGTTTTGGGCAGGCAGTGTGGCTTAGGGCAGGGAGCCAAGTTAAGAAAAGAGCAGGAACCACGAGGAACTGGGACACCTGGCAAGAGTGTTGCTCTTGTGTGTTCAGCTGAACGTAAGGTCCGGAGCCTCCCCAGAACACCAACACCTGGAAACACAGTTATGGAATTCTCACCAGGCCCATTCCTTGAGTTTCCATTGACCCCCATCCAAGCTGTGGGAAGAGAATTTGAGGGTACAGACAAAAGCTAGAGCAGAAAGTGTAAGCACTGTGAGTAATCCCTGGGGGTTAGGGGGGAGTGGCTCCTTTGGAGACTGCAGAGAAATCAAAAGATGCAGGAACATTGTCCGGAGATGGGTAGTACAGAGTGCTGTCTTGGGACTAACTTTTCACTCAGCAGCATCCTTGAGCAGAGGCACATGATATCACTAAGTGACATGGTGAGAATAATAGCACCCACATATCCTTTCAGGGTTAGTTGAAGGTTCTGATATGACGTTATATTTAAAAATACCCAAGGAAGCCCATACTTCACCTTCAAAGAGGAAAAATAGTCAGTTGTCTACTTTTTTAGGATAGAGAGTGGAGAATTTGGGCTTTTCAATATTTTTAGTATAGCAGCTAAGGTATTGGGTACCTGTGATGGTTCAGGCACCATGCTAAGTGCTGTAGGAAAACAAAGATGATTAAAAGCTTGGGCTTTGGGGCCAGAATGAGCAGCCAACATCTAGTCTGGGAGACAAAGGCACAACCGGTTCTAAAGCAAAAATACAAAGTGGGTGGACTAAGATTGGAATGGGACACAGAGCAGCTGAAAGGACTCAGAGTCAGAGCTGGGAACGATTCATTCAGACTGGAGAGGGCAGGAAGGGGACTCGTGGATCAACTGGTGTCTGAGATGGACTGTTGAGGAGAGTTATAATTGAGAATAATAGCAGAATCCAGCTAGAAAACCATAAACTGTGGATTTGGGTCTTTATCCAGTAGACAAGGCTCAAAATGAGTACTTACAAACTAAATTTGCATATCTGAAGTACCAAGAGGACAATAGAGGATGTGCTGATGACCGGGTCCCTTTGAAAGTCTCTGGTTCAGGAGCCTGAGAATGAGGGACCTCAGGCATTTGTATAGCGATGCTCCTCACCCCAAAAATTGAGTTTGATGAGTATCTTTGGTGAGTCCATGCCCTCAAGTATTCCAAAGCTTCCACGTATTTAAAAATGCCCTGGAGATTTTATTGAAATAGATTCTTGGAACTTTCTCTCAAAATGTTTCATGTAGGGTGAGGCCTGAGATTCTGCATTTCTAAGCCACATTTAGGAGACACTGCTGCTGAGGTCTGTGGGTCTCATTTTCAGCAGCGGGCCCTAAGCCCTCACCTGCCCCTTTCATTCTCACTGGATAGCGAGACCCAGAGTTATGAAGTACTTTTATTTACAAAGTGCTTTGGAAAGCAGATGTATCCTTCTCTACCCTAGACCTCAAAGGAGTCACACCCCATCACCTTGAAAGTATCTGTCTGTGAGATAAGGAAACTGGAAGAGGGGTTCACACCTGAGGCCACTGCTCTCGGTTTCACCTGACTCCACTTCTGCCCTGGCCTCTGTTCTCAGTTATATTTGGTTTCTATATCTGACCTGTTAACACTGTGGAATTTGAGCATCTTGCCCTTCTCCAAGGATTTTCAGAAAAATGTTCTGCACCTTTTCATCCTCCTCTTCAGAGTACGATCTATGGCCAGTCCTTCTGATGCACAGCAGAGAGATGATGTTGTCACACCAGACTTGTTCGCTCAGAAAACAACAGGGCTGAGTGTGCTCTGTTGGCCTTTCCTCCAATATTCATTCTGGGAAGATTTGTAGAAGGACTTTTGGTCACAATTGTCCTTTAACTGTTTTCAATTAGCTTCATTTCTGGTAAAAAAAAAAAAAATGGCTCACAGAAGCAATTTGTGATTATTAGTGTGAGGAAATCCTTCAAAGCCCTTAGGGGAAATTACCTGGACAAGATTGTCAAGCCAGTGGACCCAACCTGGGATTTGATCGTTTGAAGGAGTCAACTATTGACAGATAAGATGTGTTTTAAAAATTCAGCAAAATGGGCTTTGCATTGTGGGTTCTCATTATCCAGTGGATCATGGTTGGCTCCTTTCCTTTGGTCCTGAAGAAAAATCTTAACCGTACCAGACTGCCTGCCAGAATCAACATCCATGCACATTTCAAGGAAATTGTACATACTTTTTTTCTTTTCAGAAATCTCTCTCTCCTTTCTTTCTTTTGTTCTTTTTAAAAATTAAGGGGTTTTTTTTGTACTAAGAAAAGTGCTAGAGAAGATGCTGGAAAGGAAGAGATAAATTAGATTTGACCACCTATATTCAGACTATTCATAGGTTATTGGTGAGTGAGAGACACTTTGCAAATAGCGGTGCTACAATACATGTTGTTAGAGAGGTACATAGCACAATGAAAGTTCAGAGAAGGGAGTGTTGATTTTTGCCTAATGGAAACCAGGAAGCTTTATAGAAAGCTTTTCTCCACAGGAATGGTCAGACTTTGAGAGGATAACAACACCTGAATAAACCACGTGAAATAGATGGTCATTGGGAGAATGCCAGAGCATCACATCTCTTGAATGTCACGGGGAAGATTTTAATAATACTAATTATATTAACTACAAATTTCTACTGAATACTTTCTGCATGGTAAGCACTCTGTTTAACAGCTTACATGTATTACCTGATTTAATAAAACCCTCCCGCCAAGCCTGTGAAAGTCATAATACTTCTCCATTTTTGAGGAGGAAACTGAGACTTATTGAGATTACATAATTTGCTCAGTCTTAGCTGGAATTTGAACTCAGGAGTTTAAGTCAGCCTATTACTTGTTGAACACCCAGCACGTAGTGGGCACTTTACGTAGGTAATCTTTTTGTCTTTAAAACAACCTTAGAAAGTGGGTACTATAGCATCACTTTACAGAGAAAGATGGACACACCAAGAGATGACTTTGCAAATTTATACAACCATTAAGCAGAAGGACTGGGGAATAGATACCAGGTCTGTCTGAGATCCCCAGCCCATCTTCTTTTGACCTTGCAAGATTCTTTTCTCTGAGTTGGATCCTTTTGTGCCTGGGGAGAGCCTGTGCCTTTTGTAGTGAAATAATTACTCCCATTTGCTTAGGGCTGGAAATGCTTGCTTAGAAAAGAGAAGAGTCGAGAAAACACGAGATAGGTACACAGAGGCTAGGCTGGAGCTGGGACACTGAGGCCATTTTGGTAACTGACAAGAGATGAATTTAATGAGGAGATGGGGTTTGGGCTGGAGTTTTGGAGTCCAGGAATTCTGAGTCCTACTCTTGATTTCTAAGTCCGGCTTCAAAGCTGTGTGATATTGGTGGTCTAATTATAGCATCCTTCTGAGCTCAGCTTTGTCAACTGTAAAATGGGACTGCTAAGACATTTCCTGCAGGGTTGCCACGAAGATGAAATGAGTCAGCCTGAAGCACAGTCTGGTCCTCAAGCTGCAATAATCAATAAGTAACATCTTGCTGCCTGTTTACTCCAGCTCCTGCTGGCTTTGATCAAGCCATAGGAAAAAAGAGGCTACTTTTTTGAGCAGGAAGGCTGTGATTCCAGCAGGGGGGCCCCAGGGCATGGACTGGCATGGCGGCTGTGGCATAATATCCATCTGTTTGATTCTTTCTCCAGGCTGGAACTCTGGTTTCAGCAGCCTTCATCCAAGCACTAAATCCATCTAATTGATTTTAAAAGCACTGGGTGGATAAACATCCCATCAGCTCACCACTGTAATAATGGCAGTGACATTTATGCCTGAGATGAAGATGCAGAATGAATGGAGATGGGACTCCAGGTACCCCACCACAGTGACAGCCCAGATAAGACACCTGCTCAGCCTAAAAACACCAGGGTGGGGGGCAAGCCAGGGAGTGCATCAGACTGGGATGAACACCATCCGGGGCTTCTGGACACTTCATGAAGAGCTTGCAGGCTGAACTAGGATGTAGCTCAGAGCTACCTATGGCATGGAAGTGAAACAAACACCAGAATGCTGTGCTGGGTGAGCTATTTAACCTCTGAGAACCTCTGGTTTCTGTATGATGAGAATATCATGGTGTTTTGGACACAGTATGAGAGAAAGGAATGAGCAAGCCAGCCCTGTTCCTGCACAGCTTCCAGGGTCCCAGAAACATTGGATCTTTTCTCCCTGCATGTTTTCCCTTTCTGCAGACTTTTCTTTCTTGTGGAACTTTTTCCTTTGCTCTAAAGACCTGCACACGCCCATTCACATATCCAGGCAGGCACCCTATCATCCACTCATTCATTAAGACCATTATTTGGCATTCACTCATTAATCATATTCTGATCACCCAAAATGGGCCAGGCTCTAGCCACGTACTACTATACAAAGATTAATCAGACCTTTCTCATGCCCTTGCGTTGTTCAGAGGTAATGGAGGAGGGTTGTGTTGTGTCAGACTAAGTCCCAATAAGAAAGAGATTGCACATTCAGATGAAGACAATTTCATAGCTTTTTTTATTTTACAAAGAGACTAATTATAAAGGAAAGGATGGGGCTAGCAACAGCATGGCAAAAGAAGCAAGGGAAGGGACAGATTGAGGAAACCAGCAAAGTAAAAGAGGCCTGTGTACAGTGGGCCATCAGGAGAGAGGTGTCCATCTTCTGTCAAGAGACACAGCCAGCCCAGGGTAACCTCCAGGGAGGGAATGTGACACTAATCTTCCTCTCTCGGACCTTTTCAGATGCTTCCCATTGGCTGACCTGACCAGCAGCTCAAGGGCAAATGAGCACACTGATTTGGTATAGAAGAAATGTCCAACCTGTGGCCCATGTTATAATAAAAATATATTTTAAAAACATGTTTTGTACTTATATACATCTACTATATTGTGTTTTATAGGAAGCCTAAGACAGTTCCTCTTCATGCAATGTGGTCCAGGCAAGCTAGGTGTGTATGACCCATGGGCCACAATTTGGCCATGCCTGCCTTCCAGGGCAGAGGGCAGGTTGGGGAAGAATAGAGAGTAGATCTGGAGGGGTGAACATATGATGCTCATTGTGTGCACATATAAAATGTGACTCCAGAATAGTTAAGAATCAAGAGCTAGGGAGCCCTGACAGGTTAGGAGTCATTCCCCACAATTCTTTGGCCTCATTCTACTCCATTCCCAAATGCCCAGAGGTGAAGTTGATCTCCTTGCTACCATGGTTGTCCACCTCCAATCCTCTTCAGAATAATTTCTTGTTACTCCTCTACATTGTCCTCCCACTTCCACCATGACTCAGATTTCTACCTTTCCAGGAAACCCAGCATGCCCTCTCCTCCCGGGGTTTCCAAAGTGCCAGTTTCCATGCCCACCTACACCCAGCTGGAGACACTACTGCCTTCCTCCTTGCCCTGGTAGCTCTCAGCTGATCTTAACAGCATCACGACTGACTTGAATATTAAGAAAGGTATAGAGAAGAAAAATCATACACCCACACATCTGCCACCTGTACTCAATAAATTTTGAAATTTTACCATATATGCTTCAGATCTTTTTAAAGAAAAGCAACAAACCATCCCAGACACAATAGAAGCATCTCTTATATTTCTTCCTCTCCTTGGAACACTATTTTGAAGTTAATGAGTGTTCGCTTCTCTATGTTTTTACACTTTTGCTAGATATCTCTGCCTTAAAAATGCACATAATTACCATTATGTTATAGAGATCATTTATAGCTTTCTTTTGCACTCAACAGTATGTGAGTGTTTTGCTCTTTTGGATTTGTTGGTTAGACAGTTTTAGAGATTGTACTGGTTTCCCTATAATGATGGGGGTCAAGTAACGATGTCTCACTTGCTCTTGATTTAAGAAGAGTAGCTTTCACTGAGATTTTATAAGCATCAAAATTACAGTCACTATCAACTCTTCTTACTGCTTCCTATTTCCCTGTATGGCGATATGACTGATCATGTTCCAGTAATCTTATTAGGAGAGAAGATAACCTTATCAGAAAAAAAAGAGGCAAAGGAGGGTGCTGCTGCTCCAGTCTTTACTCTTTAACCTGGGAGATCTTCCCTTACATTTACTGTGTAAGTGCTTGCCATTTGACCATCTCTAGCTGCCATTTCTAAGTACTAAAACTTTTCTTGCAGTTTTGGTTCATTTCCTATGTCTACCATCATTACAATATTTATTAAATTTTCCAGACTCATAGAGGCACTACTTCTCAATGAGAAGAAAGATGATAAACTTGGAAGGTTATTATTTGGTAGTTTTTTTACACTAAATATAAAAAAACATGGGTCCATAATCAAATATCACTTAGTCCTGGAGGATCTTTGGCCATATGCTTAAATTCATGGCTAAAATTCATCCTTACATTTAGAACACATTGGACCAGAAAACCTAAGGTACATCATGCCAGGAAGATTGTTCCTATTACCACTCCTAAAGAGCTTAAGAACACACCACCACAACACACCACATTCATAATCAACATTATGCTTCTGAGCTACACTTGTGCCAACATATATAGATCTATTTCTTTTATGTGCTGAATATATTGCAATTTATTTTTCCATTTATTTATTGATGAGCATTTAAACTTTTCAATCTTTTGCTATTATCAACCATGCTGCAATAAAAAATCCTTGAGCTCATATTAAAACACCTTCTGCAGAACATTATTGTATATTCAGCCACACACTGCATAATGATGTTTTAGTCATCTGTGAACCACATGTATGACATTGGTTTCACTAAATTACAATGGAGCTGAAAGATTCCTATTGCCTAGTGACACTGTAGCCATTGTAATGTCATAGTAAAATGCATTACTCACCTGTCTATGGTGATGCTGGTGTAAAAATCCTACTGTGCTGTCAGGTATATAAAAGTGTAGCACATACAATAACATACAGTACATAACACTAGATAATAAACCACTATGTTTTTACTGTGTATCACTATATATTTAGAATGCTATACTTTTAATTGTTATTTCAGAGTGACTCCTTTCTCTTGATAAAAAGAGAGAACTGTAAATAGTCTCAAATAGGTCCTTCGGAAGGATCCCAGAAGGCATTATCTTTATGGGAGGGGACAGCCCCTGCCATCTTACTGCCCTGAAGATTTTTCAGTGGGACAAGATATGGAGGTGGATAACAGTGATACTGATGATCTTGACCTTGTATAGGCTCAAATGTGTGTGTGCTAGCTCTTAACGAAAAGGTTTAATAAGTAAAATACAAAAGAAAGGAAAACAATTACAAATGGAAAAAACCTATAGACTAAAGATATAAAGAAAGAATATTTTCATGCAGTGTGTTTGTATTTCAAGCTAAGTGTTATTATAAAAAATCATATTTTAAAAATTAAAATGTTTGTAAGTTTAAAAAATTGCAGTGAGGTAAAGTTAATTTATTAGTAAAGAAAGAAAAATATTTTTAAATTAAGTGGGTGAAGCCCAGATGTGCACAGTTTGTGAATTCTACAGCAGCAGTCGGTCATGTCCTTGAACTCATACTCCCTCATTGACTCATGCACAAATTTTACACCTGTGGGCTCCAGCCTTGCTTGGTAAGTGTCTCATACAGCTCTGCCATTTTTTTTGTCTTTTACACCATATTTTTCTGCATCTTTTGCAGGCTTAGATATGCTTAGATAACAAATACTTATCATAGTGCTACACATGATAAACATAGTAGCCCACAGTGTTTAGTACAGTATCTGCTGCAGCACAGGTTTGAAGCCTGGGAGCCAGAGGCTATACCATTGAGCCTAGCTGTGCAGTAGGCTCATCTATCTAGATTTGTGTGAACATACTCCACGATGTCCACACAATGACAGATCACCTAATGATGCATGTCTCAGAACATATCCCTTTTCTAACGTGACGCATAACTATGCTCAGAATTAGCATTGCTGGGTCACACGGTATGTAGCTATCTATATGTGTAATATCTGCCACATTCCCCTCCAAATTAATGTGTCTGTTCACATTCTACCTAGCAATATCTAGAGTTCCTATTAGGGCTTAATTTTCCAAAATTTCTAGATTTCAAACTTTGGGGCTGTCTAAATTTGTTGAGAACCCTCACAGCGTGGAAGAGACAGCCCCGAACCAGTGAGAGGAGATTCTAGCTATGGCTTTCCCTGCCTAGCTACAGGAGTTGTACAAGGATGTTCACTTCTCTTGACCTCTCTGTCCTCATGTTTAAATTGAAGGCATGGGACTAAAATGTCTCTTAAATTCTTCCCAGCCTTAGCTTCTTGCAATCTAGGCTTTAAATAGTGGCTGAACAAAGGGATCGAGGACGCCCACATTCATTCTTGCATTCACTCTTCAGATCCTTATTGCACCCTACTGCATTCTACACCCTGCATCTCTTTATAACATGACAAGCATCCCTGTCTCATGAACTTCACACTTGAGTCTGGGAGACAGACCAGCAAATGGAGGTGCCCTGGGCCCGTGGAATCCCTGACCAGGGGTCGTCAGGAAAGGCTTCCTGGTGGAAGTTATATTGTGTCTTTAAGATGAGTGGCATCAGTCAGGGAAAGGATTTTCTTCAAGGAAAGTCATTCCAAGAAAAGAAAGGCCTGGGTGATGGAGGTGGCCCTGGGCATTTAGTGGGTGAAATAATCCAGATTGATTCTGCTGCTAAGAATTGGTAGTGAGGCCTGAGATGATCACGGAAAACCAGGCAGAGACCAAACTGCACATGACTCTGTGCTTCAGAATCTTGAGGTTTCTCATGATGTCACTCCAAATCTTTCACCGGATACCTACTGACCCAAGGAGCACAGGCAATTTATTAGGAGGTGAGAGCTGAGATTCAGGGGTGCAGCTGGCTGAGCTGAGCAACATTCCTTTGTCAGGTAACACCTATGGTAGAGAGTTATACTCCAGGGAGCTTCAGGTAGAAATTCTTGGACATGAGGAGAGCCTTTCCCCACTCTGGGACTCCAAGATATAAGAAGAGAACCAGCTACCAGCTGGTTGGATGGCAGTTGAAAGCTTCCTGAGCCCCTTAGCGGCAGACTTTTTACATATCCCTATGAAGCATGGAGGTTGTTGGGACTTAAGGGAAATCTGGATAACTCAAGTTTAATTTCTATCCCTTCACTTCCCACTTTGGGTAGCATCAGACTTGGACTTCTGTTCTTAGATGCCAGCAATAACAAAGAAGTCTCTGCCAAAGCTGAAGGTGGTGGATGCAAGCCACTTCTACCTTCAGTCATGAGTAGGAATGCAAAAGGGGACTCGCTGCAAAGACTTCTCAAGAGCTGCATTCCCTTGAGTCCTTCAGGGCAGGAAGGTAGGCTGTCTGCCAGGCTCTGTTGCTTTCAAAACTGGTCTGGCTCTAGTTTATTTATGGAGTGGCATTTTACCCAAGTCCAGAGAATCTCAGCATGTGAGAGCCAGAAAGGATAGTAGAGCTCCCTAGTCTTAGCATCTTGGGTTCTGATAGGGAAACAGAGGCCCAGAGAGGACTTGGCTTGACCACAGTTGCACAATCAGTTGGCAGGGTTGGGAGGTGGTGGTTGTGATCAGAATTAGAATCTTGAGCTTCTACTTTGTGTCCCTAGCTGCTTCTGCTAAGTAAAATTCTTCTGAAAGTTAATCTCAAACCATTAATGAAACATGGCTTTTTTCTTTCAGAAGAAAACTTCACGAGCAGTTCACATTTCAAAGTAATGCTGTTAGGAAGTACATGGATGGGCTGCTGTTCTACCAGGAGATTCTAAAATCACATTTTCCGCTGTTTCTAAATGTGTTAAGGGAAAGTGAAATTTAAGGAAAAAGAGACTGGAAAGACCAATTGATAGGAGTTGGTTGTACTAGGAGAATGTTCTGAATTTGGCCTTCTGGCTCTACGTGGCTCCAGCCCCTCAGGATTTTTACCAGACCTTGTTTGGACTCAATGAGTGAGACATTGTTTGGCTTGAAGTTAAAAATGTTCAGCTAAGTTCCTTTGCTGTGTTCTCAGGAATTGGAGAGATTGGCGGGAGCACTAGATGGAGGGTGTTCCTCCACCCTGGGACCTTCTGGGGTGCTTCAGAAGGGGCAAAATGTCCACAAAGGCCACGTGGTTTGAGCCCTGGGAGTAGCTCATGCTGAGGCTTGACTGCCCAGCTGCATGTGTGTACCCAATCCTCCCTAGGATGTTGATTGATCAGACTATGGTCAGGTCTTCCTGAGGGGCCAGGATATTCCCACCTGAGATTTCACTGTGCTTCATCTCCCCAGCCTAGCCTCTCCCCGTGGGTCTCCTTGTCCAACTTTATCACTCTGCACTTTACCTCCTAGCTCATGGCAAACAACTCCTCTGAAGCCCCAGCCTTCTCGTCAGATGTTGCCTTTGCTTTCATATGTTCAGTAACAGGGATCTCTCTCTTGAAGTCCCTGATTGGCATGGAAAACACCTTACTTTCATACCCAGAATCCCAGGACCCCAAGTAAACGCTGTGCTCTCCTCTCTCTCCCAGTCTTTTCCAGACCATTTGTCTACCCATCCCTAAAACAAGTCTCAATCCTTCAAGGCACACTTCTAAACTCATTCAACAAATATTTGCTGGGGATCATTTTGTGCCAGGTACTCTGCTAGGACTGAGGATATAAGAAAAAAAAATGTCATGGTTCCTGCCTCAAGAAGTTTTCTGTCTAGTGGGAGAGGCACACATTCAATAAGGACACACACACACACACACACACACACACACACACACTGTGAGCACAGTAGTACATCCCTATAATTCTAGTTATTTAAAAGACTGAGCCAGGAGAATTACAAGTTTGAGCCCAGCCTGGGCAACTTAGAACCTATCTCAAAATAAAATTTGAAAACAAGGCTGAGGGTGGTAGAGGATCTCAGTGATAGAGCACCCTTGGCTTCAAGCCCCAGCACCACAAAACAAAACAAAACAAAAAACAAAGCAACAAAAACACAGCAGAATGCTGTGAGTGACGGTAGCGCGAGGAATTCATTTAGATGGGCTGTGGCTCAGTATTCCCTGAAGAGCTGACAATTACAATGGTGACCTGAAGGATAAGATGGAACCACACAAGAAAAGAGATTGAGGTGGACACTCTAGACCCGCAGAATATCTGAAAGCAGAATGTGAAAGTCATCATAAGTCAGAAACTAGAAAAAGCCCGAGATGTGGTTAGAAGGTAGAAATAGAGAAGCCAGGAAGTGAGAGATGAGATTGGAGAGGGAAGCTGGAGGCAGGCTATATCTTTTAAGAAAGAGGGAGGAGCTGGGCTTTTATAAGGGCAAGGGGAAAGAGTGAGCACTGACCACTTCCCTCCTGCCTACACGGCCCCACCCCCTCCAGTCATCTCAGATGGTGTTTGGGTGTCTGATTCAGACTCTCCACCCCCAGCCCAGCCATCCCCCCGAAGAGCTGTAGAAACAGTTAACTCCAAAGTCTTCCTCCACTTACCCGAGCCTCTACTCCCACAGCCTGACTTTGAACTTGACCACCATCAGGAAAGGCTCCACCCGTAACTGTAACCCCCACACCTTCTTCTGTCCCACTGAAGTGTATTTCCAGTCCCTCCTGGCCCCTCTCTTGGTTGTTCTTCCAAGTTTGCTCTTTTACCTCTTCAAGACCCTCTGTTTCTCACCACTCAGCTGTCCTCTGTCACCCAGTTTTCAGTTCTCCCCTCTCTAGGCCTGATTTTCCTAGCCCATCACATCAACCCAGCCTTTTCTTGCCTTGTTATCTCCCTTGTGCCTGCCCTGCAGAATTCAAACCCTGCATGAAGGGAGTCCTTTCCATCTTGTCTTGTGTGTGTTTCTAAGAGGAAATGCGGCAGGCATATTTCTGTGTGACCTCATAATTTCTGATACCGGATAAACCTAAAATACTGCCTGTTTAGGGGCTGCCCTGGCCATCTCTTTTGCTCTTGCTTGCTTATTCTTCCTCGTGATCATTTCAAATCTTTATAATTCTCTCCCCAACTTTCTCTTCTTACCCTCCCACGTGGCTTTCATGAGGCGACCTCATTTTCTACTTTTCAGTGAAAATAAAGGCCATTGGATAGAAACTTTCTTGACAACATGGCCCAAAACCTACAAATTAACCTGTGTGGGGCTCTTTTCCTCTGTTTTCTGTGCCAACCAGTTCTCTAAATCCTAACATCTTCTCCCTCTGAGAGGAGGCTGCTCCATTGATTATCCATTCACAAGAAAGTAGAGTCCACAAATCTTTGTTCTTTGCTGTGTCCTCAGTGCCTAAAACAGTAAGAGCACATAAAAGTTGTTTGAGAAACATTTGTTGAATGATTTCTCTCTTCTCTACCTTCAACCTCTGCCTCTCTATTGATTCACTGCACTAGCCTTGAACCTGCTCAAGATTTTTTCTTCATTTAAAACAAAAACAAAACAAAACCACAACAGAAACCTTTTGACCTGGTGCTCCTTCCCCCTGGCTACAGCTCTGTTCCTCTCTGCTCACCAGCATGTACTTGAAGGAGTTGTTGGAGCCCCATCACCATGACATCCCCACCCATTCAGTCCTCCATTCCTGTCCCTTGGCTCCACCCTTCCAAGGCAATTGCCCTCCCTGAGGACCCCATTTTTGCTAAGCACAATGCACATTGTGCATGCCTTGGAGTAGCTGACCTGTTGGCAGAGGTGGACCCTGTCTGCTTCTCTTTTTTTTGGAGATGCTCTTCTGCTTTCCTTGACCTCACTGCCCCTCAGCTCTCTGCTGCTGCTCTGTTCTTCCCAACACTGATGCCTCCTCTAATCTACCCCACCCTCCAGCCAGCCAGATCTCTCAGATCAAACTGGATCATATCGCTCTCCCTCAGCCCTCTGCGGTGGCCTCATTGTCCTCTGGATGACAACTAAATCCTTTGCATGAGGTGGTTGAGACTCAGCCTGTTAGACCTGTCCATGAGGAGCTCTGAAGCCTCATCTTGGGCACTGTGTGCTCCAGTCTACTAGAGGATGCGATACATTCTCTCACTTCTAGTCCTTTACCATGTTGTTGCTTCTGGTTCTCTGACCATCGATCATTTTGTTCCTAGCAGCTCACTTGAACAATCCTAGGTCAATCCTAGGTCATCCCTAGGTGTTTCAGCTCTTCTATTGTCCAGGCCTAATCTTATTATGCCTGGATAGGTTTGGCACTTCTAGTCCTCTGCCAATTCTTAGTAACTTCTCAGATTCTTGAGAAGTATTTCATAGCATAACATATAAAGTGCAATCACACTCATTTTCTCATATCATTTTCTCAATGGCCTCGTGAGGCAGGAATATCCACTGTTAGTTCCATTTCACAGACAAGAAAACTGAGGAATGGAGTTTCAACCACTTGCCCAAGGTTACATATGGAGTAAGTACTGGATCTAGGGCTTGAAGCCAGCTCAGCTTACTCATAACCCTACCAAGTCCCTGTTCTCCATCCTGGATCCACACTTCCTCACCACTCCAGTGCCAACTATATAGAGTGGTATCTCATCTCAAACAGCTCAGCCTTGGTTAGTCTCTTGATCTGAGACCACAGCTCTGAGAGGGCTGCTTGCCAGCCTGTCCTTGGATACACCTGCTTAGAGAAATGCCTGGCGAGGATTGCCAGGGAACAGATGGCAGGGATACACCACAGCAATGGCTCTTTGTTACTTAGGATGAAATGTTTGATTTTCCATGACTCCATTTCCCCAGTGAATGGTGGATCATCTGTGGACATCACTAAAATTAAGTGAGTAGGAAGGACAGAAATGAATGAGGTGGGAGACTGTGGAAAAATGGCAAAGAGAAGTGGGCAGGGAGTCTTTAGTCTGAAGGAAGACCTGTCAGAGAAGAAAAGCTACTGCTGAGTGCACCTCCTGTGCCCTCATGCCATACACATCCGAATGGCCTCCCACTGCCTCCAGCCCAAGTCACTCCCTCCTGTCTGTCCCTGATTAATAAAACCAGCGTCACTGTCCCTGGCATGTTGCAAACCTTGGTGTGGGTGTCATCAAGCTCACCATCTGCTTTTAATCAGCTTTCTGCAGCCCCTTTGATTGTAGCTTTGCCTGAGCCTGTCCTCATGGGTCCCCTGATGCAGCTGCACATCTTGGCTGACTCCAAAGGAGCTGAAGAACATCACCTGAAGATGGTCTATGAGAGTGGGCTCTGTCCTTGGGCAAGGTCATTGAGTATTTTTGTGTTTGTAAAGAAGGGAAGGAGGCAGGACATCAGGGCTCTGCCTCAGAAAGTGGAATAAGCCTTCTTTTCACTGTGGGTTCTTCTTTGCTGGGCAGTTGCATATAGCTACTAAACCACTCTGAGCCTCTCTTGCCTCACCTGCACAAGGATTAGGACTATGGGATTTTATTGTCCCGAAGTCTTAGTGACTTTTCTCATTGCTGAGACAAAATACCCGACACTCAAAGTTAAAGGGGAAAAGCTTTACATAGCTCGTAGTTCGTAGAGGTGTCAGTCTAATCGGCTGGCTCCAAGGTAAGGTGGCATCGCAGAAGAGAAACAGCTCATGGCAGGCAGGAAGCAGGAAGCAGAAAGCAAAAGCAAGCAAGGGAGAACTGTATCTCTTTTTATCCCTCATATCTTACCCGAGCTACTTAGGGAAGGTAGCACTCATACTGTTAATCCTAGTGCCCTTGATCCTAGCATTGTAACACGAATCAATTCCATCCTCACACACTCTAGGTCCAACCACCTCTGAAAAAGCCCCACCTATGACCACATGATGCCAAAGACAAGCCATAACGTGAAGTCAGGAGGTAGATGAAAATATTTATACATTTCCTTTTCTAGGACTATAACTTACAGTGCTAGCATTTGATGACTATTCATGTTTCATCTTCTGAGCTTTACATTTGAGGCTGGCATGAAACAGGTGTGGTAAGCAGAATAATAAATTCCAAGATGTCAATGTCCCAATCCCTGGAAACTGTACGTATTACTTTATATGACAAAAGGAGCCTTAAGGATGTGATTAAGCTAAGGATTTTGAGATGGAGAAAAGAGCCTGGATTATCCGTGTGGGACCAGGGATCATTTTAAGACAGAGATCAGAGAGAAGATGTGATAACCAAAGCAGAGTTAGAGACTGGAGTGATGTGGGGGTAATGAGCTGGAATACAGGTAGCCAGCAGAAACCTGGAAATGTAGAAATCAGATTTTCCCAGGATTCCAGAATGAGCCAGCCTTGACTCTAATCCAGTGAATCTGGACTTTTGATTACCAGCACTCTAAGAGAACAGATTTGTGTTAAGTCGTTAAGTTTGTGGTAATTCATCACAGCACTAATGGAAACTAATATGGAAGGATTAATTTTATCCACAAGCAAAAAGAACACTTTGAGATACGTAGCAACTCTGTCCAAGACTCTACTTTGGGAGACCTCCTGATTGGAGACATTCCTTTGGGTCAGGGTGGTAACATCTCCACTGAATTGTACTCACCCCCATAGCAGTGCTGGCCAATAGAAATATAACAATATTAGGTCATAACATTATAAAGGTAATTTCAAAATTTCTAATAGCCATGCTAAAAAGACTGAAAGTAGCTAAAAATCAATTTTAATAATATATTTTATTTAACTCAGTATATTCAGAATGTTTCCAGAAAGTTATCACTTGATCTAATTACCAATATAAAAAAATACAGAAGTATTTACATTCTTTTCTTTTCTGTTTTGGGATTGTCATTGAAATCAAGTGTATTTACCATTTACAGCACATCTCAGCTTAGATCAGTCACACAAGGTTATAATTTGATCTTAGGTCCAATTAGCACAGTTCTTAAAGGTTAAGACTGTCAACTGCTAAGAGTGGATCAGTTCACTGGAGTCTTCCTAACTGACCTTGAGTGGACAAAGGGCCTTTGGAAGGTAATGCCATGGAAAGTCTGCAAAGTATACAGGAGACTCTCTTACAAATGGTCACCCCAGGTCAGGGCAATGGCTATGGCTGTCGAGGAACAGGGCTAGAATCCATTGGTACTCCCTCCCCTACCTGGCACAAGAATGCAACAGTGAGGCTGGGCACAACAATTAAGCTCCAGCAGACACACTGTTCTCTAACTTGCTTTTTATCCTCCTAGTAATGTACAGAATTCGGATGCTCCAAATTCTTTAGTATTCTTCTAAACTTAAAGTGACAGCAGGCCAATAAATTATGAGATGTGTACTCCTGCTTTTCTGTAGGTCATTCCATCTTTGGGTTAGCAAACTGAGTTTCCTGCCTGCTCCAACAGCTCACTGAGGGGGCTCCATCTCACCAGTTCCATGCCCTTTGCTGCTTCTCAGCATCCTCATCATCTCAAGGACTTTGCTTCTGATGGCCACTGGGAAATAGATTAGGAACCACAGATTTCAGGAGCATGGGAGATACTTTGGAGTTCAGCTTGGAACGCCTGACCCAGAGCAGGGTGGATGGAAGGGCTTGGTCCTGAGGTAACATGTTAGTTCATAGCTCATAATAAATGGCTGAAGTGACCTGACTCCAGCCTTCCAAGGTCAAACTCCAGAGCTGGCCCTGCTCTATCCGGTTCACCATGTCTGGGTGTGCTCAGCTTTTTCCTCTTCTTGCTTCTTATTGCTGTCACCCTGCCCCTGGCTCACTGCTATGCAGATGTTTCATTGCCTCACCTGCCAGACCACAGCTGTCTCTTCTGTCCCTTCCTATCTGGCTATAGTTTCCACTGTTACAGAATGATACCTGTCCATTGCCTCCTACACTCTCTCATTGTCTCTGGTCCTCATCTGGATCCAAAATGCCTCTGATGTAACAAAGATAATAGTTGACACTTGACTAGTTTTGACACCTGCTAGGCAATATTTTAGTGTTTTTCCCCATAATAACTCTAGATGTGGTGATTTGCATGATCCCTGTTTTATCATAGGTAACACTGAAGTAGAGAGAAGTTCAGGTCACACAAACCATTGTGGGAGTCAGCTTTGAATCCAGGTAGTCAGACTGTAGAGTTCATAAAATATGACATCAAACTGCTCTCCTCACACTGTTTCATGGAGCCTGACCCAGTCCTAGTCCATGGTTTGAGCTGTGTAGGAACTGGTTGAAGGAAGGAAAGGAGGAATCTCTTTTATGGCTCTGACTCCTAGTGTCAATATCCTTCAACATTCTGACAAAAAAGCCTCATCGGTCTTTGTTGGGAGTTCATTGGAGGGGACAGGAGTGGGGAGAATACACCTGTCCCCACCCTCCACCCCGCTGGTGACAGCTCACTCTCATAAGAGCCTTGCTTTGGTGGAGACATAAGCAGTAAGAAGAGCTCCCTGACTGACCTGTGGGCCATGGACACAACTTCTCAGGGTTCTGAGCTTTGGCCCAGGACTGGAAAAGGAATTGCTGTTGTCCTGCCCACTCTCCACGGCCAGGGCCAGGTCTCCCCACAGTCAGGCCTTGGGACCTTGTTCTGCAGTCAGGAGGAGGGTGCTGAAGGAGAAGGGCTGGGCTGCACTGAGTTCTATCCCTGAGGGCAAGAGTCAGGGAGTAGGAGAGTGGCCCCAATCCCAATCCATTCAAGGTGGGGCTGTGGTAGGACAGAGATGTGGATAAAGGCCAGCTTTAAAAACCACCCACTGCTAGCAGGACGAGCTCTTTTGATCTTATTCCTAGGAGATTTTTAGAGAAACCATCTGATGTGATATTGTGAGGCTTCCCTTGACAGCCACTTTCTGATAGGTATTTCAGGCAAAGCAGAATTCATTTTTTTTTTTTTTTTTTTTGGTACCAAGGATCGAACTTGGGTCCTTGTGCTTGTGAGGCAGGCAGTGGAACCACTGAGCTAAATCCCCGGCCCTTGAATTCATTTTTACCTGGGGCTTAGGAAGAAGAGAGTTTTAAAAACCAAGCACCAGGTCCTGCAGTGTTTCTATTGTGCTGAGTAGATTAAGTTCAGGGCTTTCCACTGGGCTTTCTGAGTCCTCCTGTAATCACCTCTCCATTGTCACCTCCTATTATGCCCCAGCAAGGTGACTGGGAAAGCCAGAGCCAGCAATTAATACTGATAAAACCAGAGCTCAGAGAGGTTAAGAAATCTGCAAGATCATACTGGCTTTGGCGTCAGAGAGCCTGATTCCAATATTGGCTCTTTCACTCATGAGCCATGTGACTTAGTACAGTGACAATTTCTCTAAGCTTTGGCCTCTTTGTTTGTAAGATAAGGATCATAATAGTAGCTCCCACAGGATTGAGAACAATAAGTGAGTTTTTTTTTTTTGGTATGGGGGATCGAACTCGGGTCCTTGTGCTTGCGCAGCAGGCGGTGAAACCACTGAGCTAAATCCCCAGCCCAGAGAACAATAAATGAGAAAATGCATCTATTTCTCTGTGGAGCTTAACTATGAGTTAGAGAGTTATGAATTGATTTACAAAGTAAGAAGCAGTGTTGGAAACTTGGTCACTGACCAACCATCTTACTTGCATCTCTCTGCACTATCTTGCCTCTCTGCCATGCCTCCACTTCAGAGAGACTGGTACCCTAATTATGGATTTCCTTGCCTCCTCACCTCTCCACGTATCATCTCCTCATTTGGGGAAATTCATTTCTTCTTTGTCAGTTGACTAATTTTGTAAAAACATGCTGTGAAGCATAATGTGTATATCTTTTGTTATTAGCATTCACATCAGGGACAACTCTATCAAATTTGGGAAAAGGTTCTTCTTTTTTTAAAAGCCCAGAAATGTATTTATTTTAATGCATTTTACTTGCAGGGCTTAAAGTGTGTTTATTTTGGCATTTGTGCTCCTTAAAGATACCTTGGGTGAATATATAGTTGGATTTTATTTTAATTTCTCATTGTGCTTAAAATACTCATAACGAAAATTTCTATGTTAACCATTTTAAAGAGTGTGCTAAAGGATTCTTCCATAAAGAATCCTTGCATAACTGCACCACATCCCTAAGTCTTGTCCCCCATTGGACCCCAAGCCTTTAGCTCAGGTCAGCTCTACCAGTCTACAGTGAGAAGGAGTCCTGGGCACCCAGACCTTCTTAGAGTGATTGGCCCAGAGCTTCTGGCTTTGCTCTTAGTCCTGGAGATGTGCTCTGCCCCTGTAGTGGTGTGATCTTGACACAGAGTTGGCCTTTCTGATGTGGGGTTTTCTTGGATCTTATGCTGCATTGCTTGAGGCTTTTCACTTTGGCTTTGTCTGGGAAAGCCCTCCGTCTGGTCTGACCCGGACAGCTATCAGAGCTCCTTGCCTGAGTAATGATCGCTTTGGCCATTGTCTACCCACCCTTCTGGTTACAAATTCCCTGTCCTTCCAGCTCAGAGAAGAGCCCACATACCATTCCCGGTGAGCCAATGTTCAGAGAGAGAATGCTGCAGAGAAGCCACCTTGTCTGACCTTGTCTGACCTTGTCTGACCCTTGGGCCTGGATATCTTTGTTTGGTGTGGCTCATTCTAGCAGTCTGACCTCCGCCCTGCCCCCATCTAATTCAGAGCTACCATTAACTCAATGCCCCTGTCTCACTTAGGGCCACAGCCCCTGGTTAAATAGGCCTTTCTCTGAGCCACACTGGGCTGAGAGCTGTACCTACATGCTCTCATTTAATGCTCACAATAACCCTATGAGGTGGTTATTATTGTCCCCATTATACACAAAGTACAACTGAGGCTCAAAGAAATGAAAAGATGTATCCAAAGACAGATCTGTCTAACCTCAAAGCCAAGGTCCCAAACCAGAACAGAAGTGCCTCTGCTCTATTCCATGCAGCCTTCTCACACCATCATCTCTTTGGACATCTCTATGGAAACCCATGGCTTCCATCCAAGTCAGCTTATTGCCCCTGGTACTAGAGGTGCCATGGTTTCCCACCACTCCGTCTCCAGGACAGCAGATCCAAGACCCGGGCAATCTTTTCTACTAAAAGCGACAATGCCTTAAACCTGGTCCTCAGCTAAAACTAGATTTGCTCCACATGCAGACAAAAATGGCCCCCATTTTTGGCCAAAGATGACAAAGTCCTATGAAGCCCAGCCATGCTGGTGTTTACTTGCTCACCAACCATTCATTGAGAATGCCCCAAGACCATACCACCTCTGGGACATGGGAATTTGGGCCCATCTATGTCCAGTTCTTGGTGTGTCTGTGTTAGTTGTTTTAGGCCTGAATATTTGAGTAACTAGACTTTTGACTTTCTCTTGAAATGAGAAGTGAGCGTATCCTAATTCTGCCCTCCTACCTCAGGTACCCATTTTGTGTTTCAACAGTGTCCTTGACCATATACTTTCATATTTTATATAGTTGCTATCACAATGAATATATAATTTTGTGTTTTACTTTTGTCATTTATAGCAACCAAATCTGGTCTACTGTCTGTTTCTGTAATAAATAAAGTTTTATTAGAACACAGTCATACTTGTTCATTTACATATCATTTACGACTACTTTTAAGCAGTGTGGCAGAGAAGAGATTTTATGGCCTGCAGAGCCCAAACTATTTACTATCTGATCATTTTCAGAAACAGTCACTGTTGTATTAATGTTCTCATGTTGTCGGACAGTCTTGCTGGTCATAATAATTAATGGCTACACAACACAGTACTTCACAGAGTGGCCTGTGATTTTTTAACTCAACACTTCCCATGTGGTCAGATACATTTGTTGGCCTTGATAACCTGTAGAGAGAGATTTGTATTTCTATTGAATTATTTCCTTATGAAAAATTCCCACATGAAGTCATAAATCAAATCATCTGGCATGTTCACCAGCGAGGGTGAAAATTCTGTCCATGTTGTGTGTGTTTGTCTTGGTTCTCTCTTAGATAATTGACCTTCCACCTGGGTCCAGGCCCTCTTTGAAATTCTGTTCCAAGGAAGCTTTCTGTTTACTACACTGGAGGTGGTTCTTTACCACTAGTCTTGACCAGCCTAGCATCTCCTTCATTCCTCCTCCTCCAAGCTGTGGTCCAATTTCTACTTCTATTTCTTGAGCCCTCTTCTGCCTACCTCACTCTCCGCTGTGGTTCTCCTTGTTTCTCTGTTCATCTCTCATTTCCAGTTCCCACGCCCTCAGAGGCATCAAGCATCCAGAATAGATCTCTCAGTGAACAATAAAGAAGGGTTCAGACCAGAAGACACATGCAAATAACGGGGGAGGGAGCAGCCCCTCCAGCTTCTCTCCCTACGCTGTTGGGTCTAACACAGTGTTGGGCGCCCAAGTCCAAGGGCTCCTTGTCAAGAGGATTTAGGAATGTCTATCTTTGGCCCTGTCTGCAGCTCATTTCCATGTTTTCTATATCCTCTGGCTCTTCAGAAACTTTCCACGTATTGGCTTCTGATTTACTGCATGCATAGACTATTTCTATGGGTAAGCGGCTAATAAAAAAGGAAAAACTCTAAAAAAAGGATTTTTACTGAACACTGCTTGCCAATGAGTTTCTTTAATTGCGGCATTAGGAACATGTGCAATTACTTTCATCGACATAGTAATTTGGACCCTTGGAGAAGCTGAGTTATTCTGGGAGGCCAAGCTTCAGTGGCTTAGTGCTGTTGGCCAGAAGATCTCTTCCTTCCTACTGACTGATGGACAGCCTCTCTCTGGGAAGCCTGGCAGGAAACCAGAGGCTGGAGGGGCCCCATCAGATACCTTGCAGGCATCTCCACTGTCCTCATCTTGCTCTACCACAAGGGAAATGCAAGTGAGACTAAAAACACAGTTATAGGGTGTTTGTTCATTAGAAATGTTTCCTTTAGGATGAGCTTATATTTTCTCCTACTGGCCCTAATTTTGCCTTCCAGGAAAAGGCTGAGCATGTCTGATCTGTATTTTTATAGTAGCTTTCCAGATACTAAAGGATTCAGGTCTTGCCTCCTTATAATCTTTTCCTTGAAGCCTAAGTAGTTTCAATTTCTTTAACCACTTTGCATTTGCCACTAGTTGTAGGTCTCTTGTCTATGGTCATTGAATCTGGCTAGAATGTGCAATACTGATAATATAACAATCACACGTACGAAGTGTGCATTACCCAGCAGGGTCTGAGTGCTGTGCATCCTGGAACTCTTTCAGTCTTCACAGCCTTCAGAGGGGATGGCTGCTATTGTTCCCATTTATCAGATGAAAAACTAAGCATGGAACATGATAATTAGACTAAAGTTGAGTCCTGGCACAGCTATGAACTAGTTCATCAAGATATTTAGCTTCACTTTCTTCATCTGTAAAATGGGAGCAATTAGCCCCACATCACAGAGCTGTGACACTTCTAAGAGGAAGAACACAGAGCCAGCATGAGGCTTTCTTCACCCCTTTCTCAGGAAGGATTGTGTAGAGGGGGCATGGTCTAGTACTTGGGCTTGCTTCTAACAGTGCTGGTAGGGTGGGTGCTGGGACCACAGATACACACTGTACTGTCCATGACCCATGCATAGATGTGGCAGCCCCTTTGTCACAATTGTCAGCTCTTGGAGGAGAGGGTGGTTGGTTTGAGGAGTGGGGCAGAGCTGCCCAGGTAACTGCTAAATGTCCTTCTCTCTCAACATGTGGCCTGTGTGGATGTGAAGAGTCCCCCTGAAGCACTCCCTTTGGAGTGGCAGAGGTTTCTAGTCACAGGCAGCTGAAATCTCTCTGGAACTTTAGGCTCTTTTTATGTTTAAGCTATCGTTGACCCAGTTTTCCAAATGAGCACTTACAGAAAACAAGCTGCTAATTTAGTAGCTACTGCCTTCTCCAAACAAACACTTCAGAGGCGTTATATGCATGGTACAGCACTGGAGGAGACACGTGTAGTCACTGGGCATAGTGAACAAAGGGGGCTCTGGTCTCTCTCGGGATTCCCAGGGGCATGCTGGGCCCAGTAACGCCCAAGGCAGGACTGCCTATCCATGGGTTCATCTTTACTCTTGACTTATGCTGGGCTATCTAATCTCCTTTGGATTTCTTATCCTTCTTGTTAAATATCTAAAAATATGGTTCCCCAATAACTTTCAGCATTTAATTTTGAGATAATGCTGTCACGTGAAACCCTAGAGAGAGATCCAGGACAACTTTCATCCATTTTCGCCTGTTGCACCCTCCACGGCCCATCTTGCAAAGCACATTCTCACAACCAGCAAACAGACTTGAGTGTTGGTACTTTTTGACCTTCTGCAGCCTCCAAAGTTTTTCTTTTCTACTTGAACTTCCCTTTCCTTTTTCTTTTTCTTTTCTTTTTTTTTTTTTTTTGTACTGGGGATCGAACTCGGGTCGTTGAGCTTGTGCAGCAGGCGGCAAAACCACTGAGCTAAATCTCTGGCCCCCTTTCCTTTTTCTGCCATTCTTCTGTGTGCCTTTCAGTCTGGCTTTCTCTCACTAGCTCTTTTCCTCTTCCATTTTTCTCTTTTCTTTTATGGTCCTTTCTGCAAGCCTCACCAGAAGCAATGTTCTGGTTAAGCTCTCACTTTAGCTCTGTTCCTGGGAAGAATTCAGAATGGGTCTGGTCTGCCTTGCTGGAAGTCTGTCACCATCCCCTAAAATGGCACTGGCCCCACCTGCCATTCTGGGTGGGGCCTTAGCTAGAGAAACACAAGCTGATTGTATTCAGAGCCCACAAAACTCAAAGGGGATCAGTGGCTCCAACATTGGGGTTTACCCACATCATTTATGTCAGCAACATCTACCCAGATGTACCCCATATACTCTTCTCTCATCCCACTTACTACCCACTGTGGAAAGTATTAGGTCCAGATTCTTTTCTTGAAGGTGAGAGACTCTTAAAGCCTATCTGGTTCCATTTTCTCTTGTAGTTTGGGAAGCTGAGACTCTGAAGGGAAGAGTTTGTCTAGATCTCATGGCTAGCTCAGGAAACAGAGAGCTGGGGCCAGGAACTAGCTCTCTGATTCCTCATCCAGTGTCCTCTCTCTCACTGGACACCTGTGGCCTTTCCAAGTCTGCAATAGGTAGTGGAGCCCAAGCCCATGGACTTGGATACCTGAGATATGCCAACACCATCTTTTGAGTACCTGCCTTGATGCGGATCAGCAGGAAAGTCTGGGCCTGTCTTGTCTTGTGTTTAATTTCCCTTTATTTCATGGAGATGAAGTGACTTCTGATGAGGGGCCATTAAACATGGACTTCTCCATCTTGTCTGGCATGCTTCCATGGTGAAGAAGCATGTGCCATGTGGAGTCAGGCCTGAGGATTCTACGCCCTTAGACACAGTGCCCTTGGTCGAGTCACTTTCTCTCCAAGCCTCATTTTCCTCCACCGTAAAAGGAAGTTGCCAAGACCTTCTTCATATGGGTCTTGTGACAAGTCAATGGAATAAGGTAGTTTGCTCAGGACTGAGGTCATGGAAGTGCACGAAGAATAGTAATTACACTATTCAGCACAACCCGGGCCTGAAAAGCTGCATATAACCAGTGTTTGCACTGTACAGGTGAGGAAGTCACCTGCAGCTATGTAGGAGCAATGAGGGGCAGGTGCTAAAGCTGGGTTGTGCAGGAGTTTCCTGGAAACTTAGATCTACAAAAATGTAATGTAGTGGACAGGTCATTCTGCCCCAGGATTCTGCACTCAGGTTTCTTTTGGTGAAGTTTTTCTCCCTAACTCATTGTGAGCTTACCTAGGCCTGTAGCTTAGATACAGGGACAAAACAAGTGTCTAGGGCATTACCTGATCACTCCCAGGAAATCTCCCTGCTCAATCCAGGGGTCTTGACCTGTTGTGCCAGGGGGTGTCTCTCTCTATTCCCCGTCTCTCAGGTTTTCTAACTGAGTGGCTCCCAAGCCTGACTTGGACAGCAAAATCACCTGGAATGAAGGATGGAGCTAAGGGCCTCTGGAGTAGGCTTATGGTCTCTGGATGTATTGCATGAGGCAAGTGAGGTGTCCGGGCTCCAGAGTTTAAGGAGGCTCCAGCTCTCTTGGTTGTTCAAGGGCAAGGTCTACAGCTGAGTTTGTCTCTTTCAATTCTCTGTGCTGGGTGCCTGAGTTATCTCTTCCTAAGTCTGGTTCTGTCTCTAGATTCAAACTTTTGAAACATTGCATGGGTTGGTTAAACTCCAGCCTGCTGCCTCATCTGAGCCCCTGATCTGAACAGTGCTGACCACACACATCCTTGGTCCTGGTGCTGGGCAGAGAAGCCATGTCCAATTGCCATGGCCAATTTCCATTATTATTCTCATTTTCTAGGAACACAGGAAGAAAAGATTTCCCAATTTAAATCTTTTCATCTTTGACTTTATTTTTCTTAGTCCCTTTACCAAACCAACACTCCTCACTCCAGGTAGAATTATAGCTCTGGGAATTTGCATTGACCTTGTGTCCCTACTTCCTATTATCTTTAGAAAACCCAGTTGGGAGTCAGCAGCACCCTTGCCCTCTTCAGTCCCTGCTAAGTATACAGATAGTATTTGCCAGTGTCAGGTTCTGCTGCTCCTTGGACCAGTGATGTCATATCTGGTCTCTGCCCTCATGAAGCTAACAGTGTTATGGAGAAGCCAGCACAGAGCCTATGAATGTATTCTGTAACTTGTAGTGAGCACTACGATGGAGATGCCTAGGAATCCAAGTGAGGACAGAATGCAGCGTCACTGACTAGACTTAGGGAGAAGGCAGCAATGCCATCCCAAGAAAGGGATGCTGAGTGATTTCTCAGGATGGATTAGGTGGACTGGAAGGGTTCAGGAAGGAAGATTCCAGGTACCCAGAACAGTATGTACAAAGGCCTTAAACAGGGAGAGAATATTTAAGGAGCCAAAAGTCAGTGGTGGAGGGCAGAAAATGGGGGAGAGGAAGACCAGGAGTGGAGCCACAGAGGGGAATGGAGTGCAGGTCACATGGACATCCCGGTCTCTTCCCACAAGCGTTGGTCACATTTTGTGGAACGTGAGCTGGCGAGTGACTCCAGCTGGTTGGCTTTGCAAGCACGTTACTGGCAGCATTGTGGAGATTAGACCAATAGTGGGAAAGGCAGAAGTACAGAAAGTGGTGAACATGGTCTAAGGAAGAAAGGACGGGCTGCTG
Organism: Heterocephalus glaber; assembly: GCF_053883595.1. Taxonomy (NCBI): domain Eukaryota; kingdom Metazoa; phylum Chordata; class Mammalia; order Rodentia; family Bathyergidae; genus Heterocephalus; species Heterocephalus glaber. The sequence goes on along the minus strand of NW_028258351.1, from coordinate 6,858,092 downwards.
GAAGAAGATGTGAAGAGAAGAGGGGAGTGAATGTCTGCTCAGAGCCAATTTCTGCAGATCCCAGCCCCTCTTGGGGCTGACCGAGTGGCCCCATCTCCAGCCTGTGCTTAACTTAGACTGCAGTCTGTTTTCCTCTGTAAGCTAGGCACTCATAGGGATAGGAACCATGTCTTATTTTTAATTTTCACCCTGGCACATAGCAGTGCCAGTCCACATCTAATGATATATAGCTCAGACTTGACAACTAGCAAATCACAACCACCATCTGAAAATTCAAATGGCCTCACCTTCTAAACAGCTTTGGCATTTGGTTTTGGGGTGGGGGACAGTAGATGAAGCTATACTAACTGGTTTTTAAAAATATTGCATCTTATGGGTGTCTGGAAGTTTCCCAAGAGTGGGACCTGGTCTACCTGTTGATCAGTGTATTTCCAGTGCTCAGCACTCTGCGTAGCTCACATGGACACTCAGTAAATACATGTTGAATGAATGAATGAATGAATGAATGAATGAACTGCTTCCCCAGCCTTCCCTAAAATTCTTTCTTGCTTTGGTTCTTGGTCAGGAGTCCAAGAAGTTTCTCCCTCCTGTGGACCTCAGATGGGCACTTGGAGGAAAAGCCTAAAGGGCTGTTTTCAACCAACTGCCGCTTTATCTTATTCCATCTAGGAGGTCACCTTGGGATATATAAATAGCAGGCAATTTTCTTGATGCAACTTATTTTTCTCATTTTTACAAGAACAGGAGGTCAGAGGAAGGGCCCTGAGGGGAAGTTTGAAGGACCTCTAAGGATAGGCCAGGTAAACAATCAGTGAAATCAGGCTTCCCTGATTCTATTTGTGCCTCAAAGTAGCAAAAAGCCTGCACAGAAGTCCGCTTCTCATCTAAAATGCTTTTCGCTTCCCTTCCGAGGAGCCTGGCTGGCCTCAGGATGGAGGAGAAGGAAAGGAGTCAGGAAGGGACCATCCTGCACGGCCCATGACCCATTCCTCAAGCCTCACTCCACACAGCCACACAGCAGCCCTGAGTGAAGGGTCTTCAACTCCATTTTTCCAACAAGGAAAGGAGGCTCAGAGAGGTTTGGTCACTTGCCCAAGGCCACACAGCTAGTTAGAGAAAACCAAGTCAGGTGTAGGTACCTGTGTTCTCTTCGTGTACCCCCAAACTCTCCGAACGAAAGGAATGAGATAAGCAGTCCTGCAGAAGTAAGGGGATGACACAATGCAAAGCTATAGCCAAAGAGATCAGATTCACCAAGCAGTTCTCACAGAGTAGGGAGCACAGTACTGAGGGAGATCAGGAGTCATGTCTGCATAGTGCTTTGGCCCCACAGAACAGTTCTGGTGCTTTAAGGGACAGGGAGTCTTACCTCCATTTTTCAGATGTGGAAACTGAGACTTCAAGAAGTAAGTAATACACTCACAGTCCCTTAACCCACATGTGTGCTCCCCTCCATGGAGCTTATGGGCTGGGGTCCCATCCTCTGAGGTAGAGGTACCTCTCAGGAAACTGCAGAGCTACACCATTGCTGATTGTCGGTCTGAGACAATTGGAGCGGATGGACAGTGATGTCCCCAAAGAGCTACACATGGAAATCACTGAGAATGAGAAAGGCAGAAAGGCCACGGCAGCCTGGCTGCAGTGGATGGGGTGTCAAAGAGTTTGGGCAGGAGGTGCTGGGAGGGAGAATGCAATGTCCATAGAGACCCTGGGCTACTCCAGAGTCTGTGAGATCATCTTGGAAGGCCGGCTCTGGTGGGTGGAGAGCAGGGACACTGGGATTGGACAAGCATTTGTGCAGAAAGAATCCAGGCTGGGAGGAAGGGCGGAGAGGCCCAGCTTGTCTGCCTCAGGTGAAGATTCACAGAACCATTGCCATGGTTCAGGTACTGGGCTGGGGAATGCAGAAGGCTCAGAACCCGCCCTTGGGGGCCTCATGGTCCATGGAGATGAGGGATAATGCAATGTGGGGTGCTGGGACAGAGGCTCTACTGGCTGGTCATAGAAGCAAAGAAAAAGGAGTTTCTATGTGAGCCACAGGGCTTGGGAAGAGGCTACGTGGGAAGCAATGTTGTGCATGACACATACAAGACAGGGGAAGCACTCTGAATGTGAAGGCTCGGGTCAGGCTGTGGGTCTACTTTCCAAAGCAGAGGCACAGAGCAGCTTCTTTCTCACAGCCCTCAGATGGAGCCACTGACACCTTGATCTTGGATTTCCAGCCTCCAGAACTGTGTGACAATACATTTTAAGCCACCCAGTCTGTAGTGCTTTGTTCCAGCAGCCCAAGGAAATGGATACACCGAGCCCGAGGGTGCTGAGTGGCTCTAGGTGGGCAGGAGATCTAAGCAGGTTCAGCCAGAGTAACACTGAACAACTTTTGCACCCCCCCCGCCAACAATTCATTTGACCATTTCCTGTTGGCTTGCTCCTGAAGTTGAAGCCACTTCTGCCATTTTTGTCACCATGGAGAAGAGCCTTTCTGAGAATGAAGGCCACAGAGAGGAAGCACTGTGGAGAGAGGGGAAGGAAGACTGGAACACTGGCCCTGGGGTTTGTGTAACTGGTAGACCTGCCCAGGGCCATCTCTACCTTCAGACTGTTGAGTTACATGAACCAACAAGTTTGCTTTGAGCTGAAGCCAGTTTGAGTAAGTCTTCTTTAACTGGTGACAGAAAGAGTTTTGACTTATACCGTTAATTTTAAGAAATGAAGAAAAGAAATGAGATGTCCTTGCAGGAAGGAGCATTGAGAATGCTGAAAAAAAAAGGAAAGAAGAAAGAACTAACATCATAGCAGCTCCAGAAATCTTGGGAACTGTAACTAGGAATATACCCTGCTGCACAATCTTTTTTCTTATCCTTTTTTGTTTGTTTTTGGAGGGAGGAGAGTTTGCTCATGTGATGCCAACATCACAGCACAGTGATGTTATGCCAACATGATGTGACTGGCCAACATGGCAACTCCTTGCACTAGACCCACAACCATAGATTCTGAATCAGGAATCTCCAGTGTTCAAAAGATCCCAGGCAAAGGTTCCAATTGGCCCTCTGTAGAGCATCCCAGTGGCCCACAGGATGGCCCCAACTTATCTATGAGGCAGAAGGCCTGATTTAAAGCTACCTTAAGGATCCATTCTGGGTCTCATATGTTGTGATGTTCACCATAGACAGCAGTAATTCTATGATCTACTGGACAGTTTTCAGAAAACAAAAGTTCTGTGGTTAAATAAATGTGCATAAGCTCGGATTAACCAGTTAGGTGGATTTATCACAGGACTTTTCAGAGCCTCTAATATTTTGGTGCAGGTGGATATTTCGAGGGATTTAGGGGATATGTGAGCAACACTTATGAACCTTATCTGAGGATAGAGTCTCTATCTCAGTGCATCTAAAGGACCGGGATTCCTTAGAATATAATCTGAGAAAGGCTGTAGCCCTTAGGAGTCAGAGCTGAGTTTCCTCTGAGCCTATGAAAGTGGACTGTACGTAGGCAATGATGGCAGGAACCTGGGAACTCAGCATGGAGAAAGCTCTCAGAATCCAACTGCTCACTGGTCCATGTGGTGCATGAGTGTGTTTCTTCTAGTCTTCCCACTTGGCTCTCTCAGATAGTCCCACATTTCCCCTAATGGAGTTGTTCCTATGTCTCAGTGGTTGCCATGGTCTCTGATAGGAACCCAGAGACCCAAGTGCTAATCTCAGCCTTGTCCTTCAATAGCTCCATGGTCCTATGAAACCAACTCCCAGATGGGAACTGGGTTGTGGATGCTTCAGTGTTCCCACACAACTGTTTCATCTGCATGGACTGCTGGTGGCACCTGGCTCCCCAGGGGATGTCCTCAGGCCTTACGGTCCTAGTAGGGCCTGAAAGGCACTGAGCTACAAGTCCCTCTCCATCCCTGCGACCTCAGAGTGCTCTGAATGGCCAGATGATGCTGGCTAAATGAAATCTATTTCCCAAACCTAGAAAGCATCCCAGCTGCTCATGGAGTCCTCCACTGTGTCTCCTTATACTTGAGCCTTGTTAGCTCCACGCTGTTCCTGATCTATAGCATTGCTGTTGCCGAGGCACCAGGATGCAGGCATGTCAAAAGATACAGAAGAGGGAATTAGAAAATTCCAGTGCTCAGCGGGGACTCCAGGGACCATCTTGCCCAGCCCTCTATCTTGCTCTTATTTATTTTACACTTAAAGAAACCAAGGTCCAGATAGGGAAAGTGATTTCCTGAAGCCACACAGCAAATAAGGAGCAGTGTCAAAACTTGTCAGTGTTCGTGTCCAGGGAAGAGTTAATAAGTGTTTCCTAAAATGTTTCTAGTATGCATCGATCCTTTGGGATGGTCAGATTTGTGTTGGAAACAGTGTGTTTAGTATTACTTGCTTGGAGATCACATTTTGCCTCAGCAAGTAGAGGCTCTGGAAAGTCCTGTTACACTTGGTTTAGCCCAGTGTCCCCTGAATTTATTTGACCAAGAAAATAGGCTTCTCTTTTTGCAGAAGGCCATTTTTAAGAACTAGCACCTTAGGTTTTGGGTTCAGCTGCATAGTAGTGGCTGTGGAGAGGAATAGTGGGACAAGCAGGGCAAAGGGGAGGCTCTGAGAGTTAATGGCAGGAGAATCAACACCAGGGAAGGTTGGGCTTTGGTGGTCCCTATGTTTGCAGAATGGTAAGTGGTAAGCACAAGGTTAGAGGATGTGTCTTCAGGGCAGAGGCCGATACCAGGATATCCAGTGGGTGGGGGTCTCCAGAAGGATGGGCAAGATATGACTATGACTTCAACGGACAGGGAAAGGACATTATAGGGACACAAGTACAGATCCCGGTGGGTGGGCACAGAAACCAGACCTGATTCCTGAGCAATGGAGTGGTGGCAAGAGCAGGTGAGATGTGATTCTAGAGAGGCAGTGGGAACTCTAGCTGGGTGTTTTTCCTTTCCCTGAACACCACAGGGGCACATGAGAGCCTTTAGATGCCTGACTTCTCCATGGACCTCTGCGGGTGTGTAGGTATTTGACATAGTGACCTGAAGGAGTTACCCGCTGGCCAGGAGGAAAGATGGTTTCCAGCTTCAGCCAGAGGGCAGGGGCAATTATCTGGCCCTTCAGTGTCTCCAGGGGAGTGGCAGATTGCCACAGACAGATTCTCAAATGTTCAATGTCAATAGCCTAGGAGGGTCTGAGTCTTGGCTCATGGCAGGACAGGAACTCGGAGATGGAAGTTATAACCCCAAGCATGCCCCTAAACGGAATGGTGAATGGGGTCCCAGTGCTCCAATCTTTAAAATGGGTTAACCTTAATTACTTCCGTTTCCTTCTGTGACTTTTCAGTTTCCTGGCCATACAAATGGAGTAACCCGATCAACTTTCTGTTTCTAGGTTCTACACATCCCTTTTCCTTGTTATTTTGTAGATCTAAAATGAGTCTCTCACCCTGGAATTGTAAAAGTGGGAAATTACAGTGCTGTTATGTACTCACTTTATAACTCAAGGAAGGCACATTGAAGAAATACAGCTTTCCTGAGGAAGGCAAACCGATAAAACCTTGTGAGTCAGCTGGCCCTGGTTTGAGCTCAGCAAGTCATGATACCGCCACCACCCTCTGTATTGGTTTCCTGTGAGGAGCCTCACAAGGCAATTGGAAGGGGTAAAGTAGATGATGGAAATAGAAATGATTATAAAGTGTGCACCACACAATGTGCTGTGTGCTTGGGAGGTCGTTGGAGTTAAGAAAATGGTGGTGCTAATGATGATATTATAGTTGCTGGGTTTTAAAAATTAATGTAATTGTGATGAGCAAACAAGTGTGGTCTTTCAAGGCAAAACTTTACTTCCTTTAATTAATGCCTGGCCTGGGGCATCTGCTGCTGAGAATTGGAGCAGTGGGGTCTACTCCCTCATAGAGGGAGGCCTGCTGGCCAATTCTCAGCAGCAGATGCCCCAGGCCAGGTGTTAAATAAAGGAAGTAAAGTTTTGCCTTGAAAGACCACACTTGTTTGCTCATCACAGTTCCCCAGCAACATTATCCAAGATGCAGGCTCATCTTCCTGGAGCAAAACAGGCAACCCTGTTGATAGGAGACAGAGTCCTGGGGGATAGACTTTCCGGCTCTTGAGTGTTCTGTTGCTGGCCTGCAAAGCCTCATATCCTGCCACTGCTGCCTTCCTCCCTCCCCCTTTCCTTCATCAAAACCCCTGGGAGGTCAGTGAGTGGCTAGGTTAGGAGAAAGAGCCCAGAAGGGGGCACTGGGGCTAACAGGACTCTAACCCCAGCTCTGGAGCCAAAGAACTCTGTGAGCTTGGGAAAGCCACAGTCCTTTTCTGAGTCACAGTTTCTTGACCTGTAAAATGCAATGTTCATCTCTAAAGACTCCATATTCCAGGATGAGGACAAGAGATGAGCAAAGAAATCACACTGGACGGCTACATTGACCTCCCCACTCAGAGAGCTTGGGGTAAGAGAATTTTATTTCAGATAGGCCAGTAACACTCCCTGCAGCCCTTCCTGAACCCCATCAGTAGAAATGGAAATGGAACAGTTAAGGAAATGCCCATGGGTCTAGGGAGGAGGTATTTGAGCTTTCCAAGCAGCAGGATAATCCTCTAGGGGCTGGACAACCAGGGAAACTAACCCTGGCAGGAGCTTGTATTAACTGAGGACCAGGTTGTGCAACCCTCTCTGCAGACTCGCTTCCTGGGTTGCTCAGAACTGCTCCTAGATATTCGTCACATCTTCCTGCTCTACTGGGCTCACTTTGTGCATTTTAGTTGGGTCTAAACAGTCTCAACTACCTGTCAGATGGCTACTTTTCTTTACTCAGATACTCTATTGGAGATTTCTTGAACTGTATTTGTACTTATTTTAAAATCTAGCTGCTGCTTCACACTCTTGGTGACTGCTCCTTTGGGCCAGCTACTCATCTGTTCCCCACTAGATGTTCCCTTATCATTACTGCAAATCAGCTGTCCCTATCCTGTCCCTGTGATGGATTCCTGGGCTCAATATGTGGAACTTGACATTTATCTGTGCTAAATTTCATCTTGTTGGTTCAGGTCCATTGTTCCTAGCTGTCAAGAGCGTTTGATTCTGCCATATTAGCCTTCTCTTCCAGCTTTGTGTGGGGACTTGCGGGTGGAGGGTGGAGCTGGCTGTGTCAGAGCTGGGATGGGTGGCTGCTGCTGTAAGGTGTGGCTTAGCTCAGAGGAGAAGGTGAAGGCAGCTGGATGGGGATGTGTGTGGCTTCGCAAATGGGCCTGGCTGAGGGCTGCAGAGGCTTCTCAATAGAGGAGGGTTAATATGAGTTGGTAGGGCAACAGCTGCAAGGCCATTCAGCATGGTAGATGGGCTGGGCCAGCAGTAGCCCTAGACAGGTGTCATATCAGAGGGTGGAGCACTAGGGGTGAGAGCCAATCAGTGGCTGAGAGAGAGGCAAAAGGCTTGCTCTGGGGAAGAGAAGGAGTGTTGCTGAGAATGTGAGGGCATTAACTCAGACACTCCTTTCTCCTTCCTTTCTCTCAGTAGACCGCCACAAGACCTGCTGATTCCATCTCCAATCCTGATGGTAATCTCCTTTTTGAGTCGTTTTTCCCCTCCACTTTAAACATTACTCTTTGTTGCTAGGTCTATAGGCTGCTACCTGATCTCCTTCAGTCCTCAGTCCATCCTCATATGATGCCACAGGATATTACAAGTCTAGCCATACCATTTCTTACTTAAAACCTCTAATGGTTCTCATCCCTGTTAGTGTGAAATACAATTCCACAGCATATTACAAAGACCCCCGGTGATCTGGCTCCTGCTCCTTCTTCAAATTCAACTTAAACTCTATCCATTCCAAATGAATTGTAGACCCTAAATCTAGCCAGCCACCTTTCAGCATTCGGATCACTCTGCATGGGTCACACACCTGTGAACTCTCACCTGTGAACACTCGAGAACTTGATGTCCTCATCTAGCTGATTTCCTAAGGGAAACCTTCATGGAAAGCAAAGCCCAAAGCCTGTGTTGCTCAAGCATTGGGGCTGGGAGCTCTGTTGATGTCAGCATCAACTCATGACCTTGCATTTTCCTAGATGGTGTATTTGTCTACTTCCTTGCCAGACTGCAAACTTCTTGAAAAGGAGGTGGTTTTCACTTATCTCTGCATGTGATATGTGATCTATATTGGAAATGATTATCAAGGTTTTCAGCTATGAGGTCTGGGGCTGTTAGGGCAGCATCTCAGATCTCAAATCTAGAACTAGAAAATAGAGGTGAGGATGGACAAAGAACTAAAGTTATTAGGGGTAGGGAGAGAGAGAGAGAGGCTGAGCCTTGATCCTATCCCAGACATCAGTCAGTAAATATGAATTCCCTTGGTCCATACTAATTGTGTATTTGTGTATTTGTACATGTAGGCTTGTGTGTGCGTGTGTGTGTGCACAAAAACTCTGCTGGAACATTATGAAAAATATCAGGCTTTGGAGCCAATAAACCAGAGTTTAATATCTCTGTCACTTAGTAACTATGTGCCTTTGGATCGACTCATTAATCTCTCTAAACATTAATTTTCTTATATACTGTATAAAACAGGAATACTGATGCCCATCTCTGAGATAATGTATATTTTTAAAAAATCCCACCCAGTGCCTTGCATATGGCAGTGAATAACATGTGCTTGGCTATCCTGGTGGCTTTGCTCAGGAGGTGTATACTCAGCACACCCACCAAGCAGCACATCATTTTTCCTCTAGGGACTTCGTCTGTCATCACAAAGGTCGTTGGTGTGTTCAAGCAAAATTAGAGACAATACTGTAATGGCCAGACCACTCAGGACCCGTCCTGCCGTCCTCCCTGCCACTGAGAGCCAAGGGCCTGGAACACTCGACTTCCTCCCAGGCTGGAGTCTCTCTCTCAGCACTGAGTTCTCCACTGCTCTAAGAATGGCCATCTTCTCAACACCTGCTCATGAAATACAAGTGGAGCCTCCCCGTTTTCTATTTATCTTTCATTAGTTGCTTTTTAAACTGATGCCTTCCTCGCAGAGAGGCCCCACGAATCTTAGGCTGAGACAGAGGGGCAGCCTCTGCCTAGGCTTATTGGCAGCGCACTGGTGAATCCCCATACCCGAGTTTGCCTCCTAGGGAAGTGGCTGATCTCATCTCGGTGGTTTCCGTGTCTAAGGCTGAGAATTTCTGGTTTCCTACTCAGATACCAAGGCTCAGTCCCTTGGGAGTCTGCATCCTCCTGGGCCAGGAGGGATCAGCAAACTTTTTATGTAAAAGGCCAGGTAGAAAATGGTTATGGTTGTTTATTTTCTTCTCCTATTTTCTCCCTTTTTTCTATAACCACTTAAAAAATGTGAAAAACACTTTTAGTTCAGGATTGTACAAATAACAGGTAATTGGATTTGGCCCCAAATTTGAGGGCCATGCTTTGCTGACCTGATGCTCACTAAATAAACACACTCACAAATCTATTTCTTCTTCCTTCTTTCTTTTGCTTCCTCCCTCTCTTCTTCTTCATTTACCTCTTCCTTTCCGGCCCTCCCCCTACCTGCTCCCTCCCCCTCCCTGTCCTCCCTCCTTCCCCTTTCCCACTCTTTCTCCTTCCCTGTGTTCTCCCTTGCTCAGTTTCTTCTTTCCTCCACCACATTTTCAGAGCATTTACTCAGTTTGGGGTGTTATCAGAAATCCAGACATAGAAAGAGGAGGAAAGCAAAAGATGAAGAGAATAAAATTCCTCTTCTGCAGAAACTTCCAGAGTTTGAGGGCATCAGGCTGCAGTAATAGATGACAAAGTGTTACTAACACATCTGCCTGCTCTGATGACGCAGACCAAGAGTGCCCTGGGACAAGGAGGCCTCAGAGCTGGAGCCCAGGTGACAGAGCAAAGAGGACCTGCCTGCCAAGTAAGGTGGGTTGGGAACTAGATCTCTAGTTCACCCCATGGGGCTTTCCAAGCAAAGGGTAGAAGGCAAGAAAACAAGGACGCATTTGAGGGGAAGAGTTCATGGGGACTCGGGTGAGGTCTGCACCTGTGCAGAGGGGGTGCTGGGCAGGTAAGAGCGTAACCTCTAGCCAGAGCTGGTTTAGGCCCCAACACTTTCTCACTAGTTGGGGTCTTCAGCCCTGTCCTTTAAGCTCACCGAGCTTACACTTTGGGTTTGTCAAGTTAGAGATAATAGGAGCTCTCTTTTGGGAATGGTGGAGTATGTGAGTGAATGAATGCAAAGTGCTGAGCCGGGCTTGGCACAGAGTAATTATTCAGTAAACAGCAGCTGTTCCCATCAGAGCGGGGAGAGATGCTGTGCCCAGGGAGGGTGGTGAAGAGTGCTGGTGCCTGACCACACTTGCCTAGAACTTTGGACTTTACCTTATAGGCCAGGAGGACCCTCTACAGAATTTAAACCATGGCGGCAAGTTTTATCTGCTTTAGGTTTTACTTTCCCTTCTGATTATGGACATGGGCAGAATCTATGGGGCAAGTATCTTGATTCCCCCTTCACAGATGAGCCAAGTGAGGCTTAGAGAAGGTGGATGACCTCTCTCTATCTCAAGGTCAGCAGGCTCCTGAGCAGCAGACCCATATCTGATCTCCTGGACTCCAAGTTCTGTGCTTTCCTCTCCTGCACTGCTTGCTAACTACCTGACAGACAGCATCATGCCAGAGTTGCCCGGCTCCAATTAGTAGACAAATCAGAGCTGGCTGTCGAGCTCCAGCCCTGCTGTACACATGTTTATCATTCATCAGAGAAGAGAAGCACTGTGCCAGGCTGGTGAGTCTGGCCCCTACAGAGAGAAGACTTAAGGTGGTGTGGCCTAGGGGGAGGGTCCTGGGGACTGTAATTTGGATCATCAGATATGCTCAGGCACAGAATATTTCAGCAAAGCCACTGCAAGCCGAATTTTGCCCTCACCCAAGGAGTGCTTTGAGTGCTAAAGGAGGTGGGGAAAACAAGTCCAGACTGGAACCTGGGAAGCCTGGGCTCTGCCCAGCTTTGCAGTTGCATGGGGAAAAATGCCTCTTGTTTCTAATTCTGGGTTTCAGTCCCCTTCTGCGTAAAATGAAAAGTTGGGGAAGATTTAGCCAAATAGTAGGTATTCTTGTACTGAGCTTTGGAAAGATTCCGATTCTTTGTCTTTAAACAGATCTCCAGAGGGAGGTAGTAGCTACAGTGTAGTAAAGAGAGTAGTGGGTAGGGAGTCTGTGTGAGTCTGGACTGCACTTTTGCTGTGTGACCTTAAGTTTTCTAGCCTTGTCTCTGAACCTAAGTTTTCCCACTCATACAGCAGATGGGGTGGGCAGGAGCATAGATTTTTCCCTGAAGATCTGTGGACTGGATCAGACTGTGGATGAAATTGGTTCCCAGGAAGACTTATTTTTCTAATTATCACATCTTTTCAGGAGCAACATTTAGAAACTGAGACATTTCAAGGTGTGTCAACTTGATTGGTTGAGGAGTGCCTAGTAAATCAGTGAAGTCCACTTCCGGGTGTGTCTGGGTGGCTGTGGGAGGCGTGGCCTTGGGGACCACAGTATTTATGATCCCTGACCCCTTCCTCTTTGGCACTGCTACCCTGCTCTGCTTCTCAGCCACCTGGAACCAAGCAGCTTTGCTTTTCCACACCCTTCTACCATGTTTCTTTCTTGGAGCCAACTGACCAAGCGTGGACTGAATCTTTTGAATCTGGGAGCAAAATTAAACTTCTCTTCTCTTAAGTTGTGGGTGTCAGGCCCGGGGATTTAGCTCAGTGGTTCCGCCGCCTGCTTCACAAGCACAAGGATCCGAGTTCAATCTGTCAGGTAATAGGTCTGGATTCCTAGGCCTGGCCACACAGAGGACCCGGCACACTGGAAGCATGTGCTGGAAGTGGGCAGTGACTTATCCCTTCCCATAGGACAGACAGCCTCTGCCCATTCCCACCATTGCCACACACTGGGCTTATTCCTGTCGTCTGCTTCTGAAAGCATCTGAGGGTGGAGTCCTTTGTTAATCCACGTTCCCTGTCTACAGGCATGAACACGAACCCTGCTGTTGGAGGCTGAGGTAAGGCCATGGAGTCTGTTGCTGGTATTTCCACACCTGCTTAGGTCACTGTGTCATAATGCAAAGTAATTACTGCGGTGTTGCATGTACAGATGCACATTAGGGTAGTGAACATGGCTTTGCAAACCACCACACTGTGTTGGAGATGCTGCTCTCTTCCCTCAGTAGATGTGAATCTTCTCTCAGCCAGGTTCCCATCTCACCCCTCCTTCCAAGGCCCCTCCAGCTGTAGCACTCTAGGGGCTGGGGCTGTCACCCTAATTCTTGTATTCACCAGCCACCCCTAGAATTTAAACTCCATACAAAAGCTGGTAAAGGGAGACCAAGCTTGCAAGCAAAGCCTCTCAAATAGTGGGTGACTCCTGTCCTGGAGACACTCCTGCTTCTGTCTCCGGCTCGGTGTCCTTTCTGTAGCTTTCGACACATACACCCCAGTTCCTCTTAGGAACTCCTTCAGATAAACGGCTGCCACCCCCAGCTCAGTGTGTCCTCCCTGAGCGCACAGTCACTTCTCACCTGCCTCCTTGTCCTTTCCTCTTGCTCTACATTCTCTGCCCCCTTTCTTTGTCTCCCTGGCTCCCTCCCTTTCTCCTTCCCTCCCTTCCTCTTTCCTCTTTCTCTCTCTGCCTCCTCTCTCTTTCCTCTTTCTTTCTTTCCTTCTTTCTTTCTTTCTTTCTTTCTTTCTTTCTTTCTTTCTTTCTTTCTTTCTTTCTTTCTTTCTTTCTTTCTTTCTTTCTGATTCGGGATTGAATTCAGGGCCTACACACTGAGCTACATGTCTAGCCTTTTAACATTTTTTAAACTTTGAGATAGGAGATGTCACTAAGTTGCCTAGGCTGTGGTTGAACTTGCAGTCTCCCTGCTTCAGCCCCCGAGTGCTGGGATTACAGATGTGCACCACGACACCTGGCACTCCTCATTTCAACAAATGGCACCGTAACTCCACTGCCCAAAGCAGGCAGTGGGGAGTCATCCATCTTCTGTTTCTCTCTATCCTCACACTCCCTAGCCCAGCAAAACCCCCCTCCTGAGTCTACCTCCTTGGAATCATCCATTTCCCTCTAGTCTCACTGCCCACACTCCAGTTCACTTCAACCATGGACTCCTGCAGAAACCCTGGGCTCTGCTTGTCCACCTTGCTGCCCTACAGTCCCGCTCTACAGCCAGGATGGCCTTTGATAAGCTCCAACTTGCATCATAGCTGCCTCTCTTTAAAGTCTTTTCAGAACTTCCTACAGACTTAGGATAAGACCCCAATCCCTAGAGAAGTGAGTGAGGTTCTGCAGGGCGTGGAAACCCAGTGGCCAGAGGCCCCCAAGGATGAACTCCCCTAAGCTCCCAGCCCTATGGAAATGGTTCCAGGAGTTCAGCCTGACCAAGATTGGGGTGAAATTGTAGTTGGTAACTGTGCTGAGAGAGAAGGACCTTGTAGCCAGCCAAGGCTCCTGAAAAAGTTCACTGGCCGATTCCAGGGCCTCTAAGCATTGCAAAGGGTGAGTGGGTCATTATTTTGACTCACAGTTGGGGTTACAGCCCACCCACCAGACCAGGCTGCAGGTCCTCGTAACTTATCCACAAGGATCAGTTGGCTCCGATTTTGGAGCCTTAAGTCTGAGGATAAAAATACTTCTTTCTACTTATTATCGTTGTTTCCACTAGGTATTAATCCGGAACAGTTATAACTTCAAGATAGATGAGCAGTCAGGAAAACAAAAGGAGAAAAGACAGAAGATAAGTGAGTCTGGGAGGAAAGAGAATCCGCTTGATTTTAAAGGCGCCCCAGGCCGGGACATTGGCTTGGCCATGTCTGTCCTCCCTGCTTGACCTCACCCAGGCCCAAGCTGTAAGCTGATACAGGCTACTTTGGTCTCTGGGCTTATCCCTCCAGCCTGGCTCTGCCTCTCTTGCCTGCCTTCCATGGTGTAGCTGCCAGGACAGCTCCTATCACTCACCGGGACCATCTTTGAGAAGAGTTCTTCAGTATTACCCATGGGAAGTGACATCTTTCTTCTGAGGACTTTTGGCCATAATGGAGTCTGGTCCAGAGTTGTCAATGCTAGAAGGTAGCTCCAGGCTCTAACTGTACAGTTTGGCACCCTGCAGACCAGGAAGGGGAAGTGACTTGGCCAACATGACGAAGGCAGGATTGGTTCTAGAACTGGATGTCTTGTTGTCCAGTCTAGTGCCCTTTGCATTTTATCAAATAATCTTTTATTAATCAGTTCTACAAAGTAATGGAATGCATTGCATGGATGTCAATTTTAAGCTAGACATTAGCAGGAGAGTTTTGGAGGTGGGTATAAGTGGTGAATGTGTTAATACTATAGGGCTATTGTGGAAAGAAGCAAAACTAATAAGAATAAATGTAGAATACTTTTGTTGTTTTTGTACTGCACTAATTTTAGCTTAATTTTCATCAAGTCACCCTGCTTGTGTTGTTTTTAATTTACCTTATAGTTCTTTATCTAATTTCTTCAGTTGAGTACTTAGTGTAATTATTCCTAGCTTTTCACAGAAGATAATAAAGGCATCAGAGACTATCAAATGTCCTCTGAGCACAGCTTTAGCTGTGTCCCTTAGGCTTTGATGTGCAGCATCTCTTGTTCATTACTTTCCAGATGATATATATTTTATGTTTTTATTTTTCTTGGAGCCAAGGATTATTTAGGAAAATATTTCTTAATTTCAAAGTAGTTAAGATTTTTTATTTTTTTTTCATAATTTCTAAAATGAAATACCTATCAATATTGCTGCCTGGAGAATGACTCTAGAAGCTCCAAGGGAGATGAGCAATTGGAAGCCAGCTTCTGTCTGGTGCCAGCTAAGTCAGGCACGTTGCTCCTATTATCACCGATTTCGGGCAGTGGGTGGGGAGGAAGTTGGGGAAGAGAATCCCAGGTTTTCAGTTTAGTGTGTGTTCCCTGCCTGCTTCCCGGGCTGTGAGCCTGAGGACTCCTTTCCCCTTCGGTCCCTGATAGTCCGTCCTGTGTTTGCTTATGCCCACAGGATGTTGGAGAATGAGCTGCTTTCATCCGTGAGACCATCTGTGGCCAACACTCCTTAGTGAGATGGAGGCCCCCTCTCTCATGATCACCATGGAGACCATCCCAGGTATAAGAAGGGAATCGACAGTGACCTTATGTAACAGGATCAACTCAAGCAGGAGCCCATTCTGCCAGACATGCTGCTGGGTGCTTGACACACGGACTGTCCCATACTCCACAGGGAGATGTCATTCCCATTGGGCAGAGATGTAAACTGAGGGCCAGCCTCAAACACAGCTTTCTCTGCGCCTGAACCTTTGCCTTCAGTCTGCTACTCTCACCCAGTTAGGATCACTCACTGCTTCAGCGAACTGAGGCCCCACGGACCAAGAGACTTAGCTGTCTCTGTCACAGCAAGGCCTAAGTGGATTGGAATTAAAGCCAGCAGAGAACTCCTCCATGGGCCTGGATTCCTGAGCCTCTGTGCCCGCTGACTCCCATCCTCCCTCCACATCTCCCTCAGCCTTCATCCCAGCCCTGGTGCTGTTCCTAACAATACACTGAGAAGTGTGGGACTGGCAGAGGCAGAGGGGGCTGTGGAGGGAAGGCATTGCTTTTAGAGAGGGGGCTGATGAAAGAAATGGACTCTATGGGCTGAGTATTCTGGAACCACCCCCTTGGACTTTTGTACTGCCCTTATTGATCTTTCTGGGGCATTTACCTAATGACCAAGAGTTATGGACTTTGTTTTTGGACTGGAATTCCACAGCATCACAATCTATCATTGAAGGAGTTTTATGACTGTGCTTCTGGGAACTGGAAATTTAAAGCCAAAAAAGGTCATGTGGTCTTGAAAGGCAGCCTTGCTTGTTCCTGACCTCCAGGGCTGCTCCTTCCTCTTCCCCGATTCACAGCTTTCCTGGCTCCCTAAATCACCAGCTGCTCAGCTACTAGGCTCTGAAGCCCTTTGTCCCACTGGCGGTTTCTGTTTGCTCCCCCTTGGGAGCTCCCCTTTGGGCCTTTCTCCCAGACTCCTTTCTTTTTGCGTTTTTCATGTTTAATGCACATACCATACTTTAATCATTTTCACTCCCCTCACTCCCTCTGCCCCGCCTTTATAATGTAGTTTGCTCACCCCCATTCCTCTGTTACCCACCCTTACACCATCTCCCTTCCCCATCATTCCCTTTAGTCTCCCTTCTACTTTCTTGTCACCTGTTTTTGATTCCACATATTAGGGAGACATTTGATGTTTGTCTTTCTGAGCCCAAGACTTCTTTCTCTCTTCCTTTCAACTTTGGTGCCAACTCCAGCATCACAGCTGTGGAAATCATGCTATTTAAAAAAAATATTTTAGTGGATGTATGCCTAACCTGACATAGGTACCAGTGGGCATCAATAAATAGAGGAGGGAAAGGAGGCAGGGAGGGAGGGAGGGAGGAAAGAAGGAAGGAAGGAAGGAAGGAAGGAAGGAAGGAAGGAAGGAAGGAAGGAAAGAAGGAAGGAAGGAAGGAATTATGGCTGCTTGGTTGGCACTTAGTGAAAGGGGGCAAGGCAAGAGGCAAACAGGGCAAAGAAATTGCTCTGTAGTTGTTCCCACAGCTTTGGGGAGGGGACAGCAGCGGGAGAGGAAGGCACTTCTGTTTCAAACCATGCAGGCTCCCAGGCCAGGCCCCTCTACCCAGTCTAGCCTATGTCTCCCAACCAACCCTGGATGCTTCTGGCTTCTCCTCTGGGAGCTGCAGGCTATCTCAAGCCCCAGAATCCCAGGATACACAGCGAGGTACAAATTGTACCCCTCAGCCTGTGTCATTTTTTTTTCTCTTTTTTCTTTTTCCTTTTTGTTAAATTCTTTTATTGGTACATTTTAGGTATACAACACGATTACATTTCTCATTGGGAATTGTACCTTTACATAATGCATCTTGGTTCTTATTGTTTCCCCATTCCTAGCCCTCCCTTCACCCCCTCCACCCTTCCCTATTTACAAAGACTTTATTTCCATTTTTTCCATTTCTCAGCATTTTTCCTTTCCCTTCTTTCCTTTCCCCTGCCCCTCCCACTACCCCTACCCCTTTGGACCTTTTCTTCCTATTTTGCATTATCGATTATTCATTCTAATCATTGGTACATTTTAGGTATACAATATAATGACATTCATCATTGGAAATATGCAACTTTACATAGTCTCTCTTGGTTCTTATTTTTCACCCTTGCCCAGCCCTCCCTTCAACCCCTCCATCCCTCCCTATTTACAAAGATTTTGTTCCTATTTTTCCATTTTCTCATATCAATCCCATTCCCTTCTATCCTTTCCCCTAGCCCTCCCACTTCCTTCCCCTTTGCCCCTTTTCTTCCTATTTCATGTTACCTATTATACATTTTAGTCCTTATTTACACTTTCAGTTTCTCACACTAGAGAAATTATTCAGTATTTATACATGTATGTCCTATTTATTTCACTTAAGGTATCCCCTCAATGTGCATCCACTTAGTTATAAATGTCTCTAATTTCTCATTTTTTATGGCTGAGTAGTACTCCATTTTATTAAAAACCACATTTTCTTTATCCAGTCTCCAGTTGATGGGCATTAGGGCTGTTTCCAAGTTTTAGCTATCACAAACTGTGCTGCTCTGAACATGGGTGCACATATATCACTGTGGTATGATTCTTTTAATTCTTTGGGGAAGATCCCCAGCAGTGGAATAGTGGGGTCAAATGGGACTTCCAGTCCTAGTTCTTTGAGGTATCTCCATGCTGATTTCCACAGTGGTTGCACGAGTCTACACTCCCACCAGCAGTGAAGCAGGGTTCCTCTTTCCCCACAGCCCTGCCAGCATTCGTTATTGGTTGATTTCATGATAGCAGCCATTCTTTCTGGAATGAGGTGGAATCTCAGCATTGTTTTCATTTGCATCTCTCCAATGACCAGTGATGTTGAACATTTTTCATGTATTTATTTGCTATTTCTACTTCTTTGTCTGAGAAATGTCTGTTCATTTCAGATGCCCATTTTTGGATTGGGTCTTTAAATTTGGGAGGTCTGATCTTTTTAAGTTCTTTATAGATTCGAGATAGTAGACCTTTGTCTGAGGAAGAGCAGGTGATGATTTTTTCCCACATTGTGGGGTGTCTCTTCACACTGCTGGTGGTTTCTCTTGCTGTGCAGAAGCTTTTTAATAAGAAAGGATCCCACTTGTTGATTGTTTGTGCTAGTTCACAGGCAACTGAGGCTTTGTTCATAAAATCTTTTCCTACACCGATGTCTTCAAGAGTTCTACCTAACCTCTGTTCCAACTGGTTCAGAGTTTCTATTTTAATATTTAGATCTTGAATCCATTTTGATTTTACTTCAGTGCATGAGGAGAGATATAGGTCTAGTTTTAATCTTTGGCAAGTTGAAGCCCAATTTTTCCAGCACCATTTATTAAAGAGGCTATCTTTCCTCCAATGAGGGTGTTTGGCTCCTTTATCAAAGATGAGATGGCTCAGTGTGTCTGGCATTGTTTCTGCATCTTCTAATCTATTCCACTGGTCCTCAAGTCTGTTTCTTTGCCAGTACCATGCTGTTTTTATCACAGTAGCTTTGTAGTAGAGTTGCAGGTTGGGGATTGTGATACCCCCTGCCATGTCTCTGTTACCTAGAATTGCTTTTGCTATTCTGGGTCTCTTTTGTTCCAAATGAATTTTTGGATTGTTTTCTCAAGGTCCATGAAGTATGCTGCTGGGATCTCAACTGGAATTGCATTAAATCTATATAGCAGTTTTGGAAGTATGGTCATTTTCACTATATTAATCCTTCCTACCCAGGAGCAGGGGATGTCTGTCCATTTTCTGATATCATCTTCAATCTCTCTTTTCAGAGTGCCATAGTTTTCAGAGAAGAGGTCTTTGATTTCTTTCATTAGGATGATTCCTAGGTATTTCAGTTTTTTGGATGCTATTGTGAAAGGAATTATTTGCTCTATTTCTCTCTCAGTGAGTCTGTCATTGGTGTAGAGGAAAGCTATTGATTTTTGTGTGTTGACCTTGTAACCAGCTACTTGACTGAATTTGGTTATTAAGTCTAGAAGACTTTTGGTGGAGTTCTTGGGGTCTTCTATATAGAGCATCATGTCATCTGCAAATAATGACAATTTGACTTCTTCATTTCCTATCTTTATTCCTTTTATTTCTTTCTCTTGTCTAATTGCTGTGACTAATGTTTCCAGAACTATATTGAACAAGAGTGGTGCTAGTGGACATCCTTGTCTTGTTCCTGATTTTAGTGTGAAGGATTTCAGTTTTTGACCATTTAGTATGATATTGGCTGTTGGTTTTTCATAGATGGCTTCTATCAGTTTGAGGTAGAGATCATCTATTCCAATTTTTTGTAGGGTTTTTATCATAAATGCATGCTGGATTTTGTCAAATGCTTTTTCTGCATCTATGGAGATAATCATATGGTTTTTGTGCTTGGCTCTATTGATATAGTGTATTACATTGATTGATTTGCATATATTGAACCATCCCTGCATCCCTGGGATGAATCCCACTTGATCAGGGTGTATGATCTTCTTGATGATCTTCTGCATGCTGTTTGCCATTATCTTATTAAGGATTTTTGCATCTATGTTCATTAGTGAGATTGGCCTATAGTTCTCTTTTTCAGTTGGGTCTTTCTCTGCTTTGGGGATCAAGGTGATTCTTGCTTCCAGGAACGAATTTGGAAGTATTGCTTCCCTTTCAATTTCATTGAAGAGTTGAAACAGTAGTAGCAGCAGTTCCTCTCTAAATGTCTTGTAGAATTCAACAGTGAAGCCATCAGGGCCTGGGCTTTTCTCAGTTGATAAGTTTTTAATTACATTTTCAGTTTCATTGGTTGATATTGGGTGGTTTAGAATTTTTAGGTCTTCTTCATTCAACTTTGGTAATTCATATGTATGTAGGAATCTGTCCATTTCTTCTGTGTTGTCCATCTTACTGGTGTATAGGTTCTGGAAGTAGGTTTTGATGATCCTCTGGATTTCTGCTGGGTCTGTTGTCATTTCACCCTTTTCATTCCTAATTGCGTGGATTTGGGCCTTTTCTTTCCTTTTTCTGACAAGGTTGGCTAAGAGTTTGTCAATTTTGTTGATTCTTTCGAAGAACCAACTCTTGGCTTCATTGATTTTTTGTATCATTGTCTTAGTCTCCATTGCATTGATTTCTCCTCTGATCTTTATAATTTCCTCCCTTGTATGAGCTCTGGAGTTGTCCTGCTCTTCTTTTTCTAGAAGCTTGAGGTTCAGCATCAGGTTGTTTAATTGGGCTCCTTCTGTTTTCCTAATACGTGTATTCACTGCTATGAATTTCTCTCGTGAGGCAGCTTTCATTGTGTCCCATAGATTCTGATATGTTGTATTGTCATTGTCATTTAATTGAAGGAACTGTCTGATTTCTTCTTTAATTTCCTCTGTGACCCATTGGTTATTCAGAAGTGTGTTGTTCAATTTCCACATGTTTATGAAATTTTTTGAGTTTCTTTTGCTATGGATCTCCAATTTCATGACACTACGGTCTGATAATATACAGGGGATTACTTCAAGTCCTTTGCACTTACTTAAACATGTTCTATGTGTGAGTATGTGGTCTATTTTGGAGAATGACCCATGTGCAGCTGAGACGAATGTGTATTCTGATTTTGTGGGGTGGAAGACTCTGTAAACATATGTTAAGTTCATTTGTTCAAGAGGTCAATTGAGTTCTAGTATTTCATTGCTTATTTTTTGTCTAGTTGATCTATCTATTTGTGACAGTGGGGTGTTGAGGTCCCCCACTACAATTGTATTAGTGCATATATGACTTTTCATGTCCATTAGTATTTGTTTTATATAGTTGGGTGCACTAGTGCTTGGTTCATAGATATTTATGATTGTCATCTCTTCCTGTTGGATTGTTCCCTTTTCAAGGATGTAGTGTCCTTCTTTGTCTCTGTTTATCAGTGTTGGTTTGAAATCTACTTGATCTGCCAAGAGGATAGCTACTCCTGCTTTTTGGGGGGGTTCCCGTCGCATGGAGTATTGTTTTCTACCCTTTAACTTTCAGTCTATGAGTTTCCTTTTGAATTAAGTGTATTTCTTGTATGCAGCATATTGTTGGATTTTGCTTCTTGACCCATTCTGCCAGTCTATTTCTTTTGATTGGTGAATTGAGACCATTAATGTTGATAGTTATAACTGAAACATACTGACTTGTCATTGCCATGACTTTTTCTTTTTGTTGGGCTCTCCCCCTTTACCTTTAATTTCTTGTCGTGCCAGATGAGTTCATTCTGCTTTGCTTCCTGGGGTTGTGATCCTCAATGTGTGTTCCTAGGATATTGTGTAAAATTTTTTGGAGTGCTGGTTTGGTATTCACGAAGTTCCTAAGGTGCTCTTTGTCATGAAAGTATCTTATTTCTCCATCCATTTTGAAAGATAGTTTGGCAGGGTACATCAATCTGAGTTGGAGGCTGTTTTCTTTTAGAGCTTGGAATATGTCACTCCAAGCTCTTCTTGCCTTGATGGTTTGTGTTGAGAAGTCTGCTGTGATTCTGATGGGCTTTCCTTTGTATGTGATTTGTTTCTTTTCTCTAACTGCTTGTAGAACTTTGTTCTTCTATTGACTTTCTGGAATCTTAACAATTATTTGCCTATGTGTTGACTTATTTTGATCAAGGCTATTTGGAGTCCTATATGCCTCACTTATCTGTATGTCAAGCTCTTTTCCCCTGCTTGGGAAGTTTTCTGCCATTATTTCTGTGAAGAGATTTTTATGTCATGTGCACTCTCTCCTGTTTCTTCATTGACTCCAGTCAGTCTTATGTTATTCTTCTTTGCATCATCTAGCAGCTGCTGGATTGATTTCTCATGTTCCCTTATAATTTTGAAGCATTTTTTTCTTTTCCTGGTCATTAATTGCAATCTTATTGTCTATATCTGAAATTCTGTCCTCACATTGGCTCATTCTGCTGTGTAGACTTTCAGTGGAGATTTTCATCTCCTGGAAATCTATTTGCATCTGTTTCATGGATTCCATTTGTTTGCTATGTTGGGATTCCATCATGTTCCTCAGCTCCTCTCTAGATTTATTAATCATGTCTTGCACTAGGGGCACACTTTCTCCTGTTATCTGAGAAGTTATTTCTGATTTCATTTTTTCCAGATCCCCTTTTGTTGCCAGTTTAGTGGGTCCAGGTGGTTGAGTATCAGAGGGTTCCATTTCATTTCCCTTTGAGGTTGCTGTAGGTGATCTGAAGTCTGGTTTTGAGACTTATTTACATGTTTTCTCATTTTGACTATGGTAGCTGGGGGTGCTGTTGGCGCCCGCGGTGCTCACCTCCTCTGAGCTGGGAGAGGTGGGACAGGGGCCGGGAGCAGCAGCGGTAGGGGTGGTGGCCCAAAAGCCCTTTCCTCTGGGCTGGGAGCAGTGGGAGGGATGGTGGCTGGGAAGCCCCTTCCTCTGGACCAGGAGCAGTGGGACAGCGGCTCAGAAGCCCCTACCTCTGGGCCAGGAGCGGCGGGACTCGGTACCGTGGTCTGGTGGTCCGGTATCCCCTGTGTCTTTGTAGTGTGGAAACAGGTGGCTGTACAGAGGAGCCCAGCCTGTGTCATTTTCAGGCCTATGAGTCTAACCTCTTCTAAAATGGAGATAAGAATACCTACGGGTTTCAGTAGGAATAGCTCAAGACTGGGAATGTAAAGTGCTAGCAGTGTGCAGTGCCCCAGAATTTTTCTCTCCTCCCTTCACTATTTAATCTCAGTGATGCTTCTCCTGTTTCAGGCTTCAGCTGACCCTCAGCTTTGACATCCTTCCCTAGGACTCCTGGGTCCTCAGCCACTGGCCTAGCCCTGTCTGTGGTTTCCACCATCAGCGCTGAGGCCCCTTGTGGACTTAGCTTGCTGATCTCATCCCCTGCCCTTGTTGCCAACAATCCAGAGCCCAGGGTCTGGATGGGTCCAGCCAGGTGAGGTCCCCTCCTCTGCTAAGAGGTGTCCCCTACCTCAACAGGGTCACCCTTCTCAACATGCACCCAGCCCTTACTGGTAATATTACTCACTTGGAAATCACCCATGCTCTTCCCATAATGTGAGCGCCTGTTTGTGGGAGTGCACGGATATTATGTAGTGGGGTTGTAATTGTCTTTCCTTCTATGAGAGTAGTGGCTTTCAACTTGACTACACATTACAGTCTCCTCAGAAGACTCTTAAAAATCTCCAGGCCGGTCCCCAGTGACTGAAGAGGACCCTGGGGATGAGACTTTTTTGAGGTGCAGTATTGGGAATGAGATCCAGGGTTTTGGTACTGAGCTACATTTCCAGTACTGTTTTAATTTTTTTTTTTTTTGAGACAGGGTCTCACTAAGTTAATGAGCTTGCCCAGACTGGGCTGAAGCTTGCCATCCTCCTGCTCCAGCCTCCCAGAGTGCTGGGATTACAGGTGTGGGCCACCATGTATGGCTTCATTAAGACTTTCAAATAGCAGATCCAAGTAAGTTCAGTGTGCAGCCAGAGCTGAGGACTGAATTACAGAGCAGGCTCCTGGCTATTGGCACCAGGGACATGGCTTCATTTTCATCTCCTTGGGTGCCTGACTCAGTACTGAGTGGACATAAATGGATCAGGACCCAGCCCTGCCCCTTTGCCTGGACCAGGTGATGTGCAAACCCTTATTACACTGGGTTTGATTTCCTGTTTCCAGGCTGTGTCTCACTAGACAAAAGGCCGCCCTCAGGCCAAATTCAGACTTTCATCCTCAGACCCTTTGTCCAAGCTCTCACACATCAGAGCTATCCAGGCAACATGGATCTAAGGACATCGAATCCCTTCTTCTCATCTCCCTGCTTGTTAATGAACCCCCACTTTCCTTCTAGATAGCACCTCTTTGCTTGTGGACACAGTGCTCAAACCCTCATGGCCTGCATTGTCTCTCGCTGCATATGAATCACTCTGTGCCCTGGCAGCTTGACACAATCAGCATGTATTCCAGCACTGCTTTCAGGGGGTCGACCACGGGAGGGGTGCTACTGGGTG
This sequence comes from Heterocephalus glaber, assembly GCF_053883595.1. Lineage (NCBI taxonomy): Eukaryota > Metazoa > Chordata > Mammalia > Rodentia > Bathyergidae > Heterocephalus > Heterocephalus glaber. Next base: position 6,834,048 of record NW_028258351.1, on the reverse strand, counting down.
AATCTTGCTCAGGTCTCTCCTGAGGTTGTAGCTAAGATGTCAGTGGGGGGGGGTGTGCAGATTTTGAAAATTTGACTGGGTTGGGGTAATCTCCTTCTCAGGGACCAAGCACATCTGCAAGTGGACAATAGCCTAGCCAGAGGCCATGGCCTTCCTAACACACAATATCTCTTTCTCCATGGATCACATAGGGTAACCTGGTGCACTGTGGGTGGGGAACCACACAGAAGAAGGAGCCACTGGGGCATTTTGGGGGATGACCACACAGCCTCTACATAAAGGCTGGCCTGGGGTCTCTGTCCCTCATCTGGCCTCTCGTGGGTACTGAATCCAGGGCCTTTACACTGAACTACATTCCTATCCCTCTTTAATTTTTTTTTAAATTTTGAGACAGGGTCTGGCTAAGTCACTAAGTTGTCCAGGCTGGGCTTGAACTTGAGACCCTCCTGCCACATCTTGTCAGAGTGCTGGGATCATAGGCACCATCCACTTGAGCTCCCAACATGTACTGATCCTGCCCTTGTGCAGAGAACAAAATAAGACATAGGTTTCATTTTGGCCTCTTTTGAATGTTTTTTGGAAGCTGTTAGTCCTGAGCACCTTAATAATGTACCAGCTCTCTACATAAACTTGCAAGCCGAGACCTCAGGGTATACCAGAAGTTCCTACATCTCCAAAGGGGAGCTTGATTTTCATTGCCACAGCATTTGAAGCCAGTGGGAGTGGGGGTGGAGCAGAGATGGGGGTACTGCCTGTGTGGGTTGGGAAAGGGAAGAAGAGGGGCTGGTGGAGGCCCGCCTAGCATTGCCTTTCTAAAACACGGCCCAGCGGGAGGAAGCCCTCCCTGCCGCTACCCTAAACTGACCTGAGAAAGCAGCAGTTGGGCTGGGGTGGAGAGCACTTGAGCACTAAGCTCAGTCAGACCTCTGGGATTTCCATCTTTGTTTTCACCTAGCATGTTAGTTCCTCCTCTTGATCTACCCCTGGGGCCTCAGTTTCCTCATCATAAAGACTTGGTTGGATTAAAACACTACTTATCAGTCTTTCTAAAAAACAGTGGCATCTTCATTTTCCAAATTAAATCTTACAACTAATAAGGTGAATATTATGTTACCATCCCATTGTGATATAAAATAGATAATATTATAATAGCCAACATCCACTGAATGCTTGCTATGTTCATAATGCTGTTCTTAAATGCTTTGCACACATCAATTAATTTAATCATTACAGTAAGGTAACTTTCTAAAAAATCATCATCCCATTTCACAGAAGAGAAAGTCAAAGCACAGAGAGGTAAAGTAACTTGCTTAAAGTCACACAGCTTGTGACTTGAACTCACATAAGGATGCCCCAGGGCCTTGCACTTAGCTCCTCTGCTTGGAAGTGGGATAGCACCAGTGGAAGTAAAGGAAGGACTTTAGAAGGCCCCACTTATTCTTGCTCTCCTCCCCTCTTTTTCCCCTGAGCACCCACAGCACAGCTGGAGGCTTCTTGGAGTGGTGGACATGTTCATTTTGCATCCTGACACCTGATAAGCTCCCACTGTGTTGTGAGTGGGCTCTGCAGACGGCTGCTCCAAGACCATCTGGGATGCTTTAGGAAGCATAGACCTCCAGCCACTCTCGGGTTCCCAGAACCTGACTCTCCAGGTGGAGCCTGGGAATCTGCATATTCTTGAGCATGCGAGAGGGACTCAGGCTCAAGGACTATAGGAACTGCTGCTGTACCTTGCAAGGGGCGGAAAGCTCACTCCAACCACAGAGCTGGAAAAGGCCTGGATGTAGAATTTCCTCAAGGAAGCAGATCAGAGTGTGCAGCCCAGCCGGGGCATGGCCTGATTGGGCCTCCATGCCCAGATGCTGGGAGACCATCTGTCAAACTTGACCTCGCTTTGGACCACGGCCCCAGGTGGTGGCAATCTGGAGTGAGCAAGGAACTCCAACTGCCCCAGAGCAAAGCCTGGGTCTTGGTCACTGTGACATTCTGGCCACAATTAATCAGCACATCTGTGCACACACCAGGTGACTAGACAATGTTTTTATGTTTCGGAGAGAAAACAATTTGCATTATGGCTCAGCACAGCTCAGGAATTCGAGAAACAAATGGCGTAAACACTGTGTTAATTATCGTTATTCCTTGACGTTATCACCACCCAAGAGCCGATGAGGATTCTGACTGTGGAGGGCACCCTTGCAAGGGGAAATTTGGATTAGCATGGCTTCACCTCAGGGGTCTCTTGAGCTGTTAGGTCAGGTACGGAGTCATTAATAAATGTATTGTAGCCCAGGTTGATCACGTCACGCTTATGATTATGGTTGTTCCACTTAAACACTTCCAAAGCAGAGAGAAGGAGCAATTATGGGACTGAAGACCCAGGGGTTTGGGGAAAGGGAGCATCGTAGTCACCCTGGGCTCAGCCTGGTGTCCAGACCAGTAGAACATGTTCTCTTTGGCCACCGTTTAAGACCTAGATGTGCCACACTCTAGCATTGCCTCTGGAAGTGACATCTGGCCCAATGACTACCTGAGCAGCTGTATTAATTAGTGATTAATTAGTGTCACCTCTTCTGTCCCAAAGACAAGGAGCCAATTTGCCCTCCAGGAAGGACAGTTTGATAGGTGGCCACTAGAGGGAAGCCTCGAGCCCATATTCCAGTGGATCCTCTTTCAATGAGGAGGGCTTATAAGAAGCTTAAACTATTTGCTTCGCAACAAATGTGTCTCTGGGTCTTGCCTGTTTTTCTAGTTTGGAACTCCGAGATCACATGCAGTTCTATTTCTGGAAGGCTGCTCCTTCCCCAGGGAAAAATTACAGAGAGTATTTTGGAGTCCACATTCCCTGTGATCAAGCCCATGGAAAGCAACATGCTTCCATGCTTTTGGGTATGCAGGAGCTGGAACAGTGGTGGGTGACTCTTGAGGACCAGAGATTCATCCCAAAGCAGGAGAGTCAGACACACAGTGCTGACGTTGGCACACTGGCTAATGTCAGCCGGGAGCCTGAATGATATCAATAAAAGCAGCTGGTCCTTATCATGTTTACCTTAGAGCAGGTACTGCCAGGCATTGCACAGACCAGGGCATTGAGGCTCAACAACTTCCCACAGTCATGTGGCACAGTGGCAGATGGAGTCTGGAGACCTCGCCCTCCTGAGCAGGAAGCAGAGAATGAGGGCCCAACATCTTCATCTGCTAAGGTGTCTTTTGAAGGACAGAAATCCCTTGGAGCTGAATGAGTTCTTGCGCCCGGAGTGGGGAGGTGGGAAGTAAGGAAGACAACTAGCCTTGGAAAGGGAAGCCAGACTTACTGACAATTATTCATCCCGAGCATGGCCCACAGGGACACAGGAGGAGCAGTAGCCATGGTGACTACAGGGCAGAGTGGCCCAGTTCTGTGGTGGCCAAGGGAACAGTGGTCCAGCCGCCTCCTGACCTCTAGCATCTGGGAGAGTGGAGGGCCGTATGTCCAGGGGGTGAGGCTTTCCTGGGGACAGGGATCGGATGCGGGCAGGACAGGATTCCCAGGAGACAGTGCTCAGAGGGCAGCAGAGACAGGCAGGATGGTGAGGGCAGAGAAGCAGAGCAGGAGGGGCCTTCCGGAATCTTCCTGTCCACTCTCACAGCACTATGCGTGGAGAGACTTGGGCTCTCAAGGGAAGGGGAGGCTCAGGTCACACAGCTTATTAATGGCTCTGCTGGGACAGGATCCAGGGTCTCTTGGCCCAGCACATGACCTTCCCTCCACGGCTCTTTGCAGCACCTCCCAAATCTTGATTCTTCTTCCTGATCCTCAGTGCGCTGTCTTGAGGCCCCTGAAGACCCCATGCCAGGCTGCTGCTCTGGGCAGAGGTAGGGTGGGCAGCCCGTTTCTCTCACGGCCTCACGGCCTGGCCCCTTGCGGGAAAGTGGGGTGTGTAGTGATGCCTGTTGTCCACATGTGGTTAGGCTGGGGCTTGGGGGCCCTCTGCTGGGCAGCTGCTGCCTGACTCATGGGACAGGGACAGGAATGGGAAGCCTGAGGGGAGCTGGCTGGCTGAGCCGAGTCCCAGGTTGGCATAGGAAAGCACCCTTCTAAGCAGGGTCAATGAAGGCAAAGTTGTGGCACAAGCCACCTGCCTTTGTTTCCCTGCTCCTCCTGTCATTTCGCCCCTGCTCAGGACCCCTGCTCTGGGCCTGCCCTCGAGCCACCTACCCTTTGAGTGCAATTACCATGTTCTCTGCCATTGTGGGTCCCGTTAATAATGTGACATTGAGTCTTAGGGAGGGAATGGGTCTTTCCCCTTCCCTGAAGGGCTACATTGGTTGGCACTGTATTAGGCCTCCTCTCGGGGGCTAGGTCTGATCCTGAGGTGGCCTGGAGGGACAGGCCCCCCTGGTCCCCTCCTCAGGGACACCTGCAAGAGGAGGCCTGGTGGTATCTCTGCCAAGCACCACTTTGGCAATCATTCTGACCTCAGTGGAATCCTGCCCCTTGCTGGCTCTTTGCCTTTGAGCAACTCACTGACTTCTCTGGCCTCCTGTTTCCCTGTCTGTAAAATGGAAACAGTCATTCCCTGCTCCCAGGATTGCCTTGGGTGTTAAATAAATAGAGGTAGGAAAGTGTCCATTGGAGAACTGAGAAACTACCAGTTTCTATAACTGAGGTCCTCTCTTCTCTCATCTGTGAACCAGCAATGTCTGTCACCTCTGGGAGGTTGTCACCGGGAGCCTTGTGCTTTGGAAATCAGGAAGCGCTACACAAAGCTAAGTGTCAGTTTTATTTCAGGTGCTGTGGATTCTGCCTGAGCTGACACAGATGTTCAGTGTAGACTCATGAGTGGAGGCCACACTGTTTAGCTTTGGCGGATCCTGGGAGAGCCATCTCCAGGAGCCGAGATGCCCATGGCTGCTGCTCGTGGGTACGCCGTGCTGGGGCAGCTCTGTGCAAAGGCCAGGGAAGCCTCTGCCTCCGGCACCCCAAGAGCCATCAGGAAAGGATCAAACCAGGTCACAGGGAGGCAACATGATGTGACAGCAAGACAGAGACCGGGAGTGCTGGGACAGACATCTCCTGAGCTGGGCTTGGTCTAATCTGTGCAGATCTTTTCTCCTTAGGAAACAGGAGTTCCGAGGCCAGCTCTAGGCCAGTGCCTGCTCTGGGATCCTCAGCAACTTCTTGGCTTCTCCAAGCCTTTGTTCCTTTACTTCTGAAGCTTCTATTAGGATTGTTTTGGGGGTTGAAGTAGCAGGAAGTGCACAGGTGCCCGTGCCATGTGAACACCAGGTCAAAGAGTGACATTTTCTGTCACTGTAAGTAGCCTCAAAGCCATTCAGTCTTGCGCGTGAGAAGCCCCTCTGTATGAACTCAGCCAAGGGGTGATCTGCTCTCTGCTCATGTCCCTTCTGGAGTGGGAAGCTCCCCCTTCTGCATTGGCGTCTCTCAACAGCTTGAGTGGTGAGGAAGTTCCCACTGTACTGACAAATTCCACCCACTGGTGGAAGCCCAGGACATCTATCAAAGCCCTTTTTAAAGTTTGTTTTGTTTTGGTTTTGAGACAGGATCTCACTATGCTGCCCAGGCTGATCTTGAATCCTTGCACTGAAGAGTTCCTCCTGCCTCAGCCTCTGCAGGAGCTGGGACTACAGGTGCACCCCTCTGTGTACAGCTATTGAATCCAGTGTTCAGAGGGCCCGTGAGCCTTCTCACTTCTGTCAACCAATTCTTCACATGATCAGCCTTAGCCTTCTCCAGATCCTCCCAACTGGGAACTGAGACCTAGAACCTACTATGCACGCCTCGGGCACATGCTGACCTTGGCAGTCAGTGCCCCTGTGGGGTTGGATCCATGGAGCTGGCTCAGGGGCTCCTTGTACCACCCCACGTCCAGCCTCTGAGCTGCTCAGCTCTTGGCAATCCCACACTCCTGGCCTCCTGTAAGAATGCATCAAAGCCGACAGTTGTCAGCTCCTCATAGAGGAGCACAGGAGCACCTGATGTAACCGTTTAGTCCTCCCACCATACCTTCAGGGCCAGTATTACCGGGTATCACTAGTCCCATCTCAAAAGTGAGGAAGGGAAGGCTCAGGGAGATGCCTTGCCTTGTCCAAGGTCACATACCAGCAAATTGCGACCTGGGAGTTAAGCCTGATTGGCTTGATTGGAGGTGACAGAATGAGTTCTTCCCACACGGGTGTGATGGAAGTGAGGATTTTTGTAACAGAAGGCAAATGGAGTTTTAAGCATTCGCAGCCACGCAGATGGCGAACAAGCAGGGCAGTGTGCAGTGTGGGGCTGCCTTGGTGTGGCCGCTTTGCCAAGCTGGGTTGTGCTGCTGCTCACCAGAGTAAGGGTCTGGGTTTGATGCTCTGCTGAGAGGGAAGATGGTGCTTGTCTGGAAATCCAGTTCCAGGGTCCGGGCAAGGCAGAAGGTGCTATGTGACCTTTGATGCAAACCTAGCTATGCTGACAATGTTAACCCGAGTCTCTTCCATCCACCCAACATTTCACATCTGGGTCACTACTGTCTCTTGGCCTTATTCTTCCGATTCCCTAGACCTAGGGTCTCAGCGTCTTATGGTGATCACCGGTAGTTTGCATGTAGGGGAGTATGTGGTGGCTGAATCATGTGCCACTTGGCCAGGCTGTGCTGAGTTCCTAGCTGCAGGCTTGCCTTGTTGGAGTGAGGCAACAGGCTTCTTGCCATTACTTCACCATCCCCTGGAAATATCCACAGCTTCTCTGATTCCAGATCAGATGGGTGAGTTGAGCCCTGTGATGAACGGTGCTGTGTTTTGCCTTCAAGGTGCCATAAAGTTCTAAGCAATGAGACCGACAGAGGGCTTCATTGTCCTGGTGTGGTTCCGGCTCAGGCCCGTGGGCACTGGGCTTGTCCTCCCGCTGCCTCCATCTCTCCCTCTCTACCTTCTGCCTTGAAGACATTGAGGTCTGGCATCAGATGCAGAGGCCACAGGCTTACAGAGCTGATAGACCAGCTCCCCCTGAAGCAGGTGGTTGAGTCCCTGTAACAATTCTGTCATTATTTTTATCTCCTAATGGCTTCACTTTTCTTACTGAGCTTTAGTCAAGGCAGTGTGCATCATGAGTGGAGGGTGATGGTGACCCATGGGGCCTCTCCATCCTTCAGAGCCTGGCTCGTCTCCCCTCCTCCAGGAAGCCTTCACAGGTCCCACCTGCCGTCCAACTTTGCTTCTGCACCTGAGGTATTGCAGCACTCACTGCCTGTCCTGCTTCTGGTGGTTTTAAGGTATCGGTCTCCCAGTAGGTGTTTTATTGCTCTAGGTCAAAATCTCCTACAAATCACAGGTCATGCAAATCTCCAGTTCCCCATAGATGATTCTGATCCTGTGAGGCTTTCCTTAGAACAAGAATACAATGATCAAGAAGTTTGAGAAGCTTAACCCTGATTAAACTGTGAGTCCTAAGATGACAAGAAACAGGTCACATAACCGTGACTACTTTGGCCAGCGACAGTAGATAGGAGTGGTCCCCAAACCAGCCTCTCCAGGGGCAGCAGCCGGGCTTAGAATTCCCAGGAGCTCAGATCTCTCAAATTTCTTTCTTTCTCCTTCCAGGGAAGCAGAGGATGACACCCTCAAAGCTCAAGTGCTGGGGATGCATTCATCCTTGTGATCCTACATGGGTTCATTCTTATCTCCAGGCTCTTTCACCTTCTCTTGGGGCTTTCTCTCCATTTGTTTCTCCAGTATATTCTAATCAGATCCTGTGCCAACACACAGTAGCCACACAATGAAAACAGGCTGGACTGTCCTCCATCCAGTGTCCGTGAGTCTGGCAGCGGTGAATCAGTTTGCCTCCCACCATGAAAACTCAGATCCCCTGCTGCCACCAGCTCAGTGGCAATGTCTCCTGGAAAGATCAGATCAGATAGCCATGAAAGAAGCTTCTGTGAGAGCCCCTTACAGAAGTCACATCTGTTCCCTAATCAAAACCCAGGTAGGTTTCTCATGCTGGGCCTTAATTTGTAGAACTCACATGTAGTGGAGACAGATTACCATTAAGTTAATTGTCATTTTCTTTTCCACCGGTGATGCTGGGTGGGTTTAGGATATTACTGGTCTGGACCAACACTCATTTTCCATGCAGGAGAGATGGATGGGCTCTGCCCGTACCTTTCTCTAGGCTCTCATCCTGGGGCATACAGATGGGCACCTGTGCATTGAGGACAGAGCAATCCATTCTTCAGCAGGTGTGTGGCCAGGAGAAGGTCACTGAGGTGGGCTGTCCATAGGCACATCCAAGAAGAGAGGTTCCTCAACAAGCTCTGAGGATGTTTGAACCTATACAAGGACAATAGAATAGCTAATGCCTTTAAGCTTCCAGGTGGGCCATCACAAGTAGCCAGAACCAAACTGACTTACCAAAAGCCGACTCTGGAATAGTTGCTAAGGTAGAAGCCTATTAAACCCCAGACCCAGAGCCAAGCCCAGGGCAGCAGAAAAGAGCACTCAAACAGGTGAGATAGGACCAGGTATGGGGTGTTGGTGTCACACTCATGGAAGGAGTATGTGCAAAAACCAAACCAAAAGAACCAACTCTGAGAAAAAGGTTATGAATAACAGGACTTTCTTAGGGATATCTCTCTCTCTCTTAAGAGCACCTAGCACACAGCCTTGGTATCTGTGGGTTCACCGGACTTAGACTGGCATGCTCATTTTAGGGCTGAAGTGAACCTGTCAATCATGGTATAAGGGAATGCCCCTGCCTCCAGTCCAGTGATGGCGAACCTTGTACAGCTTTCAATGATAACAAACAGCCCACTGCGGCGAGTATGTCATAGGTTCACCACCGCTGCTCTAGTCCCTCTCCAGGCCTCTGGCTCCCACTGGCCAGAGGAAAGGGATGGATTTATCTTTCAGGCACTTTTAGTTTGGACATTTCTTGCAGGCAGAGGAGCGAGGAGGACACACCTTTGTGGAGGACCTACATGTTCCAAGTGCTCACTGCACAGTGTGCCTCAGTGGCCCCGAGGGAGAGGTGGTATGACACCTTCCACTGATGAGGGTTCTGACATTCAGATAATTCAGTGATCTGTGCAAAGTGGGAATGTGGGAGAGCCAGTGAGAGCCCTGGCCGTCACACACCTGGCTGACTCTGTGTGTGTGTGTGTGTGTGTGTGTGTGTGTGTCTGTGCATGTGTGGTTTCCCTCCATGGTGTCTCACTGTACCATTCGATTTTAAATCAGGACAAAGCTGAGGGCTGCCACCTGGGCTTCCTATTGTGAAAAGGAGGCTAATCTATTTAATTAACACCCCACTGGGCCCCTGAAATCCTCCCTCCAGCCAAAGTATCAGTAACCCTGATAGTATCAGAGTTGCTCCAACACTCACTTTTAAGCAATTCATTTTCTACGTTTATAAATAAGTCAATAAAAAAGATGTTCGACAGAATTTCCCCAGAGAATGGAAGGGAAAAACAGCATGAATTGGAAACTCCTGTCGTCTTCTGTTGTCTTGTCTCTGATGACAGATAATGGTGAATGGTGAGGAGGATTGGCCAGGGGAGAGAATAATGCTTGGGTAGAGACAGCCTTTAAAATGTGTCATTCTGCATCCAACTCACCCTAGAAAAAAGAGAGAAAAAGAAAAGAAAAGGACTGACACTAATAGCTGTGCCACTTTATCTGGGCTTGGCTTCCACTCGTGGCGGGCCAAGTTGCCACCCTTTTCACTGTTAGAAACCATGGCATGAGTCATTGTCTTCAAGCTTCCGCTTTGTGTCTTTGTAGCTAGCTCATCAAGAAGGTCTTAATTAAGAAAGAAATGGCCACCTGGTGAGGTCCTTGGAAATCCATAGCCCTGAGGAAGTCTCTTCAGCCTGCTGCTGGGGAGAGGAGAATGAGAAGACAGAGGCAGGCACTGAATCAATAGGATTTCAGAGCCTGGTGGTGGTAAGAGCAGAGGGCAGGAAAGCTCAGCAGAGGGAGGAGTCAGGAGGGAAGAATCACCAAGATAGGGTGTGGCCAGAGGCTTCCGGCTTCCAGGCTGAATTCAGCTGGCTGCGGACATCTTGGAATTGGGCTCAACTTTTGAGACTTGGTTTAAAGAAAACAGTAGACAGTTCATTGTTTTCAACCTTTGACTGGGTGAGAATCATCTGGGGAACTTGTAAGATACAGGGACTCCCAAGCCCCATCCCAAGTCAATTGAATCAGAATGTCCAGGGATAAGAACCAAAAACTGAAAGAATTTAAAGCTGCCTGGGTGGTTCTGTGAGGTGCCTAGGGCTGAGAATCACAGATCCTGGGGCAAGGGTGGCGTAGAGCCCACTGCCTCTTCGAGCGTGCTCCTTAGCCAGCAGCACCAACAACTCCAGAGATTGGTAGAAATGCAGAATCTTAGACCCTGCCCAGGACAACTAAAGCAGAACCAACAAGATTCCCAGGCTATTCACACACAACTCAAAGTCTAAGAAGCAATAGTGTAGATGCCAGGTTGTTCTTGGTTCGATTCTGACTCCAGACTTGGCAAGTGACAGTTGGCTCTCTGTATCTGTGGCTCCCCCTCTCCATGGATTTGACCGTCTGCAACCTTGAATAGGAAATATTTTTTAATTTGCACCTGTACTGAAAATATACACGCTTTTTTCTTTGTCATTGTTCCCTAAATAATACAGAATAACAAGTGTTTACATAGCACTCATGGTGTAATAGGTATTGTAATCTAGAGATGATTTACTTGAGGATGTTCATAGGTTATATGCAAATTCTACACAATTGTATACAGGGGACTTGAGCATCCTTGAATTTTGGTAACTGTGGAGGGTCCTGGTGCTGATTCCTCATAGATGCTGAAGAACAACTGTACTTCCCTGAAACTCAGTTTCAGTCCATGTAAAATGGAAATAAGGAGGCCTGTATAGCAGGCTGTCTGGGGAAGAGATGTCATGTCTTCTACAAAGCTTATGACACAGTGCTCAGCACACAGATGCTGGTACTTTCCCCTTTAAATGAGGATGAAACCAGTTACATCATGTAAGAGTGCTTGCATTTACTACGGGCTCAAAAAGTGTGAGCCATTATGATCTCTTCGAGAGTTCCCTAGGCAGACGGGGACTTGCGCCTTGGTGCTCCTTGGTGCTCACTCAGCGCCTCCTCCAGCCCTCTCCATGTTGTACTTGAATCAACTATTTTTATATCTGTCTTCCCCACTGGATCTACTGGACCCTATTCAGCTCAACCCCCATCCTGAGCCTGATACAAAGCCTGACCAGGAGATATGTGTTGAATAAATGTGCAGGCCATAAAGGGTTCCTTAATTTAGGAATATAGAATACACTCACACATCTGAGTTTTTTAAGTCTCTGAACACAGTTTCTTGGCCCCTGGAACTAATGTTATGAAAAAGGAAGGGATTCTTTTCAGTGTCCACGAGTGGAAAGCAACTAACTAAATATATCATGAAATATTCTCAATATTGGATTAATTTCAACACATAAAACTAAGTGCTTTGGAGACCTAATTAGTTTGTAAGATTCTGGAATAAAAAAACCAAATTGGAGATCATTTGGGGCCTTCCTTCATTCCCAATGTGCTCTGACTGGGGAAAAAAGAGAGTCAGTAGCTTTTTGCTGCCAGAGCCCAGTGGGGGAAAGGAAGGCTTGGCAGATGGCAGCAATGCCCTCTTAATCTGTGGGTCATCATGGAGCTGCCCACAGACACTGGCAGTCCTTTTAATGAAACCATTTAATTGGTGCAGACGTAGGCGAATGCATGGGTCACCTTCGCCCAAGAGAGGGGCTCTGGTAGGACATGGGGCCTCCTGGGCAATGTGCTAAGTGCTTTTTCAGGAAAATTGTGCTGCTACCAGTACCAGGAGAGAGAGGGGAGGAGGGAGAGGGAGAGGAGAGGGAGAGAGAGAGAGAAAATATTGAGAAAGAGCTTCTTCATGGTCATCTGTAGGGAGCCAGACCAGTTTGCCCAGGACAGCAGGAAAAACAGATCGGAGAGCCAGAGATTGGAGATGGCCCCTGGTGGCTTTGTTAAAAGTTGATCGTTTGGATTGAATAATTCACTCAATCAGCATAAGTATTCAAGTCCCTACTTTGTGTTAAATATTAAAAGGATTTTTTCTCTACATTGTTCCATTTAATTTCAATTACCTAGGCGAGAACTTTCTGGGTTTTGTTTTTCCCCTATAAACAGAAGCTTAAAGGAGTTAAATAGCTCAGCCCAAAATCACACAGTAGGAACTCAGCAGGATTCGAACCATGGTCTGTCTGTAATCCAGCCTTGATCAGTACAAGTCTGTAGCCATGACTTCCTGGTCCTTTGAGGCAAAAAAATTCAGAAGGTCCTGGGATACAGGTGACAGAGAATCATGGAGGGAGCAGATGCCACCAAGAAGAATGCTTTGTTTCAGGTGGTTTTGGAGTACATAAAGCTGGGCAGGGGCTGTAGGTGGGGACACTGATCTAAGCACCCTTTGCCTGTGCTGACCAAATATCTAGACCACACAAACTCCCAGCAGAAAGAGTGCTGGGGAGTCCAGACATGTGGGTCCTTGTCCTCCCTCTGCCTCTCAAGAGGCATTCGACCAGGCAGAGGTGCTCAGCTTGTGCCATCTGTGGGTCAGGGCCAGATGGCTGCCCAGGTCTCTGAGAATTAGCTTGGCCTGATGCCCTCAGCTGTAGGACTGGTGTATTTCTTGCATCACTACTCGGAGTTCTGCAGATTGCAGGCAGTGAAGTAGTGATTAAAGACTTCCTCTGTGCGCTCCTGGCAGCTCACACACCTATAACGCACAGATATAGGTCCTGGTGCCTGAAGGCTTGTCCCATTGAGGGAGGTCTCTCTTCCATCCTCTGCTTTTCCCAAACCTCATCCTCTTTTCTTGCAACCTGGAGTGCTGATAACCCCTCTCTGGTTTCTGATGGGGAGACAGTCAAGGTGGGCAGGCATCTCCCAGACTGTCCCATGAACAGATACAAGCACACAAGCAGACGCAAGTGTGCCCACTTTTGCCCATTCCTCAGTGCCCTTCAGTATTCTAGGGAGAACTACGGCCACACGGAAGGGCAAGATACAACACTGACAGGGATGGCCGAGAGGGGATGTGCATGTAAGAGACTGAGAGACCAGACAGGACTCTTTAGGTCCCTTCTTATGGATCATTCTTTTACTATTTCTCCTTTACTCCCTTCTTGCCTCTGGGAAGGTGAGCCTGTGCCTGTTGCTGGGTGCAGGAAGGGGAGCCAGAGCAACACTCAACCTGTCCTTCAGCCCAGGGGATAAAGCTGAGCCCACCAGGCAGAGACATCTACAATTTTCCCCTAGAAAGCAAAGGGACATTCGTCTATCATGTAGCACATTTGTTTCAAGCATCTGCTCTATGTCAGTCTCTGTGCTGTATTCTGAGAACTGCAGCAAAGAATGTGACGCACATGGCCACTGCTCACAGAACTCACAATCTTGTAGTAGAAAATATTGCATGAAAAATGACACCAATAATTATCAAATCAAGTTGCAGGAGGTGCTGCATGTGCCAGCTCCAGACCCCACCCCCGTCTTGGATGGGACCTGATCAGATGTGGGTTCACTGTAGATGGTCCTGCGGAAGATCTTGGAGGTGAAATATAATCTTGTCTCTTCTCACCCTCTGACTCTTGGGACATCTGAGCAAGTGGGCAGGAAATGGAAAGGAGGAAGAAGGTGCTATGTATATGTACACACACACAGCTTGAAGTTGGAGGGTGTTAGTGCAACAGACAGGCAAACCATGTTCTGTCAGTTCCATTTCTTCCATACCACTGACACTGGTCCCCTTGACTGTCTCAGTTCAGACCTTCAGCACTTTCCCCTTGATGACATCAGCAATGCCTGCCTCCATTCTTGCCCTCCCATCCATAGAGCTCAGCAGAGAACCTCTCTGCCTACAGCAGTGTTTTCAGCCTTGACGTTGCTGATGCTTTGGTCTTACTATCTAGGGTTGGTCTTGGACATTGTAGGATGTCCCTACATTGTAGGATGCAGCAGCATCCCGATCAGTAATGACAATAAAAAAGTGTTCAAAGAGTGCCAAATGTTTCTTGGGAAGCAAAATCACCCCTGGTTGAGAACCACTGGCTTAGGGAAGTTATGTCTTTGAACTTGACATTCAAGGATCTCCATGGTCTGCTTCTAAAGCACCTTTCAGTGTGCTCTTCCTCTGTCTTTTCCCTTGCCTTACTCTTTTCTCCTTGCCTTTAATCATGTTGTTCTCTTTGCTTGGTGTACTCTTCCCCTTTTTTTGTCTATTAAAAAAATCTACATGTGCCGCATGATTTGTATCAAAAGTTTTCTCTAAGAAGCTTTTCCAGATATCTGGATTTCAGTTTTCTTGACTGCCAAATAAGGATAAAAGCTTTTCCTCATGAACTGCATGAAATACAAAATGTCAGAGCTGTAGGAGAGGGGAACCCATGGATGCTATCTTTCAGGGAGACAGAAAGAGGTGCAGAGACCTGGAGTGTCTTGCTGAAATAACTCAGCCAGATGGAGAATGAGCTGCGTCTAAAGCCTGGGGCACAAAATTTCTAGCTCAATATTCTAACCCAGCTTTTGAATGGCGAAGGACCCTTCTAATCAACAGGAAAGTCATCTGTATGTCTTTGAGCAGGTCACATAAAGTCCCTGTGCCTCAAGGTTTCCCTTTGTAAGGTGAGGAATAATCAGATGCTCCTTAAAGATCTTTCCATTCTGCTCTGTGCCTAATGTTTTTTTTTTTCTTTCTGAGCAAAGATCATCATCCAAACACAAAGCATTCTCATTATTAATAGTTACTCATTCCATCCCACTGTGGGGACTCCACATTTCTGTCCTTGTTACATGTACTCAACATTGAACCCCAGAGTGAAACTTTCCGGAAGGTTAACATAACAGTTTCACTCCTCCTCATAACTAGGCTTTGCATCGTGCCTTCAGATCACTCCCTGGCATCATTTTTCAAATTCAAACATGAACCAGAAATGACAAATGATTCTTGTAATGCACTCTTTGACACAAATCATTTCTGATTGCTAGGGACCCCAGACAACCTTGAGCATGCAGAATCAAGACAACAGGGAGAAGTCTTGGAAAATGAACAGCTTTAACTTCTTGCCGACAAGAACCCTCTGCTCACAAGGCAACAGCCATGTGTGCTGATTGCCAAACAGCACTTTTGAAGTGAGGCGGCTTTTGCCTGGGTTGGGATGGTGATGTGTCTCATATCACAACATCTTAAGCAGTCTTTGAAGAGTTTTCAGATCCTGGCAAAGAGGATTCACATGTTCCAGGTTCAGCCTGTGAGGCACTTCTGCATGTGATATCTTACTTCATCCTCCCAATGAGATTGGGTACTTACTATTGTTTTCTTTCTGCACAGGGAGGAAGAAAGCTTTAGGGATTCCAAAGAGTTGCCAAAGGGCTCAACATGTGGCTGTTAGATGTAGAACTGGAATCAGATCCCTTGGCTTCAAAGTCAATGGTTGTACCTTGCAGGGCACCTGTAAGGTGTAAAGCTCTTTCAAAGTACTTGTTTTATCTGGTCTCATTCTCTGAGGATTGTGGATAAAAGCATAGGGTTGAAGGAGGGAGTGTGTGTGTTGATTGTGAGGTAGGCTTGACTGAAAAATAAGAGGGTTGGGATGGATGATCACAAATATTCTTTCTGGTTCAAATGCATTGACAATGGTAGTCACTGGATCAAATGCTTTACAACTATTATTTCCTTCCCTTCACTTCACTTCCCTTCTCTTCCCTTCCCTTCCTTTCCCTTCCCTTCCCTATCTTCCATTGGTAAGTATTAGCATTATTCCAATTTTGCAGAGAGGAAACAACTCAGAGTAGTCAAGGAACTTGCCCGAGGCAAAACCAGGCTCATGGACTGAGGCATAGATGGATAATTGTTCACCAAGAATTCATGGTTCCATTTAAAGAATGAAACTGTTGCTGGGAAGCACTTGCCAGGCCAAGAACTGCTTCTCTCAGGTCCTCTGCACTAGCAAGGTCACACTGTCCAGTTCTTACCAATGGATCTCATAGGAATAAAAACGTCACTTCTTGGAAGAAGTAATTCTGAAGCCGGTGTGCCTTCTCTTCTCTCTCTCTCTCTCTTCCTGGCAATAGACATTAATTCCTAGACTGACTCTGGAAGCCATGTGTGGATGAGGACAGTGTCCACAAGCCTGTATCCCACCTCTACTCCAGCCCCCCACACTGCCAACTGTGCTTTACATAGACAGACATAAACTTAAATTGGGTTACGATGTTGAGATTTTAGTAGATGTTTGGAATAACATTGGACATTACCCTAATCCAGAGACAAAAGAGTCTTATTCCAGGTGTGTGTGCTCTTAACTAGACCACAGAGTGATCCCAGAATTGTTCAGAGTTATGCAGACTGTAGAATATTTTCTCTTTATCTGTAAACCTAAGAGAAAAATGTTGGTGATATTCTTTCACTCTGATAAGCCTAGGTAGTATAGTAGATAGACTTTCATAATTCTGAAGCCCTTCTAGAACTGGCTACTCTCCTCAGTTTTTCTACCACAGTAAATGACATTAGCATGTACACAATGGCATGATAGTCATTCTGCATTTCTGCCCTTCCTTTGCCTTCCACATCCTAACTTTCAATAAGTTCTGTAGAGTTTACATTGAAAGTCAATACAGGGGTGTGCTGGAACCAATTCACATCAACTTTTGTGAGAGCCCTGTGCAAACTGTCCGAAATGTCATAAGCCAGTGGATTTCATGTTGAGAGGTTAGAGCAGCCCATGGTGGGGATATTTTTACCATGGAAATGGGCAAATACTACTAGCCAGGGTTCTGCTGTTCCCAGAGAGCTGGTTGTTAAATGGCCAACACATTAATGGATATATTCCAAAGTTCACCTCTTCTTACTACTTGCACTGCTACCATCCAGGTCAAAGCCACTAACATCTTGCCTGTAATGTAAATACTACTGTAGGAGGCTCCTACCTCCTCTTCTTGTTAATTTGACACAGTTACTTTCCCACAGAGTAACTATGTGATCTTTTTAAAATTAAGTGACATTGGGCTGGGGATTTAGCTCAGTGGTGCCGTGCCTGTCTCACAAGCACAAGGTCCTGAGTTTAATCCCTGGTACTGCAAAAAAAAAAAACAAACCCAAAAACCAAAAAAAAAAAAAAAAATTAAGTGATATCATATTGGTCCCATCCTCAAATTCTCTGGGGATTCCCTTTGCCTTTATAGTAAAATTAAAAATTTTTTCTATAGTTTGCAAGATCCTACATAACATGGAATCTGCCTACCTTTATTAATCAACTTCTACCACTCTCACTGGAAGCTGTGGTCATCGTATTTCTGCTTTACAAACATGAACTTGTTCTGGTCTCAAGGCCTTTGTACTTGTCAGTCTCTCTGCCCAGAATTGCTCTTCCCGTTGAGCTCTGCACAGTGCACCCTTTCAGACCATATCCCTGTCTGTTGATGGATCATGTAGGAAGGCCTTCCATGAGCTGTCTGTTATAGCCACCTCCATCATGGAATCGACTTCTCCCTAAAATGGCATTATGCACTTGTTTACCTCTTTACACATGAAATCTGTACTTTTACAGGAATGAGCACCTTGAACATGAGTGCCTTGATTTGCTTATTGAATGGCATCTGGCCCCAGCAGATGCTCAAAGTACATATTCCTAAATGGACAAACACATACCTGATCATCAGTATGACACAATTCAAGGTAGATGAATCAAGTCAGCAGGTGTTAGATCATAAAGTGGGCTGTGGTTTCAGGAGACAGAGTCTGGAAGGACATTTGGATTGTGGATGGGCTGACTATGTACAAGGAGCAAGGAATGAAGCAGGGAACCAAGGGAGGAGCACAAACAGAGCAGAAAATTCTGGCACCTGGAAGCAAAGTGAAAACGGAATGTCTTGTCAACACTTGACAATGAAGAGCTAGAGAGAGTGGATCCAGGAAGGGTGATGGGAATGATCTGATTTATCTAATGTCCCTTTTGTTAATGTATCAGAGAGACAGCCAATCCTTCCTTGTCTATAACTTTCTAGCTATATGACTTTGGGAAAGATACTTCACCTCTTTGAACCTGTTTTTTCTTACCCCTGAGGATAAGGATTAATGACATCCTCCCATGGCTTGTGTGAGCTCTAAAAGAATGGATGAATGAAAGCTTCCAGCACAATGTTGCCATGCAGCAAATATTCAATAAATGCTGTAAATGCGAATTTCCATACCCTTTCAACTTTTCTGCTTCTAAAATGATCACTCATTTTATTATCTATATTATTCATTTGAACCTTAGAACTAGGAACTGCAGGATGTTGAATATAAAATAGACTTAGAGATGAAAAGCATAGAGAGACATATCTCATTTGATGACCCAACAGGTAGACATGGGGTGGATAATGAGAACAGGTCAGGAGGTGTTGAAATCTCCATACAGGCATGGCCAATGGAAGGGTCTAAGAATTGTCCTCATTAATCATGCTTCCTAAAGTAGAATCCCCAATTAATTCTCTGAAATGGAATCTTCTATCTTGAGATAATTTCTACCGAGACTTGTGGAATGAAGGAGAAATCCAAGACTCAGACAGATGGTATAACTACTCAGGCTTGTGCTGCTCATGCCTGTTAAAGACCTCTCATTCCTCTGATTCACAGCCTAGCACTGTCTCTATTCACCTTATACTCTGTCTCCCTTCATATATAAGAATCCCTTTCCTAGAGGGGCCATTAGGGGCTCCACAGCACAGTCTGTCCCTCTTCTTTGCATATCCACATAACAGTTGTTCAACCAATCAATGCCTGGGGGATGGAATTCAATCTTAGGCCAGGATTTTTCTACAAGGTAGATCCATGTTTTCTTTGGAAGAGGTCCGTGCATGGATGGAGATACTTGGAGTCTCGGGGAGATTTATAAATAGAATTGTGGAATTCATTTCTAGTAAGGAATTCTCATTGGGAAAAAGGATGACAGTCTCTCACATCTATGAAGTGTTTTTTTGGCTTACAAAGTTTATTCAGACCCTTGTTTCAACAAACCTGCCTGTGGGCAGAGACAGAAGAGGATTCTGTCCCCATTTGCGGATGAAGAGACTGAGACACAGAGAGAAGTGACCATGACTACCTCTGATGAGTCCTGTGACCTAAAGCCAGGGTCTGAGAGGTGGTGACTATTGGTAACTGTTGTACACACACCTGTCACCTAGAGATGCAGTTTGTGATGCCACCAAAGTGGATAATTTCTGACTAGTAGTTCTCAGACACCCAGCAGGTGCCTGGCATTTTAATAGGCTTTAGATGCTTACTGCTTGCAAAGAGGTCAAGTTTCTAGATGGACTACCAGATGGAGAGGCCTTCTGGACTTTCCCTGGAGCCATGCAAGGCTGCTCTGCCATTAGCTCCTGTTCTTTTCTCCCTAGAATGGTTCCAGTGCTTTCCACGCTCAAAGTTTACTCCTCCTGGGCCTCCTGTAGGGCTTTCCAGCTGGCTACAGTGGAGGGCAGGGAGACTGGAAGCATAGGCAGGGCAGCTCTGCATGCTAACACCTAAAGGCCCCAATGCCAGTTCTTTTCTGTTTGTCAAGAGCTTTAATCTGCAGCACCTTGCAGGGGCAGAATAGGGCGTGAGCAATGTGTATGGTGTAGACACCAATAACAACCACCAGGCCCACGTGCTTGTGGCCGTAAGACTTGTGGAGCACATTTACAGTTGTCCCCTACTGGACTCTCGTGGGGATCCCACTGACCCCGCTGGACGGAAGCAAGTTTGTCCTGAGTTCCGGGCACAGGGCCTCTTCTGCAGGAGCCAGAGGGACAATTAAAGATGCCGGCATGTATGAGGCCATTACACCCAGGGTGCATCGTATCGCGCCGTGGGGCCACGGTAATGAGTGCCAAGCAACTTCCCTTGAGGAGGTGGTGTCCAGGCTCAGAAGGAGTTAGCCAGGTCAAGGGGCAGAAAGAAGAGTCTGGGCCTGTGACTGAAAGAGTTCAGAATTTAAGTTAGTTTGCCGGGGCTGCCATAATAAAGCACCACAGACTGGGTGCCTTAGACAACGGAAATTCATGTCTTACAGTCCTCCAGGTCAGAAGTCCAAAATAGAGGTGCTGACCAAGTTGGTCTCTTCTGTGGCCCTGAGGAAGCGTGCCTGCTCCTGGCCTACTCCCAGCTTGGGTAACCTCAAGCACTCCTGGCCCAGTGGCTGGCGTTCTCCTGTGTTTTCACATCAACTGCCCTCTCCATGTGTCTGTCTCTGAGCCTGTATTTCCCTCTCTTTATGAGAACATCAGTCATGTTGGACAAGGCCTCACCCTAATGACCTTATCTTAATCTGATCCTTTACTAAGACTATTTCCAAACAAGATCACGTTCACAGGTGATAGGGGTTAGGGCATCAACATCTTCTGGGGGTCACAATTCAATTCTTATTGTACTGCTCAAAGAACTGAAGGTGGCATAGAGATGGAAGGGAAGAAGAAAAGCAAATAAGGCTAGCTGACCTGCCAGGGCTTTCTTGGAAAAGGCTCAGAAACCGTACTGGAGACTTTGCAATTTACTTTAAGGACAAGGAGTTAATCACTCCTTTGAATACTTGCAACCTCACACAATTTCTCAAGAGCACTCTCTTGTGGGGTTGTTGTGTGCGTTGAAGCCAGCAACCACATCTGATTCCCTGAGAACCCCCAGTACAGAGATCAGCACCTAAGACATGCTTAATTAATGTTTATTAATTGAGCACATTTATTGTATTAGCTGAGTGTAAAACTGTCTTTTCATTTATATGTGCTTTTCAGACATTTCACACCACTGTGGCAAAATACATCGTTTCTGTTGTACATTTTTATGTGTAGTCCTGATTTTTTAGATTGGAATGTTTATTTCATCCTCTTAAAAGCAGAACCTTTCATTATGTTCTTCTCCCAGACTCCAGTATCTTATAATATGTGGTTCGCAAAACAGATCTGACTGGGAGTTTTGTTATTTTTTCTTAGGAAAAAAAAAAATCGATAAATTATTTGTGTCTTTAATGTGGAGGGAAGTACTAGAATTGGTTTTGCCGTCCTCAAGTTGGCAAGTTTAACACTTAAAATGAGGTTTCTCCAGTTGCGCGGAACATGCCGAATCAGCCCGCTGCAGACAGGGAGGTCTGCAGACACCCTACCTAGCTTGCGAGTCGCGAGGAACAAGCCGAATCCGCCCGCACCCCGGCAGCAATCCACTGGACACCCCCACCCCTCCGCTCCTCTGTACAGCCACCTTGTTCCACACTACAGAGACGCAGGGGACACCGGACCACCAGACCACAGTACCGAGTCCCGCCGCCCCCGGCCCAGAGGTAGGGGCTTCTGAGCCGTCGTCCCACTGCTCCTGGTCCAGAGGAAGGGGCTTCCCAGCTACCATCCCTCCCGCTGCTCCCAGCCCAGAGGAAAGGGCTTTTGGGCCACCATCCCTACCGCTGCTCCCAGCCCCTGTCCCACCTCTCCCAGCTCAGAGGAGGTGAGCACCGCAGGCACCAACAGCACCCCCCCCCCAGTCGAAATGAGAAAACACGTAAATAAGTCTCAAAACCAGACTTCCAGATCACCTACAGCAACCCCAAAGGGAAATGAGATGGAACACTCTGATAATCAACCACCTGGACCCATTGAACTGGCAACAAAAGGGGATCTGGAAAAAATGAAATCAGATATAATTTCTCAGATAACAGGAGAAATTGTGCCCCTAGTGCAAGACATGATTAATAAATCTAGAGAGGAGCTGAGGAACATGATGGAATCCCAACATAGCAAACAAATGGAATCCATAAAACAGATGCAAATAGATTTCCAGGAGATGAAAATCTCCATTGGAAGTCTACACAGCAGAATGAGCCAATGTGAGGACAGAATTTCAGATATAGAAAATAAGATTGCAATTAGTGACCAGGAAAAGAAAAATTGCTTCAAAATTATAAGGGAACATGAGAAATCAATCCAGCAGCTGCTAGATGATGCAAAATGAGGTTTCTCCAACCCCAACATTGTTAGAGGTTGTAAAGGTTTAATGATCTGCTTCTAGAATTTAAGACTTGCCTGAGTCTCCCTCATTCCTCCTCTCTTTTAAAGTTTACTTCTACAGGTTTGCTCCAAGAGAAGCAGTATTTTGAGGCTCTGACCCAATCTTTGGGCCTCTGAAAGAAGGGAGATTAGGAACTCTACCACACACACTTCCCAGGCAGAGTAATCGAGCGGCTGACAATCAGTCCACATGTGAAAGGAGGTACAAATTACTATGTCAGAGTATCCAACAGGGAAGGGAGCCAAACAACATGTCCATCTGATGACTCATTTTACATATGGGCAAGAAACTAGGATTCACCTGAGACCAGGAAGGGAGGACACACTAAGCAGAAGTGTAAGCCATTGCTACAGAGTGTGTCTTGTCCTGCAGTCAGGTGAGGGTTGTGTCATCAGGACTGCCTCTTTCTCTGGGCTTTGGAGATTTCTGGTTCCCTGGGATGCATCATGGAAAAGGATGAACAGCCTTCAGGATTTCCCAGAACTTCTCTACTTATACAAATAAAGAAAATAAAGAATACAAAGTAGTTGAGTCCCAAAGCATAGCATATTGCCATCTGGAACCTCTAGACTTTCACCTGACCCTGGGGACTCCAAAACAAGTATGCTTTCTTCAGGTAGCAATCTCTGGAGCACATGGTGTTCTCAGATACTCTACCTCCAGGTACCAACGCAACCTGTTAGCTCTAAAATACCCCTGATCTGGGTTCCCAGGCCCATCCCTTAGTCTACTGTATGAGGTAGACCTCTGGACTAGGACTTGGAATTTGAATCTAGGCTCTGGCCCTTATTAGCTATGACCTTGGAATGTCCCTGTATCTCTCTGTATCTGTTATCTCATCAGTTTTATGGAAATGATCAAAGTTTCTAGCTTATAGTGCTCTTCCAAAGACTAAAGGAGGCCAATGCATGCAAAATGTTTAAGACATTCTTTGTTATATGCTTACATACTCGATTCATTTTGCTGCATGTCTAGATTAAAATATTAGCAGAAGCAAAAGTCCTATTCGATGGTCTGTCTCTGTGCCTGAGACTGTGTTCAGTTTTCAAGGCATCTTTGGGTTCCCTGCTCAAAATAACTTTCACCCAGCACCCTCTCCCTTTGCCTCAAGTTTATTGGAGTGAGCAGATCCCATGAGCAGCAGAAGCAAAGGCTTGAATGTGCAGACTACAAATGGCTCAGGCTGCGTCTCCCTGGAGCCCCTATTCCAACATTATTTTGATCCGAATGATGGTTTCAGCCACAAGCAATTGATTGGCCTATCCAACTCTGTCATCCCAACAAGTGATTAATTCCTCTATAATGAAACTGCATGTGGTCTCTGGTAGCATGCACAATACCATGATTGAGCATTTATTTCTTGTCAGTGTCTCTGAGTACTTTGCATGTATTACTTCACTTAATTCTCCCAACACAGCCCTTTTCAGTGGGCCTTGTTATTCGTACTCTGCATACAAGAAACCCAAGGTCAGCTCAGAGAGGTTAAGAAAGCTGCCTACTGCACACAGCTAGTAGGAGGAAGAGCTTGGATTTGAATCCAGGTCTGTTTCAATCTTTCAGCCACATTTTAAAAAAAAAAAATCAGGTTTACCAAGGTATGATTTACATACAATAAAATTTATACTTTCTTAAGCAGACAATTCACTGAGTTTTAACAATGTATATAATTGTATTACTACAATGTAAACAAGATTTAGAACCTAATACTAATTCCAGATGTTCCCTCTTGGTCCTTTGGAGACAATCTGCTTCTTCTGGGGGCTGTTAATTTGTTTTTTGTGGCTATACTTTTGCCTTTTCTAGGATGTCATACAAATGGAATCATGTAGTTTGTCATCATTTGTATCTGACTTCTTCCATTTATCAGAAGGCTTTTGGGATTCATCCATAAGGTCATAGGTGTGATATTCATCTGGGTCTTTTGATTGCTGATGAGTAGCCCCTTGTGTGAGTAAACCACACACTCTGTTCACTCACTCACTAGTTGAACGTCTGGATTATTTCTATTTTGGTGGGTATTGGAAATAAAGTTGCTATAGACATTTGTCTTCAAGTCTTTACATATGACATGTTTTCACTTCCTTGTGTCAATATCCATGACTGAACACTTCTGGGTTTTAGGTGAAGTGTGTGTTTAACTTTATAAGAATACAGCAAACCCATATCCCAAAATCTCTGTATCTTTTTCAGTTCTCACTAGAATTGCATGAAAGGTTTTTTCAGCTACATTTAAACATTTTAGACTCAACACCTAGTTTATTTTGCTCTGCTGTGAGCCAGAAGGTTGAGAATAATGAATGCCACATTTCACTGGATCCAAGATGCCATCAATTTTAAGATGCACCATTATTTTACAAACCATTAAGGAAGAAAAATATCTGACAAACAATGACACAGTCCTTTTTTATCATTTAGGAAAAAAACCATTTTGTACTTATTAAAATAGCCTACATATCCTTCTTACACATCTATAAAGTAGAAAACAAAAATAAAAAATAAACGTTAGGATATGACTGGAACACATTCACCTGTAGAGCCTCTCCTATTAATTCCAAGTCTTGAGTGTACATTTTTGGGGGTATGCCTGTATCTCCCTGAATGCCATCAGCTCACTGATAACACAACATTTTTAAAAAGTATGCTCTATTATTGTTTCTGGGATTTTTTTCAAGCACATTTCAAAGCTGGGAACTTTTTAATTTGACTCCAATCATATTTTATGGCCCTTCAACTCAGCTGAATTATGTATCACTGGAGGTTAAGCAGCTTCTGTTCAAATTCAGGGAAGAGTTCATTGGCAAAAGGATGTCTGAAGCTTTAGAGAGAACCCTGCTCAACAGATAAATCAGTTGAGTTTCTGGGACTTGTTCATCTTGTTTTTAAAAAGTGTAATCATTCCTCCTGACTTCAGGATTGTTGGTTCTACATGTCAAACAACATACATAACCCAAGTGAGATTTTTGACAATGTGAATGGCATGACTCTGGGTCCACGCAGGAGCAGGCTGTAATGAGTATCCCCGACTTGCTACCTGACGGTGATGGAAAGACATCTTCTTTTGTAGAAGACAGCCTGACCCTGGGATCATTAGAATTGAAAAAAACTGCTTCTTACAATTAATAAAATGCAGCATATTTTACCTAAAATAAGTGTTTTTGCTTTGCTCTATTTTTAAACGTCCCCTCGATTCACTGACACAGACAACAGAAACATCTGCTTCATCTTCAACATCTCACCTCAATCAGGGTGATTCTCCTGTTCTTTCCATTTCTATTACTTTTTGTCAGTGCCCTATTCAGTCTTCCTCTCCTTTGCTATTGCAGCTATCTCCCCACTTATCTACTTGCCTTCTAGAAATTTCCCTTTCTTCACTCAATCCTATTCATTATCCCTAGAGTAATCTTTCTACTGCATGTCTAAACCTGCCATTCTCCTTTTCAAACCTCTGTCCCAGATCCCCATTATTTGACGAATAAAGTACAAACTCCTTAGGCTGGCATTCAATTTCTTCTAGGTTCTGGGTCGAACCTATCATTCCAGTGTTATTGTTCACCATTTTCTGCTCCAGGTACATCCAATTATTTGATGTTCTCCAAAAAGGCCTTAGACTTTCCCCCTCTGGGATTTTTTTTTCAGTCTGAGATCTTGCATATGCTTCGTCCAGAAGTCTTCCTTACTCCTGTGGGAAACTATCCATATAAGTTAAGGATAACGTTCATTCTGGTCACATTAGTATGGTACAGTTACGGGTAAAGTTTTTCTCTTCTCTCCAAATAGCCTATAATGGTTCAATATGTGTGTTTTTATATACACACATATACATCTTTACATACATCTATACATACATATGCGGATGTTTACACACACATAGATACACAGATATACACAGGCATTCACCCTATTTGTTCTTAATTGTCATGTCCTGTGCAGAATCTCCTTTGTGCTTATTGACTAGATCCCTTCCTTCAAGTTTTCTCAATGTCTGCTGTAGCTTCATTTGCACTGTCTTTTGCTGTAAGGTCAAGACAGATAGGGATGACCCGGGTGTGGGTGTGATAAAACAGACCTAGAACTTGGCGTTGAGCAATACTGATTCAAGCTGTGGCTCTGTCACTTGCCATCTCTATGACAAAAATAACACCTCTGACTTGACTTTCCACAAAGCTCCAAAGCAGTGAGAGCCTCCAGGTACCTTGTCGAAGGCTTCCTCGAGAGAAGACTCCGGACACACTGCCAAGTGCTTCTTCAAGTCCTTGTGAACAGGTTAACTCTGTCCAGCTCCCTTCCCCCAGGCTCCTTGTTTGTGTTTTATGGCAGACATAGTTTGGCAAATTGCTTTCTCCTCTTGTGTATTGTGTACTATGGTGGGGAGCACTCAGCCTCAGCTCTACTTGCATCCTACTACGGCCCACTGAGGTCAAGGCTCTTTCTGCAAGTACCTCCTCCAGGCATTCCTTTTTGAACTGACTGGGAGTAGACAACATGGTCCTAGGCCAGTGACTCTGTTCGAGAGTCCATCGGCACCATCTGGAAGGCCAGGAGGTCCCCATCCCCAGTGCCTCTGATCCACTGCAGAGGAATCTGAGCATGTGCATTTATAACAAGTTCCAGGGTGACACTGGTGCTGTTGGTATGGGGACCACAGTTTGAGGAACACCACCTGTTTCAGCTACTTTTCCTGTTGCTGAGACAAAATACCCGATACCTCAAGTTAAAGGGGAAAGGGTTTAATTAGATCAAAGTTTGTAGAGGTTTCAGTCCATAATTGGCTGGCTCCAAGGCAGGGTGACACATGGCAGAGGGGGATTGCAGAGGATAAACAGTTCATGGCAGCCAAACAAGCAAAGGACCTTAATAGGGTTTATCTGTCCCTTTTATCCTATCCAGACTACTTAGGGCAAGTAGTACTCACACCCTTAATTCTAGTGCCCTTGAGCCTAGGATTGTAACATGAATCAATTCCAGTGTCACACACTCTAGATCCAGCCAACTCTGAAAAGTCCTACCTATGATAGCATGAGGTTTTGGGGGGACATCTAGACATAAGCCTTAGCCCTGCCTTAAGAGATGACATAGCCATAATATGGAAAAATCTCAGTACCTAATGACCAAACGCAGAGGAACAGACCAGGCTTGTTAATCAAGTAATCTTCTATTATTATTAAATAATCAAGGTATAAACTTTTACGTATTTGAGAACTGATGGATTTTGTTGACTCTATATACTGTGACAGGTTAATTCATCCTTCAGAAGACTATTCCATTTCCTCATGGGTGATGGGGCCTAGATTCATTACTTGATGCTGGCCCCCTCTCCCTGATCTGGACCCAGATTTGAAATCCCTCACACTATCCCAGGTATCTGATTGCTCCTGGAGCATCACACACAGACAGAGAGACTTTGTCTCATCCAAACCCTCCCTGTCCCTGCCACTAACCTGTGGAGAGTCACTTCCTCCTGCGGCAGCCTAGAGCTCCCTAGACCCACTCACTGTCCTTGGTGATGAGGGTTTCTGGCCTCTCCCTGGCTGGAGAAGCTCATCCACTCTGTTCTAATTAATTGCCTTGGAGACTGCCATGGACAGCTTCTGTTTATGTTCTCCTGTCTGAGCACCACAAGCCTCCTTGCAGTAGAGAAGAGAATGCTAGACCAGGACCCTACCCACCTCCTTCCTAATTTCTTTGTCCTCTGCTCTGCTGCCCCTTGCAGAGAGCAGGTGCTCTATGCCTGATATCAAAGCCACAGTGACAAAGTGTGAGGAAGCAGTTAGGAAGACTTGTGAGTGGGGCTGGCAGATGGCAGGGGATGCATCTGTGTCACTGCGATGCATCAGCAGTCACAGCCAGCCCCCAGATGCAGGTCAAGTGTTTCCCCAGCAAAGTTCCTAGAACTCCGTTTTGTCAGGACGCAGTTTCTCAGACATAACAGGGCAATTGTGCGATGATTACATATAAAAAAATGTCTAGGAAGCATTAAGAGATCACTAGTTCAATAAGCATCTGAAAGCTCAAAGCAGGATCCATGCCATTAACTCAAATCACATGAGCTGTATGTCTGCCATTGTCTTCCTTGTGACCAACACATCCAGGAAAAGAGGCGCTTTCATTAGACCATTAAGAGGATTTAATTAACATGGAATATTTCTCAGGCAGACAACCTATGACAGAATAATTAAAATACAGTTTGTTGAAATGCACATTAATAGGTTACTAATTATCACATTTCATTCCCCTTTAAGGGATAAGATGTGCTCAAGAGGAGACATTGCTCTATGCAAAAGCACATCTCTCTGCTTGCCTGGCTCAGTGTTTAATTGGAAGAAAGGACTAAACCCCTCACTGCAGTTCTAGAAAACTGGAGTGGAAGTCAGAAGGAGCAAGGGAGGGGAATAACTGCACACTGGATGTGCAGTGAAGTGGGAGAGAGCACTGGACTGGGAGCCCATCGGCCTGGGTACTTCTTTCCTGCTTCGTTCTCAATTTACTCTATTTCTTCTGCTTGAAAGTGCTCAAAGCTGCTATTGTCATCCCATAAATTCCAAATACCTACTATCTGGTAAATAATGGTCAGGCCTTTGGCTATCTTTCCAAAATGTTCCACTTTGCCCTTTCTGCAGCAGCCATGCTGCCCCTCTTGATGCATCCTGAGGAAATCAAGTTTGCAGCCACCACAGTACTTTTGCACCTGCCATTCTCACTGCCTGGAATCTCTTTCTCTGAATCTTTATGCAGGACTTCTTCTGAGGTGCCTTCCTTGGCCAGGAAATCCAGTGTTACCCTCTTTATTCTGTGTCATATTATATTTTATTTTATTCGTAATTGGAATTATTTCAGGTATTTATTGGTTCAATTGTTTATTGTCTGCTTCTCTCACTTAAATATAAATCCTGTGAAAGGTGAAATTGTATCTGTCTCCTTGCTACTTCAGCCCCAGCACTTCCTACAGTGCCTGGCACATAGGAATCACTAGGTAAATATTTGTTGATTAAATGAATGAAAATGAAAGTGGACCAAGGTCTCTGAGGATCCACCCAGCTCCAGTACTTCAGATACTTTGGACCTGCAGAGAAGCAAGAGAGACACAAAGGCCATAGAGGACAGTGTGTCTTACCTCTTTATGGTCCTCCCTCCTGGCCCTCCACAAAGCCTCAAATGTGGTGGTCTCAGGAAGTGTTTGTAGGTTTGGATCCACTCAGATCTAGAAACCCCAAGCATCAGCAGGACCCTCTCCACACCCCTTCTCAGACTTAACATCTCATGGTGTCAGCTCTTTAAAAACTGATCTCCTTGATCCTGCATTACCTGCCTAACCAGCCCTCCTCATGGGTTTCTAGCAAGTCCAAGCCCCTTCCCTTGTTTTACAAACTAGCAGGCTCATGGCTGACAGTGCTGCCTATGGTTGTCGAATGGTGCTTGGTTTAGATCTAAATGTCCCCCCAAAGCCTCATGTGTTCAGAAGTGAGACTTTTGGGTGCTGATTGGATCCCAGGGGCTCTGTGCTCACCAGTGGATCAGTGCTAACTGTGCTGCTGGGAGGTGGGGCCTGGTCAGAAGAGGTGTGTCACTTCAGGTTGCAACCTGGAAGGGTCTCCCTCCCTCCCAGGCTCTTCCCTTTTCTCTCTGCTTCCTGGCAGCCATGGGATGAGCAGCTGTCCTCCACTCAGGTCCTTCCACTGTGCTGTTTCTGCCTTGGAACTGGCCAGTCATGGACTGAAACTATTAAACTGAGAATAAATCATTTCCCCTTTAAGAGTTATGAATGTTGAGTATTTTATCCCAGTGACAAGAACATAGCTAAGACAGGAGGGGACTCTCATTTTTGAAAAGTCCTGATCCTTCACACTATGATAGCAATGTCCTGGGTTCGGAGTCTACAGTTTTGTCTTTGTCCACTTTGGGGACATCTATAAATGCACTGGGCGATCAAGCAGGTTCTAAATCTTCTTCCTCAAATAAGGTGGTCACCCTTCCCAAAGCTTCTGCCTCTCCCTTCCTTAGTGTTTTGGCCCTTCTTCTTCTTCTTCCATCTCAGAGCTTTGTATGATAACGGGATTCATTACTTCCTACCCTATGCCAATGGATCATCTGAAACACTGGCGTAGGCATCCATAGTATGCCAACGGCACCATCCTGAACTGTCTCGGGACACCAAGACTGCTTCTCATATGCTGTGTTTCTAGCTTTTCATCTCAGTGAATGTCTTCACACCAACAGAGGGTAAATTCAGATTTTAGAGGTGGAGGTGAGGGCTGAGATAAAACAGACCCTCCATGGGTCCAGTTTCACCCAGTGGAGTTCTGCATGGGCACTTGGGGCCACAGCTCCACGCTAACAGTAAAGTATTAATTTGCTCACTTCATGTGTATGTTACAGAATTAGTTTCTTGAGGGAGTCCAAATCCTGGAAGGATGGAACAGCATTGCTCTAAAGCAAACTTTCCATACAACATCTCCATTTCAGATTTGCAATCACAGTGATTGCTCTGGTCTACCATGTGGGTGCTGTTTTGATTTGCTGGGCTACAAATACCTGACATAGGGTATATGGGAAGCAGAAACATTGGTGTGAACTCAGCAATGTCAAGGGACCCATCGTAGCTAATATGCATATGGGGACATTTGTTTACATTTTGGGATGGGTAGCAACTGCTTTAAAGCTCCATTGGGTATTATTAGAGAGCAGACTACAGTATCTAGAGCAGACAGCCTGGATTTGGTGGAGACCATATCACCTATTGGCTGCTAGTACTGGGCTTTGCTTTCTTCACTTAAAGAAGAGGTAACTGTGTCTCTCATTATCTAATGGGATTGAGGAAGGAAGAGTATCAGCAAGTGCTATGATACCAGAGTGGAGGAAATAATAACTGCCAAGTGTGTTTTGAGTTTCTAGAGGGGGTACATTGAATTGGGCCTCAATGGCTGACTAGAAGTTTTATAGGCAAAAATTTCTAGGGCTGGGGATTTAGCTCAGTGGTGCCGAGCCTGCCTCTCAAGCTGAAGGTCCTGAGTTCAATTCCCAAAACCAAAAAAAAAAAAAATTCTATAGTGAGGATGAGGGTATAGGTAGTAGAGAAAGTGACAGTGGTGGTAGGGAATGGGGGTCATGTTTTAGGCAAGGAATAGACTTGAGAAAGCCTTTATGTGTGTGACCTGTGAACTGTAGTGGAACAAGAGAATTCAAAGATCGTTGAAATAGTATATGAGCTTAGTTCATGGCTAAGGAATTTAGACTTCACTGTGCGCAAGAGAATTTCTTCATTTTTTATAGGTATTTTTATGCCTGGGAAAAGAAACAAACAATAAATGTATTTATCTTAAGCTCAGTGCAGAAAATTTGAATACCAAAAAGAGCGCAAAGGAAAAACAATCGCATGGAAATCCACGTCACAAAAGAGTTGGTGTTAACATTTGGTCAGATGCCTTTTTGATGCTTTTTCTATGAATATGCATGTGGGTCTCATGTTGCAAAAAGTTATCTAAGGAATGTATTTGAGGAGGAGAATATTACCATTAGGTTTTTGGTCCAGAAAGAGGATGGCCATAGGGAAGAGGGCTGGGGATGGTACAGTTAGACTGTGATCATGATCCCGTCAGGACTTGCTCTGGACCAGGGGGAAGAAGTAAAGAGCTGGCAGTGTCAGCAGAGTGGTGAAGGAAGGGATGCCTTCACAGGCAGAAACACTCTGAAGGAGGAAGACCTTTTAAAGTCAAATCTGAAGTCAATAGATCAATGCATGACTGCTAAGACCTGTCCTCTAGGCCCCAGGACCACTTTCTAATCACATGCACACCTGGGAAAGAGGTCCACCCTGGAAGATGTGCTTCTCTTTGGGAACAATTGGATTATGCACCTCCTCCTCCGGCATCCCCAGCTGCCCCTGAGATACTCAGGGGCGACTCTTTCTGAACTCAGTGGGGAGCACATTTTCAGCCTAAAGTCATTCAATGATCCATCTGACTCCAGGCTCTTCCACCCCCCCCGCCCCCAAGGGTGCGATGCTGCTTCTCCTCTAACGTCAGCCACAGCTCTCCTCCTGCCCACACACCCCCACCTCCACCCACCCCTGGCTTCATCCTGCCTTCACCATGCTGTGCCCAGGAAATGAAGGTTATCAAGGAGCCTGGGGCCTGTCTGAGAAATGAGATGTGCTGCCTTTGATGGAGGAAGATTGGGAGACCGGATAATTGAGGGCCTTAGTACAGGTTCTGCCGATAGCTAAGATGGGCTCTCGGTATGGACTGCATTAAAATCCTGTCACCCACTGCTTCCTGGCAGCCTCCCCTGCCTGGCTTCAAGTACTATTTTATAAGCATCGTTTTCAGAGAGTTAACAAACCTGGAGGGGCCTTGAAAGAGAAAGGGCCTCTGTTGAATAGGTTTTCACTTACTAGAGGAAATGAGAGATGGTTTTCCTTGTAACCCAATTTCCAAAGCCTATTATTACAGAGGGTTGGGAAGATTTGCCTCCTGCCAGGCTGAGTCGGGCTGGCCAGCCAGGAAGGGTGCCTGGAGATGTGTTGGAAGGTTGCTGGGTGCGGGAAGAATGCTCCAAGGGATTGGCACTACAAGAGCATAAAGGACCTCCGGCAAACTCCTATATCTGCACTGATTTTCTGTTCTGAAACATGAAACGGGATGTAAGAGTCATAACCTGGGCTTGGTGTTGAGCTGATTTGGCACCCAGTGTTTGCCTATACATTCCTACTTGCCTGGCCTGTAGATTTCTTTTCTGAAAAGGGAGGGAGCCATCTGGCTCAAAAGGCTGAGCCAGGTCAATGGGAGGGAATCAAGACATGTGAAGTGCTGGGTAGGTTTAAACAATCTGTGTGTCCTCATGTCTCATACATCCTCCCAAGATTATACAGCTGAAGATCAACTAGCATGATTTTTTTAAGGTAAAAATTTAGAGCAGTGATGTCAAAAATTACTTAGTGAGTTCTTGGCAAAGCAGGAAGAAAGGTGGTCAGTCTTCTAAAGTCTGACTGCTGCTGACACCAGGCGTAGTGTTAATAACAAAGGCACAGCTCCTGACTGTAGAGATGGCTCCCTGGGAATACTGCTGGACCCCTTAGATTCTCTGAGTTGTGCCAGGTACATTTGCAGTGTGTTTCCTCTGCTCTCCCAGCCTTGGGTCCTGGGTCCACTGGACTGTGTCTTCAGATGAGCTCTGAGCAATAGGGACATTCAAGTCACCTGTTTGGAGGCCTTGAGATTGCTCAAGAGAAAGAGACTCCTAAATGTCCGGCAACTGCATTCCTGCCCTGGACTGGCAGGGAACAGGACCCTTCTGGGGGATGCATTGCCTATGACCCAAAGGATAAAGCCTCCTTTAGGGGCAGTGGAGATTTTGCTGAGTGGATGAGTTGAGATGATACTGGGCTAGCATATGAGCAAGTGGTAATTGAGCATTCACTTAATTTTGGGCTTTAAATTTATAAGTCATAAGAGACTTTCATTGATTATTTAAAATCTACAAAAAAAGTTCCATTGATTATTATGATAACTAGCATAATAGCAATGAAATTCTTCCTGTCTCAGAGCTTTCAGAGGCTCCCAAGATAGCAGATGTTACAACTGAAAGTGAAACACAAGACTTGAAAAAGAGGTAAGAAACACTGCTTGATGGTTCTTAGGATCTTCAGCCCCGATAAAAGATATTTTAGAGGAGAAATCTCCTTGAATAGTTTCTTTATTGAGCTCTTTCCATGTGCTTAGCATCTTAAACTGAATTCATTCTTATAATAAAGTAGGAGATACTATCATTATTACTGTCATACCTAGTATGGTGATAGAGAATCTTAGGTTAAGATGGGTAAAATAACTTATTCTCCTACCTGAAACATACTTGTGAGGGTTATGTGAGTGTATGAAGCACTTTGTAGAGTAGATGGACCAAATAAAGAGCTCTTATTGATCTTCAAGAAGTGGGTGGGGATCAATCTTAGTTTTTTTCTGTTCTCCTGCAATTGGGTTCTCTTTTCAGGTGCAATTTGACCAGGTAGAAGCCCTTGAATTGCTCAGTTATGGATAAATTGGGTGGCAGTGCTGGCAGGCAGTAAGGCAGAATGCTGTAGGATGGCCACAAAGACCCAATGAGATAACATCTGAGGAAGCACTTCCTAGAATGAGGGCTGGTGCTCTCAATGAGTAGAACTAGAAAGTGGCTTTAGTTGGAGACAAGGTTATTTGGTTGAGTTGGATTCAGTTTGATTTTACACAAATATGTTGCAGAGTCTTCATCTTAAGTGAGTACGAAGTTTAAGATGGGGAAAACAGTAATGGAATTAGACTATTTCACCATGACTTTGTGTGTTCATGTGTGGTGGGTGGGTAATTAACTGAAGAAAGTGAGTATAGGAGTCTGGGCTACTGTAAAATGCATGGATGTCTACCATACAGACAAGACAGGCTTAGGGGAAGGGGCCTTCTAAGAATTGAAAAGAGTACACGCATAGATACAGAATGGCCTGGGGTTCCCATCAACCTAACACACCAAAATCTTTTAGTGTCTACAGCTGGAATCATTTCTATATAGATCCTCTATCTTCTGTGCTCTTTGTGGAAGGAGTTGATGATAAGTAGAGGTAGGATCTGAAAGAGAGGACACAGGGTTCTTATTTTCTATCATCAGGGAGGATCCTATTCCTGAGGTGGTATTCCTCAGGACCTGAGCTGGGAAGTATAGCCAAGTGATACTTCATACTTTGTCTTGCTGGGAAGTGACTGTTAGTGGGACTTTTGAGACTAAAACACAGCTGAAATACACTAGCAGCTACTCTGGACCATGAGTAAAAGGAAAGGAGGCTCCCACATGTCCAATAGAGGCAGGGGTTTTTAAAAAGGATCTTATCCTAATACTGTCAGTGACTCTGTGAGATACCTATTATTGTCTGCATTTCTCAGATGATCAGAAAGAGGTGGATTTGAAGATCAAACCCAGGTGTGTCTATGCCTCAAATGTTTCCCTCTTTGTATCTCTTTCAATCTTTCATGTTAGCTCCCTGTGTCACAGAAGGTTGTGGGTGTGGGGTAACAGAATGATCCTTGGTAACTTGAATGACAGTCCTCCAGATTGTGGCTGGAGCTCTGTCCAAGCTAGATCTATTCATGTCTTATGTCAGTTGCTAACTAAATGGTTGGGTTTGGAAGCTACTGGTTCTCCAATGTGGAGAGAGTAGACCAAATCCTGATGAATGAGAAAAATGTGTGTCATTATTTTAACACTGACATCAAAATCTCTCTTAAGAATGTGACTGCTAAGGGAGAATGGGGGGAGGGATTGGGACAACTGGGGATGTGCATGAAAGGAAATGTTATTTGAGAAGCTGAGTGAAAATTCATCAGTATACATGGAGAGGGAATAAAAAGAGGAGACACAAGAGATGATAAGAAAAGACATGGGGAAAAGCCAAGAAGTATAGGATGGGACAGCTCAAACTTCTAGCATATTTATGAAATTCATGAAATTCTTGGTCCAAAGGGTTCTTCTGTAAACCTAAGAAAGGACTAAGTGTATGGTCAGGTTAGCATGAGGCAGAAATTGAACTGAAGATATGAATATCAGAAACTGAGATAAGGAAGTGCAGGAAGGGGCCAGCTATCAGGTATTCACAGAGATCCTGAGAATACTGGACTCCCACAGGCTTTCATTTGAGGGGTTGAGCTGGTTTACCTGAGTCACAAAGGGATAGAGAGGTGCTAGCTGAGCTCTGGCAAGTTAAACTTCCAGTGCTCTCCTGAGCAAGTCGAGATTCAGCTCAGATCAAAGTGTTCTGTTTTCAGGGATCTTAAATTCAGGCGTGGCATGAAGGCTGGCGGAAAGGGCTTTTTTGTCATAGAACAAAAGCATGTCCTGTTTAAGTACTTAAGAAGAAGAGCTGCCCAGTCCTGCAATGAGACACTCAGGAGTGTGGGACACTGGCTTCCTGTGCTCTTTATCGTGCATCATAAGGTAGACAAGCTGAGGATGAAGGTCATGGCCAGAAGTTAAGGGGCCAAGGATGCATTCTGGTGTTATAACCCTAGACTGTCCACCCACCTGGGACTTACCCCAGAGACTTGGGGGAAAGAACACGATGTTAAAGGGCAAGTTTAACAATAAGCTGAGTAACTGAAGGTCCTGGAGGCACCAATGGCATTTAAGAGCACTATCAGCATATGGCATGGCTGCTTCTCCATTCACTCTGGCCTGGGTCTGAGGGCCTCTGTCAATGGAGGTGAACCTATGGCACACGTGCCACAACCAGCTATTTGTTATAATTGAAAGCTCTAAAAGGTTCTCCATCACTGGCCTACGAGAAGATATAAGGGTTAGAGTGATGTTAAAGTAAATTTCTTTATGTCTTATGGCTTTGTAATACTTAGGGGCCAATGGGTGAAGAATTCTTGGAAACTTTAAATGCTTTAAGAACAGAAAATTAAGCAGAGTTATCTTCCGATCAAATTTCAATGTTCTGTGAAGCACAACTGAACAAACTCTGCTAACCCCAAATTTTGTAGCCACACAAAGCAAACACTCAAATTTGGTAAACAATGAGTCCTATGGAGCTGAGAAGTTACTCAGTCATTTTTTTTGAATTTGTATGTAAATATATTAGTATTTACATTTAAGCTAGCTAGCAATGACCATTTTTCTTGCTATCTTCTCTTTAATGACCTATAGGGAAAAGAAATAATTCCCTTAAGCATATATGCAGTTCCCATAGTCCTCTACATGATTCCCATAGGCATTCCTTAGCAAACGCTGCAAAGCACCAGAACACGTTTTGACCTGTGCGAGGCCTCCTTACATCAGTGTGTGCACAGGTGGGGAAGGGGTGGGGAGGCCCTTTCTGCACTTAGCTGTTTCTGCTGTTTTGGGCACCTGCTTTTGCAGCATTGTTCTACTCATCATTATAACATTAGCTAACATTTACTGAGAGTTTTCAGTGAGGCAGTTACTGTCCTGACCACTTTCCAAGAATAAACTCCTTCACTATAAGGTGATCTCTCTCTCTCTCTCTCTCTCTCTCTCTCTCTCTCTGTCACTCTCTGTCTCTCTCCAACTTATAAATGATAATTAACTTACTCAGTCATTAGCAAGTCAAGCGCAATATCAGGTCTACCTGACAGCAACATTCCTGCTCTTAATCTCAGAAATGGTTTTCCACTCACAAACCTCAGGGAATTAAATTATATAAAGAATTTTTTTTAATTTATTTATTCATTATTAATTGAACACTGACTATGTGCTAAGTGGCTATGTGCACAGGGTGGTCTGTGCTTTCAGGGTGCTTGTGGTCTGAACATGTAAGTAGATGATTCTAAAGGAGAATGAAAATGGAAACGAAGTCTATGTAAATAGGGAAGGGTGGAGGAGGTGAAGGGCACACAGGGAATGGAGAAAAAAATAAGAACCAAGATACATCATGTACAGGTACAAGCACCCAATGACAAATGTAAACGTACTGTATACTTAAAATGTACCAGTAAGAGAATTTTTAAAAATTAAAAAAAATCCTTAACTAAAAAAAAAAAAAGAAAAAAGACAGAATGATGGTTCTGTAACCAGTGTCTTAACAGAGTAGTATGGGAGTACTGAAGAGTGGACAATTGTGCTTGAGTGAAAGTAAAATTATTGGACGTGAGAAAGGGGGTATTTGAACTGACCCTTAAATAATAATTCCCAATTACTGAGATAAGAAATTAAATAGATCCAAATCCTCACTTATTTTAACTAAGATACTTCCACAGGGTTTGCCAGCTCAGTAAATTTATCTTCAGTGGTCTCATTTTTCAAGGCAAAATATCTAAGAGTCTTCTTTGACACATCCCAGTCCATTATTCTCCAACATCACCATGTTCTGTTAAACATTCTTCCAAATATCTTCTGAATACACCTACTTATCTCTACAGACCTAACATCCTGGTGTAATCTATCATCATCATTCACCTGGGACATGGAAGTAGCCTTCTAACTGATATTCCCACATTCACTCTTTACTTTCAAGCTTCCTTTTCTCTGTAAAGATGATGTCATTGGGATAATCTCATATTTTCCTAATAGATAATTCATATGTATAATATATATTTTGAAGTATTTACTAAATCCAACATTTGGGCCTTCATGCTATCTATTTCTATTAAAGATTTTCCCCTTGCCTATGAATCAGATTTTTGCTGTTTCTACACATGTCTAGTATGTTTTGTTATATTCTAGACATGATGGATGTTGTACCATAGAGATTCTGGATCCTATTATCTTCTCTAAAGAGTGTTCAGTTTTGTCCTAGAAAAAAATCTTCGATTTTCGGCCAAATATTTTGAACTTTTAAAGACTTAATTTTATGCTTTACTGGAGAGGAAGGGAGAATTCTATTGTGCTGTCTAAGCTCCTCTAACTTCATAGAATTAAAATTGCAAAATTTCCTATGAATATTGGTGAGGCTTGCTTTTAGGCATCGTTAGAACAAGTCCAGAGTAGACTTTTCTTTAAGACCAAGGTCAGAAAACTTTCTCCTCAGGGCCAGATAGTAAATATTTTAGTCTTATGGGCTATATGGCCTCAGTAGTAAGTTATCAACTCTACAGTTGAGGCTTGACTATAAATAAAGGGGTAAGATGTAGTCAATAAAACTTTATTTAAAATTATTGGTGGCTGGACCAAGAGCCATAATTTGCTCACTCCTGCTCTAGAACATGGCCTTTCTGCTGTTTTAACTGCATGTCTAGGTGTTAACAAGGTCTCTAGAGTCTGTCTGAGTCAGAACTCCCACATCATCTAGTATTCTTTTGTCTCTAGTATTTCCACTTTCAACCTCATACAATCCCTCCTGGTAAGTTTTGTGTATCTCACACTCTGCATGTGTAGCCATCTTTCTCACCACACAGACTTCTGGAAGCCCCTTCTTCATAGATGTCTCTCTCAAAAGGCCTGTCTCATAGATTCCACTTACTTCAATAATCCCCAAAGCTGACTCCTACTCATTCAAGCCAGTGGGAGTGTCATGCTATATTTTGGCTCTCCCTCCTTACAGCACAGTTAGGAAATTGTCCCCAGATGGGTAACTGGGGGAAAAAATGAGATATCACTTCATTTTTTTCTTTTATTTCCCTCATGGTCTTGTATTGGCCACTGTACATACAAAAAAACCCACTTTATTTACTCTGTACAGTTTTTATTATTTATCAACAACAGAGGCCTAGTGCAGTACCAGTTTCTCCATTATGGTCAAAAGCATAAATTTCCACACTCGTACGTGCTCTCTTCAAACTGCTCTTTACTGCACAACCAGAATGATCTTTTCTATCTAATCATCTAATCATATCCAGTGCCCTTCCTAAAATGTTCAGTGAGTCCCCATTGCTCTTAAGATAACATGTAAGGGACTGTACCTGTTTTTACC
Organism: Heterocephalus glaber; assembly: GCF_053883595.1. NCBI lineage: Eukaryota > Metazoa > Chordata > Mammalia > Rodentia > Bathyergidae > Heterocephalus > Heterocephalus glaber. The sequence continues at coordinate 6,794,614 of NW_028258351.1, read as the reverse complement.
TACACAGAATTCCTAACACATAGCATGATGTCTGCCCTATGGTAGGCGTGTAATAAATATATTGTGGTAAATGAGTGAATGGGAAATGACATTTTTGACAGAGTTCATAACATAAGCAAAAGCAGAATAATAGAAGATAGTGTGGGAGATAGTGGATTATTCAGTAAATTTTCAACTCAGGATGCTGACTACAAGTGACTCAAAGTCTCCTCCTGCAGAAAATATGACAATTGAAGATCACAGCACTAAATTGCCATTTTTTTTCAATTACCAAGAATCTCAGTCCATTTGCGCAGCATGAAGCCTTGAAGATGGATAGAGCTGTCTAGGTGAGGCAGGGAAGGCTTCCTTAGACCTGACTGGGATATGCTCACAGACAGACAGGTGGACATGTGTGCAGGCAGAAGTAATCATCAATTTGCTAAAAAAAAAAAAAACTCAACCAGTTTTCCACAGAAACCCTAAAAGAACACAGACAGATAGAAAGCGTACCATTTGTGTGATGCTGACGTCCTCTCCAGATCAGAGAGTGAAATCACCTTGGAGACCAAGTTCCTTCCCAGACAGCAAAGGAAGTGACTAAGAGAACTGCTACTTGAGAACCGACTAAGGCCCCAAAGGACACATGAGTTGATTAAATAAATTTGACAGGACATTTTAGATGAAGAAAATCAGTATCTGTGATACTCAGGGAAGGAAAAAACAGGATTGGGCTAGAAGTTTAACGAAGATCCTTTCAAAGGTCGATTTAAAAAATGTTCAGAGAAAAGGGTAGCATAAGACCCTGGGACGAAGAATCAAATGAGGTCAGGAGTTCTCCAACATATAGTTTCAACTGTGCATTGGCAAATACTCCCAAGGCGAAAGAAACAATGAATATGACAAGGAGGTCAGAAGAAGACAGAAATTCACATTTACTGAGCGCCCTCTGGGTGAGGGCACACTGGTTGGGGTTTTACATGAGTAGCTTGTGTTACCTTCATGCTAACTCTATAAATTAGATTCTATTATTGTCATTTAGAAGTAAAGAAGCTGAAGTTGAGATAAAAGAAAATATCTGTGGGAAGTCACACAACTAATACACAGCAGAATTTCAATGTGGACCTGGATTTGTCTAATTCCAAAGTCCACATCCCTTTCTACACCACATTGCCTGTCTGGTATGCTGCTTTCATATGCAGTAGGTGTACATTTCTGAGGTGTCTGAATGGTCAGAGGTCAGGCCTTCAGGTTTCCTGGGCCACAAGATATTGAACACAGTGCTACAGACTAGAGGGAGCATCATAATAACTGTATGATTGTCCTTTCAGAAAGGGGAATGGTAATCTACCTATTAGTGTTAAGATAACTTTCATTTCTCCATCCATGAATACCAACACTACCATTTATGTTTTTATGTATATCGTGCTCAAAGACTAAATTCTCTTTTTATCCTGGTATCCTGAAAGCACAATCCTAACATCCATGTGTTAGCATGTGCTTGCCTTTAAAACACTAGAGTTTTAAAGATCAGTTAAAGAGAGGCTTCAGCCAGCTTAACATAGAACTGATAGCTCTTGACGGTGCTCTCTAAGCTCAATTCCTTTCTGTGCAATGCAATGTTTATAAAATTCATTCCCACCTGTGGCCAATAAGTCCACTTCTCATTTTCTAAGGATCCTCAGCAAAGCAAATAATTTTAACAGTTGCTCGTAGAGACAGAAGACTAAATAGAAAGAAAATACAAAAACCTGAGGACTCTTTCCACTGTGTGCATCATTTGGAGTAGTGTAATTTGTGGGACATCATCCATTTTCTGTACACTCTGGTGCAATTATTCAGAAAGGCATGGGGGATGTGAGTTGGAACATATGCTGGTGTGAGTTTGAATGTATGTGCTGAGAAGAAAGCAGGCAGGAAACTGAAAAAAATATGTACAAATGTGGCAGGGAGTAGAAAGCCCAGCAGGGATTGCTGGTTTCCTAGCAATCAGTGACCAGTGTCCCTTTGGGGCTATTCCTAGAAGCAATTGTTTTAAAAATAGATTATGCCTTGGTTCTGCTATTGACATTGCTCTACCCAAGACTATGTGTACAGCATCTCTTTTTTGAGATCTTCCAATCTTTGGTTGAATTTGGATATTCAGATTCCTCAGACTCCTCTCAGGAGTTTGCTCCTCACTTACCAGACTCATGGAGTTTTATCTCTGGGTCCAATCCAGGATGAAAGGATTTTTTCTGGGGAATCAAACAGTAGCCATTGCCATTCTCAAGAGAGTCAGAGAACTATCCTCCAAGATTCAGTCCAAAGGCTAATTTTTTTTGATAAATCCTCTCCAATCTGCCTGGGCCAAATGTGCTTCCCAACATCCTGTGCATGCCCACATTTGACCTGTACTCATAGCACATTCTTCTCTTCTTTCTTCTAATTAACTCTTTTTGTGTATATGCTATGTTATGGCTTATTTCTAGATATCCCCCCAAAGCCTCATGTGCTCATAGGTGGGGCTTTTCAGAGGTAGCTGGATCTGGGGTGTGTAAATATGGATTAAGGGTGTGTGATAACAAAATTACTCCACTAATTTGTTTAGGATAGTTCTGGGTGTGGATAATGGGAAGGCCCACCCTGGATGTGGGTGGCACCAAACAAAAGGCTTGTAGCCTGAATGGAATATAAGGGGAAAGAAGGGAGGGAGGCTCACTACTTGTGCTTCCTGCCTGCCCTGCCATAGACTGTTTCTTTTCTGCCATGCCACCCTACCTTGGAGCCAGCCGACTATGGACTGAAATCTGTGTGAACTGTGAGCAGAAATAAACCTTTCCTCCTTTAACTTGTAGGTGTTGGGTATTTTGTCCTAGCAATGGCAAAGTAACTAAGACATGCTCCCTTTCTCATGGACATGGAACTTCTTGATTGCTCTGACTTATCTCTGACATTTTCACATGCCTAGCACAGACCTAGTATATACTAGGGGTTTAGGAATGCTTACTAAGTGACTAAATGAGTATAAGAACCCCAGAGATTTTCCTTGTTTCTTCAAGTTCTGCTTTTCCCATTGCTAATTATCAGCCCTGTCTTTCCAGCCTGGAAAGAAGCAGAGAGAAGGTCTACTGTCCAGGACTGCTGGATGGCATTACTGCATTAGTGTAGAGCCTGAAATATCCTGTCCTGGAGGGCCACTGCAAGGAGGGGGCAAGCCATTCCTGACACCAACCTCTAGTGGACAAGAGCTTCTCAGGGCAGAGCTGACATCTCTGAGGCTTGAGGGCTGCCTGAGGGAATGGGACTCTCTAAGTCTTGGTCTCCAGGGGGTTGGAACATAATGGGGCAGCTCCTGGGTAAGGTGGTGCCATCTACTCCAAGTAGATTCAGAAACTCCAGGGAGCAAAGGGCTGGATGGGTAGCTTGCACTGATGATATGTAGATTCTCCACTGAGACCAGAGGAGAAACTGAGTCTGAGTGTCACCTTCTCTGGTCATTCTCTGTACTCCCTTTGTATTTAGTCAGCTCCCCTCCTTGGGCCAGTCTGCGCTGCTTCTCGGGGAAACCACAGAATTTGTTGACCTAAGCCAGCAGGCTCCAGGAAGAGCTGTGGCAGGGAGATTGCCCAAGGGAATGGCAACACTAGAGCCAAATGGAAGCATGATTGCTCACCCAGCTGCCCCTCACACTTGGGAAGCTTCCCTCCCAAGCGGAAGTCTTGGAGTGTTTGCTATTAAGATAATAAGACTTCTCTGCTTCCCAGACCTCAGACTTTCTTCAAAGCTGGAAGATAGTGGTACTTCAGTTAGCACAGAATGAGAAGGGTAATGACATTTCATCAGTTTTTGTTCAGTACCAGGCATTTTTTCTATTTGTCTAATCCAATCTGCCAGCAGCCTAGTGAAGGTAGATGAAACCAAAGCCTGGAAAGTGATTGCTCGTAGGATTAGTATGCCACCAAACTGGGAATTAATCCAGGCTTCCTCTTTCCTAGCCCTGGATCCTTCTGATTAATTCAATTAAAACATCTGTAATACCCCATTATATAGCTCTCCCCACCCCACACCTCCCCTCCCAGCCCACCCCCAGGACAATGCCCATTGAGTGCTGAAGGCATTTTCCTCTTTCCCTGTTCTTTACGTTTGTGTGCTGTGTGACCCCAGCTCTGCTCCTAAACCTAACCCTAACCCTAAACCTGGGAGATCCTATCGAGACCTTTTGGAAGGCAGAGGGCAGAGTGAGATAAAGCTCTTAGCTGGATCCACCCCTGTAGCCACTGCTCTCAGTGAAAGAAGCAGTGAGGGGCTGAGGTAGAAACAATTTCAGAGACTCCCAACCCCATTGTTTTTGATATGTGGAAACCGAGGCCCTAAGGGAGTGTCTTGTCAAAGCTGGCAGGACCCTGGACCCAGACTCCCTATCCCTGGGCATCTGTCTTAGTCTTGGATGCCTTGACTAGCAGGAATCCTGGTTTCCTTCAACCATAACCAGTTGGAAAGCCAAGTCTTGTAAGAAACTGCAGATGTGGAACCCAAATCCTGGTATTGTAATTTCTTTCTTTTTTTTTCCTGAAATTCTTTTATTGGTACATTTTAGGTATAAAATACGTTTACATTTATCACTGGGTGCTTGTACCTGTACATGATGTATCTTGGTTCTTATTTTTTTCCCCATTACCTGTGTAGCCCTCACCCCCTCCACCCTTCCCTATTTACATACTTTGTTTCCATTTTTTTTTCTTTTCTCATAATTTTTCCTTTCCATTCTTCCTTTTCCCCTTCTCTTCCCACCACCCCTACACCTTTGGACCTTTTCCTATTTCAAATTATCAATTATTCATTTTAATCATTTTAATCCTTATTTACACTTTCAGTTTCTCACACTAGAGAAACTATTCAGTATTTACACTTGTGTCCTATTTATTTCACTTAAGAGGATGGCCTCAATATGAATCCATTTATCTATAAATGTCTCTAGTTTCTTGTTCTTTATGGCTGAGTAGTACTCTATTTTATAAAGAAACCCACACCCCAAGATATTGTGGAAACTGTTCAGAGATCCATGCTTCCAGCCTCAGAGAACAATGACCCTGCCCCAGATAGATCTGAAGATGATCCCATCCCCTCAACAATGGAAGAGGCCACATGACCGAATACGAAGGAATGCAGAGTTGGTTGAGAAGCTTCTGGAAAGCCTTTCTTCTGAGAGACTCTCAGACAGAGGGTGCTTCTTCTTCCCTTGGATATTGTCTTGCGTATGTGTGACACCAAGGCCACTGCTGACATATTGGTACCAGGCTGAAGATGGAGCCAGCACTGAGGGTTCCTGCTGCTGAACAGGGAGAGGACAAGGGCATGGGCCCTCATGGCATTGTGAGTGGTGTCAGTTTCAACTCTGGGCCCACCCTGACCCTAGATTTCCTGCGATGTGAATGCAGGACTGTTCTCTCTGTGTTTGCCAGTTAGAGTGGCTGAGAGTGTCCTCACGGACCAGGACCATGCTCTGGGTACATGGAGGGGTTCCTCACTAGCTCTCACCTAGGCCTCTCTCCGCCATTCCGCCTTTCTCTTTTTATTAGAAGGGTTATACCAAAAGAGGAAGTTGAAGTAGATAATCAATAGGCAGAGACTCTGCCTAGCTCAGGACAAGTCGTTAGAAGAATGGAGACAACTGACGGCTTTGTTTTAAATTTTAAGATTACCTGTGTTGGCCACATAGATACGTTGCACTAAATAGCCTTCAGCAGGGAAGATCCTTTTATTTCACCTTTAAAGCAACCATCCTGTCCACAGCCCATATTGAGAACTTCTTTTTGACCAGGACTCAGCTGATTGAACTGGGCAGGTTCACCACCCCAGAGAGAAACATCTGTGTGACCAGCTGTCTGTAAATTGCAGCCACTTCTGACAGATAACACGAGACAGTCAAAATGTTTTCCATCTAAGGAATTTGAACTAAGGACGCAGTACAAAGTTGTTAGCCAGTCAAGAGACAGACATAAGCAGATCTAGGAAGGGGCATGGGCATTGGGCTTATGCTGTACTGCAGAAGTACAGAAATAGGAAAGTTTGCAGACCCTCCAAGCCACCTAAACACCAAAGTGCTTTCAGCCCTGGGCTCAATAGCCTGTGCTCCAGGACCCCTTGTACCTCTTCCTGCTCCAATCTCCTGTTACATGAGGTGTCTTCCTGCAGCTGGATACCCTTTCCCTGACCAATATCCCGCTGAGCTTGACCTTTGTGATCTGCCTGCCTTACATTCCCTTCTCTCTCACCCACACTCCTGCTAACTAAATCCTTCTGTTCCCCTACACATGCCACATTCTTCTAGTTCATTCTGCTTTCGTTCATGTTATTCCCTCTGCTAAGGGTGTCCTACTCTTTGTCCACCTGGAAAGACCGTATTTGTGTTCCAAAATTCAACCCTTGCAGCTCCATGATTCTTTTAAATAGAGATATTTATTCTTTTCCTGGTGTTTCTCTTGCATGCATTCATTCAAAAAGTGCTGTGTTTATTTAGTGCTTTACTATGTTATTATTAAGAGAACAAAACAAGATAGAAATTGGTAGGTTGAGATGGTGGCAGTGGTGGCTAATTCAGAGAGGCCAATGGGATAAACCTCTCTAAGCAAACATCTGAATGTGATGTGGAAAAAGCCTTGTGAAGGTTGGGAATAGGGTGTTTCTAGCAGAGAGAACAGCAAAGACACAAGCCCTGGAGTGGGAACAAGTCTAGTAGGGGAGAGAACAAGGGTGGCCCTGGTGCTTTGAATGAAACTGAGAGTAATGGTCAGACAGTGGCCAGAACAATGATAAGTGGAAAATTACACAAAGCTTAGTATCGTTGGTGGCCTACTGGAAAGAACTTGGATTTGTTCTGAGCACGAAGGGAAGCTGTAGGAGGAGTTTGAGAGGAGAGGGTGCCATGATCTGACTTACATTTTAAAAAGGTTAACCTGGCTGCCAAGTTGTGGGAAGGTGAGAGTGAAAATAACATTCCAGGCAGGCTGGTGGGAGCTGAGGGATGAAGAATAGCAGGCTGGGCATCACTTCTAGGGGTTAACCCAGTAGAACTTGCTCCTAGACTGATCATAAAAGGAAATGAGGAGGTAAAGAGGGCAACTGAAGATCAGATTTGAGCCCTGAGCAATTTGCACAATGTGGGCACCATTTACTGAGCAAAGGAATGGCTCTGGGGGTGAAGATCCTGAGCTGGGTTTGGAGAAAGCACTGATCAATCTTATTGCCAGACTTTGCTACAACTTTGGACTCCTTGAGGGGAAGATCTGTCCATTTTTCCCACCTCTGCCTCGCCTGTTCTACGTAGTACAATACCTCACAAATAGAAGATACTTGGCCCATTACTGATTAATGCTTTGATTTTCCAGAGGGGACCTGTTCCTGAAAAGTTGCAAATAGTACCTTGATGCCCTTTCTTTCATTGCTCACTTGGTTCTCACTAAGTCATTTTGTTTTCATTTTTGATGACTTTTCAAATGGCAGTGACCATGGCCCTTTAGTCACAGGTCAATCTGACCTCTGCTTTTATGCATCTCCTCCATCAGTCCTTTTGCAGTTAAACAAAATCCAAAGGGTACCCAACGAGTATACAAGTTAAGCATTCACTTCTATAGGTGTTCTATTCGTGTGCTTTAGTTCAGGGAGGTATTATAGTCTGTTTCTACTGGGTTGTGCCAAATTGGCCAATCAATCACCACTCAGCTACTAAGCACCCTGTATAATAAGCCTTTGCCTTTGCCCAACACTTTGTAGCTTACAAAGCGTTTTCATATAACCTCTCATTGGATTTGTGCAGCCAACCTTTGAATTGACAGGGCAGGTCTCTGGATATTAAATTTCCTATTTCACTTAACTTCCATAACTTGCAACCAAAGGTCTTAACTGCTCTCTCACCTGAAGTGTCATTTTCCCTCTTGTTGGCCTGGGAAACTTCCACTGAAGCTTTCAGAATTATCTTAAATGTGCAATGACACCATCCCTGACCCTCAGGCAGAGTTAATCGCTATCCCTTCCCCATCAGTTCCCCAAGGCCATGTGGATGTCTCTACCTTCTTAGTTATTATTGCTATCGATATGCATACAATGTGTACTGTTCCAATAGATACTATTTTCCTTGAGGGGAGGAGCTGTACCTCCTTCATCTCAGCATCCTAATGCCTGATATATTTCCTTACATATACTCAGTAATCAGTCAATAAATGAATGAATCAAATAAATGAACGGGCATATTTTAAAAGCTTGAGGTAGGAGACTGTGTATATTTTGCTAAGGAGTATGGACCTCAGCCTGCAGGCATAAATGAGCCAATAGGAGCTTGATTTATATCACAAAAGGCAGATGGCAGGCTCATTTCATAAAATTTATTTCCCTGAAACATGATGAAGTTTGATTTATGTCTTCCCTTGAAGGTCAGGTTATGGACTGTTCAATTCACTCCGTCTGTCCCCCTAACAAGGACTTTCATAAGGATGGGGCAGCAGGATGTTGTCAGTTACATACAACTCGTTGGCTTTTCCTATCCAGGGAACTTCAGAAAATACTTTTTTTTTGGTACCAGGCATCAAACTTGAGACCTTGCACTTGCTAGGCAGGTGTTGGAACCACTGAGCTAAATCCCTGGCAAAGAAATACAATTTTGTTTGTGACACTTCCATTGAGCATCTGCTATGTGCCTGGCACTATGCCCAGTGTTGTGACAATAAGGCAAGGTAGTCGAGGAGTTATTTTGCCAAATCCTGGAGGTGGGAGCATAGAAATGTGGCATATTTTATAGTCTTCATCTTGTGTTACTTAGATCTGCTTCCAGGAACTTTCAGGCATCTGTGCTTGACTAGGAGGGTGGCAGGAGCTGGATTGGAGGGCTGTGATCAGTGAGCCCCTGTCACTCTCATGACCAAGCATTTAGCTGAGTTTGAAATCCTGGGCTAACAGGCTGGGTCCACAGATTGGGGTGGTAGAGTGCAGCAGCAATGATGAGTGTAAATATCAAGACTGCTCACCAATAGACTTAATTGATTTCTTCTGGCTCTTTCATTTGCTATGTGTTCATCCACCCGTACATCAGTCTAGGAATGGATCCATTGGCATATTCTTAAAGTACTTATCTTTATTTCTTTATTGCTACATATCCATTCATCCACTCATCCTCTGTCATTCATTCATGCATGCATTCATTCATCCATAGCTCTAGTTTTAAAGCACAAGTCATTTCCTTGCTCAAAATCCTTGAGAGGCTCTCATATGCTACAAGCGAAAAGGATAGTTGCTTTTAGCAACTATGGGGATTTGGAAGGATCCATTAACATGTTCAGTATGGGGCTGTAATTAATATGTCTCACTGCCAGGCCCCTCTGAATCAGTGGTGCATGCACACCTGTCCTGTGGAGTGGCATGGGACAGTCATGCATGTACAGCTGGTGATTCAACTCGGTGAGAGCATAATCTTTATTTCATGATTGCATTTACTTGTGCTCTCCCTTAGCAAATGTTTACCTTTCCCTGGCAAGTGAGATCTTGCCTCCTTTCCTCTTTTCTCACTCTCTTTCTAAGTGCCCCCCTCATCAGTCCTGTCCACTTCTTGTTTTGTACAGTTCATTGCTTCATTCACTTAGGTCTGCACATTCTTGCATGCCTGTCCATTCTGCTCCTGCATTAGCTATTTGTGTTCTGAATGATCCCTCACCTCACTATGCTCCTAAACTCTAGCATCTGACTTACTCTTTGGGTGCTCAACTACTGTTTCCTTGTATTTATCTTTTGCTAATCATGTTCTTTCTGCCTCAAGAACCCTGTTCTTCTTCAGTCTTGCTGAAAACTATTCTTTTTTTTTTTTTTTGGTATGGGGATCGAACTCGGGTCCTTGCACTTGCGAGGCAGGCAATGGAACCACTGAGCTAAATCCTGGGTCCCGAAAACTATTCTTTTTGACCTAGTGTTATTTGCCCTTCAGCCTGCCAGAACTGTAAGAGAGGAGTCAGGAGTGAGTCTTCATACTTCCTGGCCTAATTCCAGATCCGAGTCCTGGTCATCTATGAGGCTTTTACATGACACCTCCATCCTCAGACCCCCTTTACATACAGGAAGGGTATAAAGTAGTCTCACCTAGAATCCAGCTTGACTTTGAGAGTGTGTCACTCTTCTGAGCCCTGGCACTGGGATGGAACCTATCATCCTACACCCGCCCACAATCTGATGCATATTTTCTGTGAACCAACTGGTCTCAGAGACCCATGTCCCTGCTGTGTGTGTGCATGAGTGTTACCACCTACCTGAGTTACCTATTGCTGTACATATATTTTAGACAAGATCAGGTGCATTCAGGGTGGTATGGCCATAGATTGCACAACAATTTCAAAACCTTTGACTTCTTGTGATTCTGAGAGTTGGCTCTGGGGTTCTACTTCTGATCCACCCTAAGTTTATTCAGGTGAATATAATCAACATTGGGGAATCCTAGGTAGCCTCACCATGTGTCTGAGGCTTCAGCAGGGGTGCTTACAGTGGCTGGTATAGCCCGGGCCCTTTCCCCACATAGCTGCTCATCCTCAAGAAGGTGAAGCTGGGCTTCTTCAGATGTGGCCACCTCACAGTTCCAGGAATGTGAGAACAGAAGCTGCAAGGCCTCCATAAGCCTCGGTTCTATGTTGGAAACTCACCCAGTGTCTCTTCTACCATAGAAAGGAAGGATTTTCTTGGTCAAAAAAAGTCACAAGCCCAGCTCAGATGGAAGGGATGGGAACAGAGACTTTGCCTTTTGATGGGAGGAGCTCTAAAATAGAGGGACCAGGTTTTCCAGCCTACCCGATCACCAGATTGATCTCTCGTGGGTGGTACACTGCTCCAAATTAAACCTGAGCTCACACTCTGGGGGCCAATATATCACACCCTGGGCTATTGTCCCAGGGTCCGTCCCCTTATCTCCCTTCATTATTCCAGATATGGGGCACAGTCTGTGAGATAAGGCCAGACACTCCCTCCACACCATCCCACGGCAGATTTTCCCAAGTCATATCTAAAATCTACTCTTGCTATTTGTTTTTTTCTGTGCACTGTGAGTCTTCTGCAGAAACAAGAGCTTCATGTAGGAACTTTGCTTTGTTCCTTGAGAAGTCACCAGCACCCAGAGGCATACTTAGCACATAATGGGTGCTCAGCAAATATTTTTGAATAAATAAAATCTGCCCAAACTGGTGATCGGATCTCAAATCCATTCATGCCCTCTCTCCTATCTGCTATCAGTAGAAGTTTACTGGAATTTGTTATTTGAGGATAATTCACTTGTCGTACATGGTATGAAATGCCATGAAGGCTGCAGGGTTCCTCTCACAGCCTTGCAGTGAAAGTGTGTAAGAGGCTCCTGTGGGTCCTGAGAGGTTTCTAGTCATCGGAAATGTATAATATTTTTGGCAAGACAAAGCTTGAACATCTGGAAAACCAAAGGCTATTGTCTGATTGAATCAAATTCCTTCAAATAAATTTATCTCAGCCATTCAAATGTATGCTGGGTGGACATTCAAAAAATAAAGGTAAAAAAAAGAGTAAAACCCACCCCCACCATGACCACCAGCAATCCTTCAAGACTTCTCTGGTTTTTGTTCCGATGGAGCTGTTTATTGAGATGACTTTCCTGGTTGTAAGAGACATTATATAGAAGAAATTTCCAGTCTTTTCTCTGGCAAGGAATGGAATCTATGTTTCATTCCATCTCTGAAGCTAGAAAATCCAATGCTCAGTGTCTACTCAGCTATTGTCCATATTGAGCAGCATGTTCAGTTTACACTGGGTGCCAATGAATGGCAGGATTCTGGCTAGAGGCCACTTGCACTCCCACTGTGGCTTTCTTGCCTAGGAGCTTGTGTAGAACCACTCACTTCTGTTGGTTCAGTGCCCAGAAGGCCTCAGAGAGAGAGCCTCCATGACCAACCTGGCAGACCCATGGCTTTCTGAACAGAGACATTTACCCAAGGGTAGAGGTCCTTGTGGGTCCTGCCTGCACCTTTCCGGGACTGCTGCCAAGGCTCCAGAAAATTAGCAGCAATGTCATGGCCACCACCTGAGCAGTGTGTGTTTCTATCCAAGCAGTGTTATTGCAGAGCTTGATTTGCCTTTGGAAACAGGTCACATCTGCCATTCACACAGGCTCTCCCAAAAGGAATGAGGACCCCTTGTCCAGCATGAGAGTTTTTAAATGGAAGGGAGTGTCATGGTTTGTATCTAGAGGTCACCTCAAAGTCTCATGCACTCATAGGTAGGGCTTTGGGGAAGTGATTGGATCATGGGGCATGATATTCATCAGTGGATGAGTCTACTGATGAGTTTATAGTTGTAATGTAGGGAGGTGAGGCCTTGTTGGGGGAGATGGGTCACTGTAGCCATGGCCTGGAAGGGTCTATCTCCCTCCCTCCTCCTTGATCATTTTTTGATTATGACTTTCATTTCAAAAGCTGTTTCTTTTCTGCCTTGCCGCCTTGCCTTGGAGTCAGCCTAATATGTACTGAAGCCTCTATAAACTGTGAGCCAATGTAAACCTTTCCTCCTTTAACTTGTGAGTGTTTTACTGTGTCTCAGTGACTAGAAAGTAACTAAGAAAGGTAGTGAGCCCTGCCTTCGGGTCCAAGTGATGATCCAAAATTTCCAGGGCTAGTTTATTTACAGATCAAATCTTTATGTTCATCTCCAGATCAGATGCTCTTATATCAGGCCCAGTTGGTCACCTGAATCACTGCTGAGTCTGCGAGGGAACAGTACCAATGAGCACTCTCAAATAGAATACCATGCTGCCATGGAGGAGATCAGCATATAAGAGACAGATGCATCTATTGTACGTGCTTGGGCTTTCCCCTCTCCCATGGATTGGTCTACCTGGAAGCACACAGCTGTCAGTGCACGTATCTGTCAGCTCTGGGAATACCATAACCTTCCTCTCCTTGCCTTCAACTACCTATGTTGCCTATGCCCATGACGGATTCACTCCACACTTGTCACCTCTGTCCCCAGGGATTATCACAAATATCTACCTATGAGATGTAGAGAGTGACTATGGAATGACCTAGGATCCTGAATTTAGTTCTTTCACAAAAAGCCTGAAACTCTCAACATCTGAAACAGAGGTCTGCCAAAAACACCCAGATATCATAGGTGTCATCGTGAAGGTGAAATGTGGGCTGCCTCATACACGTTTTTCATGGATAAGCCATGTTCTGTGCAGGGACTGAGTCAGATGAACAACAGATTCTTCCCTGGGAGACTCAGGCTCAGATTTCCTGCTCCCACCTGGTTTCACTGGGCCACTAGATCGTTTAGCAGACCCTGCTCTTTTCGGCAATATTCACTTCATTTACAATTTCAATATGCAAAAAATATAAGGAATAATAAAATAAATCCCTTCCTTAAGAAACAGAACACTACCAATACATTAAAAGCTTTCTGTGTGACTATTCTAGATGTAATTCCTCACCTTCCTTCCTTCCTCAGAGATAAACACCATCCTGAAATTCCTGCACATTCTAGCATGTTCCTGTGCTAAGAGTTTATGTTCTAGAACATATGTGATAGCAAATATCAACTTTGCCTGTTTTCTGAGTCCATTTTTTTCAAAAACAAGGTCTCCTTATGTACTCTAAGCTGGCTTTGAACTCACTACACAGGCCAAGGAGGCCTTGAACTTATTAGAAAGCCCAGGCTGACCTTGAACTTTCTATTCTCCTGCCTCAGCATCCCAAGTGCTGGGATTGCAAGCAGACAGCTCTATGCAGGATGTTTGCCTCTTTTAAATCTTTATATAACTTTATAGACTATCTTCAGAATCCATTGTAACTTTTTTCTTTTCTCAGCATCAATTTTTTCATATGTAACCATATCAACACACACTGGGCATTCATTTAATCATTCACTCTTCTCCTAACCTCTCCCTAATAGAGTGCTAGCATTAATTTTCTTGTGCATGTCTCTTTCTGCACCTGGAGGAGGATTTCTGAAAGGTAGAATTTGGCTATGGGTATCTTTGATAAAATATTGCCAAGTCGCTCTTCCAAGTGGTTGTGCCTGCTAGCATAAAATTTCCCATTGCTCTGCCACCTAACCAGCCCGTGATACTCTCAAGACTTTAACATTCTTGTCCATTTCATGGTGGAAAACAGTGCCTTTGCTTGTTTTAATTTCCATTGCCCTGGTAACAATGAGATGGGACACTTTTCAAGCTTATGGGCCATTTCTGCTTCCATTTCTTTATCTCTCCTCTCCATATCCTTTCTCCATTTTCCTATTGAACTATTGATCTTTTTCATATTGATTTATGGCAGGGTTTCTTAAGAGCAGCATTATTGACATTTTTGACTAGTTAATTCCTTGTTGGGTGGGGAGTTGTGCTGTGATTGATTGCAGATTTTTTAGCAGCATTCCTGGCCTCTACTTACTAAAATGCCTATAGAAAATCTTCTACTCTCCCCCTCAGCTATGTCAAGCAAAAGTGTCTCCAGGCATTGTCAAATGTCTCCTGGGTAGTAAAATCACCCTTGGTTGAGAACTGCTAGTTAATAGGGACACTTTCCTTTTCAAGGACATTAATTCACTTTAATTATACACATCGCATGTGTCTTTACCAAAATATTCCACGATGATCAATAGATGTGGCTTTTCTCAATCTTAGAGGCTTTGCTTTGGAGAGAGCAGGAAAGAAGGATATGCTTATTGTGTCCAAGTGTTTGTTTGAGTGTACTCTCATCCTATCTTTTTGCTGCAAATCTGCAAGGTATGTGCATATATCCCTATTTGACAGATGAGGAAACAGTCTAGCAATTTGCCTAAGGGCACTCAGTTAATAAATAGTGGAAGTAGGATGGATTTAAGTTTGTCTGGCTGTGTCAGCAAAACCAAAAATATGACACTGGGAGGTCAGGTCTTAGTTCTGGGTCTGTCATTGGCTGGTGTAAGACCAGATCCTGTTCTTCAAGCATCTCCATTTCCCATATGATGACAAAGAGGCTGGAGGACAGATTTCAAATATTCCTGCCCACTGTACCTATTGGAAGGGTCCACTCTGCAGCTACTGAAGGAGTGATTTATTTCTGACCTTCTCCAGCCTTCTCTTCCTCCTGTGAGGTGGGAGGTGGAGCTAGCAATAATCTCTCAGGGCTTTCCTAAGGGTTAGATATGATAATCCATGTAAAGTCTTAACACAAAAGGAAAGTTCCATAGAATGTCATAATAGTTCCACAAATGGGAGATCAATTGGTCGGGACTGGGGAGCACTTTGAAGTGTAGATTATAATGAAAAGAAACAATATTTTGCCACTTTTAGGTATTAATAATAACACTCAGGAAGAGTTTTGCCAATAACACCACCCTCCTTAAAAAAAGGGTACATAAAGGGGCCCTGTGGAAGGTCATAGCTTGTCCACAATAATGCTAATGGTGGTGCTTTGAAGTTGCCACATTCACTTATGACTTGTCCTCCTCCCAAAGGAATTGCACACGCTTGCCCTCATCAGTGGGCAGTACTTGGCCCCTGGACAGTGCTATTTGCAAAACACACAAAGATAAATTTCAGCCTAGGCTCCCAGGGATGGCACACAGAGTGGAGTTCTAAATACCTGCCTGTATTTCCTCATCAAGAAAGCTGGGTTTGAAGCAAGGGAGTCAAGTGGCTCTGGACTCAGCAGACTCTTGCGGGGGGCGGGACAGCCTGTTCCTGAGCAGACCTCCTTCAACAGGAAGGGCAGAGAGGCAAGGGGCTCTTTAAACATGCATGCTTCAAGCAAAGCCACCACAGCTGATGGCTTGCAGACTAGAGAGGGGCTGCTGCCGAGTGAGCCAGTAATTAGTTGTTAACACATGGAAATAAGATCTGATTTGGAAACAGTTTATCATTTATTTATAGAAATCCAATGCACGTACTTAAAAAGAAAAAAACTGAACAGAGTTTCTAGTCAGAACCAAAGCATCCAAGCAGCTCCACCCTCACTTGCCTTCTCTCTCACCTCCTCTGAGAAGCCCACCTAGACTATGCTGCCCTGCCTGGGCCCTGGGACCCTCAGCTTTCATTTTCTTCTTCTGCCCCAGATTTCTGTGCACGGCTGGACCACATTCTCCTAACACTTCCACATGTGCTTCAAGTGTCTCTTTAATGGATTCAGAGGGAACTCAGTTCAAATCCTGCTTCTAGCTCAGGCAAACCGCTCACAGCCTGGGCTTGTTGCTTGTTGCTGTTTGCATCCCTAGTAGGATGCCCCGGACATGGCAGGCGGCCTCACTCCTTCCAGAATCAGGTTTGCATCTTTCTCTTCCATGCCTTTTAAATATGGCTGAAAAGGTAATAATAGCCTTTAGAGTACAAGTTGTGGCCCTTGCCTGCCTAGCTGCTGACCCTGTTCTATTTCTCACTAGCTGTGTGACTTTGTGTGTCTTACTTGGGTGCATGATTTCCTCAACTGGGAAATGGTAATAGTGGTACTTAGCTCACAGGGTACTTGTCAGGGTCTAGTGAGCTCTTACAGGAATTTAGCGCATTCCGATGCTCTTGCCCTGGCAATGCGGGTGTGGGATGGTGAAGACTGGGTGTTTACTCTGTTCCTTCCCCTTACACACCAGCTCTGGGGCTTGAGGAGAAAGGAAGGGGCATCTGCTTCTTGGGTGTGACAGACCTGAGCTGGGATCACATCAGTTTTACCAGCGTAGTCCTAGGGAAGCTATGGAACCTCTCTAGACTTTGGTTTCTTTTTCTAGAAAAGGTGATAGCAGCACCTGTCCCATAGGGTGTTGTAAGAGTTATATGTGTTGGTGTTTGTAATATGCTCTGCTGATGTGTGCCTCGCATGTGGTATGTGCTCATGAAACATTACCTTGTGGTGATTCACGGCTCCTTCATTTTCCCTCTTATGTTTTCCTCTCCTTCCCTCGCTCTCCAGGCCAGAGTCCTCTGTCGTAGGGCTGGAGAGGACAGTGAGCATGGCTACCATCTCCCCATTGCTGGCGAGTGCTGTGCTTTATACACACTGCCCTGGAGAAGCCTATCAGTGCTGCAAGAGAGGTAATGTGAACTGCACTTTAGTTAAGGAGAGCCCACTGCTTTAAGAGCATAGTGTAGTCTGTCTTCAGCCCAAAGTCCAAGTGGAGCCCTCAAATCATGTGAGTCTCAGAAGAGAGACAAGCAATTCCTACTCAGAGGCTCCTTGGAAGTTGTTACAGGGTACAAGTAATCCAGAATTCTAGCCCTGGGCATGCTGGGACCTCAGCAGCTGTGTTAGTTAGGTTTTCATCACTGTGACAAAAGACCACAATGAAAAAGTCTACTTAAAGGAGTTTTATTTTGGCTCATGGTTTCACAGATCCCAGTCCATGGTTGGCTGCTCCATCACTGCTGGGCCTGTGATGAGGTAGTACATTATGGCAGAAGAGCAATGAAGAGCAAAGCAGCTTACCTCATGGCACCAGGAATCAGAGAGACAGAGAGAAAAGCCAGAGAAGAGGGGCCAAGGGTGTCATCTTCAAAGCCATTCTCCCAGTGGCCTGCTTTATCCAACTAGGCTCCACCTCCTAAATTTCCATCATCTCCTAATAATGCCATCACAATACGAATCCATCAGTGGATTAACCCATTTATAAAATTAGAACACTCATGATTCAATCTCCTTCCAAAGCCCCACCTTTGAACACATGAGCTTCTCGGAGGAGGTTTTAGATCCAAATCACAACAGCAGCACAGTTCTGGAGGTGGAGGGGAGAACAGAGAGCTATATACCAGGGTGGTTAGGGATCCACTCCATTTATTTTTCATTCCACACTCATGAGAAACTTGTTCAATACCAGCCTGAACTCTAGGGATGGTGCCCACTTGACCACCAGCCCACTTTAGAGTATTCAAACTAGTGGAGAACTCAGGCTCTGTGCGGATTGGTGTCCAACCCAGCAGGATTCAACCTCATGGATGGTACCCAGCAGCAAGAGTACTGGTGGCAGGTCAGACTTCAAGTCAGAAATACAATAACCAAGATGGTTTGGGGTGTAGGGTTCCATCTAAGCGGAGCTTTGTCCACCTTGGTGGGGGAGATGTGTACATAGGAGAGGCAGATGTGAGTTGGAGAGCAAAGATTTGAGCAGGAACTGCTTTCAGATTGGATCAATATCATGGAAGAATGAAAATGATGCCACTTGGTGGACATGGAGGTGCCTAGGGCCTGCAACAGACACATTGGACAGCAGGTCTGTTGCACTTAGACCAATGATAGGTTGCATTAGTAGGTGAAGCTGAGTGTCTTAATGGCCTCCTACCTCAGCCAGATTAGCTCAGAATTAGAAGTAGGAATTCAGAGCAAGAGCAAAGACCCAGGATTGACTCCAGCTCAGCATTTTCTCTTTATTCTTGCTTTTATGACCCTGGGATCTCAGGCACATCTTCCCAAGGATTTACTCTTGCTGTTTCTCAGCTAATACTGGACAATGTGGTAGTAATGTCTTCTGCTAGCATTCCTCAGGATTCAAAAAATAAATCCAACTGGCCTAAAGGCCTGCAGGATACACCACTACACTCTAATAATGTTTTCTGCATAAGGGCACCCACCTCAAGTACCGTTCATTTAGCCTACATAGTAGGCAGGATTCTAAGAATGCCTCCTTCACCAAGATTACACCTCTCATCTCCAGAATCTCTGAATACCTGATGAGGTATCATGCCCATGAATATGTTGCATTAACTGCAAGAGACTTTGAAGATATAATTAAAGTTACTAATCAGTTGGCCTTAAAATAGAGAAATTATTCCAGGTCATTTGGGTGGGCACCATGTAACTCTATGTGTCCTGAAAGTCCGAAGAGAAGGGATTGAAGGTAAAGGCAGAGATTCAAAGTACAATGGTTCAACATGCTGCCTTTGCCCTTGAAAACAGAGGGGGCTATGAGCCAATACATGGGGCAGCCCTGGGGGACCTCCATTCTACATCTGCATGAAACTGAATTCTGCCAAATTATCAGTGATTTTGGAAATGTATTTCCCCCAAAAGCCTCCAGATAAGAGCTCAGGCTGACTGACACCTTGACTTTACCCTTGTGAGGCTCTAGACCTCAGGCAAGGCTACCCACACTGACTTGCTGAACTAGAAGATACTAAATGAGTATAGTTTCAAGCCAGTGAATTTGTGGTGATTTGTTACAACAGCCACAGAAAACTAATACAGTCTGTAAAATAAGATCGTCACTTAGGGGAGGAACATTAATGGCTAATGAGTGTAGAAATTGAGTGTTACTTATTTCGAGCCTCCAGAATCTGGTATGGAATAGATGCTCAATTAATTTTTATAGGTGAATGAATCAATGGATACATTTTTAAAAAACTGAGCAAAATCTTTGGCAGGTTGAAATCCAGTTTTCCAACACCATTTATTAAATAGGCTATCTTTACTCCAATGAGGATGGTTGGCTTCTTTGTCAAAGATGAGGTGGCTGAGTATATCTGTAGTTGTTTCTGAATCTTCTAATCTATTCCACTGATCCTCAGGTCTGTTTCTTTGCCAGTACCATGCTGTTTTTATCACAGTAGCTTTGTAATATAGTTTCAAGTTGGGGATTGTAATACCCCCAGCCATGTCTCTGTTGCCTAGAATTTCTTTTGCTATTCTAGGTCTCTTCTGGATTTCAACCTGCCAAGGATTTAAACTAGACCCATACCTATCACCATACACTAAACTAAGATTGAAGCAGATTAAAGATCTAAATATTAAGGCAGGAACACTAAACTTGATGGAAAATAAGTTAGATAGAACTCTTGAAGACATTGGCATAGGAAAAGACTTTATGAACAAAACCTCAGTAGCACAGGAACCAGCACAAAGAATCAACAACTGGGATCTCATCTTATTAAAAAGCTTGTACACTGCAAGAGAAACCACTAAAAGAGCTAAGAAACAACCTACAATGTGGGAAAAAATTTTCAGCAGCTGTACCTTAGCCAAAGGACTACTATCTAGAATATATAAAGAACTGAAAAAAATCAGACCCCCAAATTCAAAGACCCAATTCAAAAATGGGCATCTGAAATGAACAGACATTTCTCAGACAAAGAAGTAAAAGCAGCAAATAAATATATGAAAAAATGTTCAACCTTATTGGTCATTCGAGAGATGCAGATGAAAACAACACTGAGATTCCACCTCACCCCAGAAAGAATGGCTGTTATAAAGAAATCATCCAATAACAAATGCTGGTGGGGGTGTGGGAGAAAGGAACCCTTCTCCATTCTTGGTGGGAGTGCAGACTGGTGCAACCACTGTGGAAATCAGTATGCAGATACCTCAAAGAACTAGGGCTAGAGGTCCCATTTGACCCAGCTATTCCCCTGCTGGGTATCTTCCCCAAAGAATTAAAAGAATCATACCACAGCGATGTATGTGTACCCATGTTTATAACAGCACAGTTTGTAATAGCTAAAGCTTGGAAAAAGCCCAAGTGCCCATTGACTGGAAACTGGATAAAGAAGATGTGTTTTTTTTTTTTATAAAATGGAGTACTACTCAGCCATAAAGAATGAGAAACCAGAGACACTTATAGCTAAATGGATGTATATTGAGGCCATCCTCTTAAGTGAAATAAATAGGACACACATGTGTAAATACAGAATAGTTTCTCTAGTGTGAGAAACTGAAAGTGTAATTAAGGATTAAAATGATTAAAATGAATAATGGATAATTTGAAATATGAAGAAAAGGTTCAAACAGGTAGGGGTGGCAGGAGGGGAAGGGGAGAGATCAGGTTACAGGCTGAAATCTGGAAAGAATCCATATACAGATTGTGTTTAAAACTATAGGAAGAGATGTAGATAGAGACTAGGCTGGAGCTCATCAGTGGGTTGGGAAGGAAGAGTCACTAAGATCAAAGGAGAGAAGGGTGTTTGCAGAAGAAGCGCATACAACTATGTACAGTACACAGTATTCGATAGTGTGATGATGACTGTTACTGTTTTATGTACTTATCATAACATACTGTGCTTTTCATCCTTTAGAGCATAATCCTACTTATATAAAAGAGTTTACTGTAAAACTGTGCTGCTATACCAGTGGTAGCCTCATGTATCTCTTGTTTAACTGCGTATTTGGATAATATCAAGGGGCCATCACAGATGATTGAAGTATACCTTTTCAGTTTGCACTTAGAAGTTGGCACTGTGTGTGGTACTTTGCGATACACATGGATGAAATTGCCTAATAATGTATTTCTCAGATAATATTTTCATCAGGTGTCACATGACTATACTGAAATTTAAATCAAAATTAATTTGGCCTATGTGGAGTCTACTAGTTAATTAGAATTTTTTCTCCAGACTACTATTTGTTCAGTATTAGTTTTGAGAATCTTTCTAAAACAAATCACATCTTCTGATGTCTTGTCAATGCTTGAGATGTTTTTTTAAAATTATATGGAGAAATGTTTAAGTACTTTTCAGTTTTGCTTTGGTTGAGTTCTATTACATTTGAATATTATTATAGTTCTTTTTTCCTTGGATTGTTTTTCTTTGAATAATTTTAATTTTTGTACATGTGTGTGTTTAGTGAACGATAATGAAGTTATACATTAATAAAAAAATTTAAAAAAAGAAAAACTGAGCAAAAGAAGAGGCAGTCTATAAATTGGAGACTTTTACAAGTAGCCAGTTTGCAGGATATGCAGCTGAAAGGCAGAATAGTCAAGAAGTGAGGGTCTGACAGCATGGTATCTGGAGCCTGATGTCTAATCTCAGCTTAGTCTGCTAGATGTGTGACCTTAGGCAAGTTACTTGAGCTCTCTGTGCCTTGGTTTCCCCACTTGTAAAATGAAGATAACAATAATAACTGCCTCACAAGGTTGTCGCAAGGATTAGATAAGGGAATGCCCATTGAGCTCTTAGAACAGTGACTTGCCCATAGAAAATATTCATCATACAGCATATGTGGTGGAATTTTACTGATCAAATCAAAATGCTCTGATTTTAGTCTTTGTTTTTGGAACAGGCTTACAGGCTTGGCTGGTCTTGACTGATAAGACATCATACACACTCCAACCCTTGGTTTTCTCTTCTGCAAAATAAAGAGGTGAGCTTCAAGAATATTTGCCAACTTTAAAACTTCTATCATGCTAAAAAGCAACAGGCACTGTTATTTTAATTGAGGCCAATCCCCATTGTTCTTACTACTTTTGGCTTTTCAAAGTGGAATTCATCAGTGAATAAAATTACTCATGCTGGGAACGAAAGAGGTGGAGTGGGGGCTGACTGGATGTCACTTTGCTTATCAAGGGAAAGAATATAGGGTCACCAGTTACTTCCACAAAGGCTGATGGCAAAGGTCCAATCTGCCAGTGGCTTGGTATAAGACAAAGCTTCTTTTCTGACGGTCTCATTCATTAGCTAAGCTGGAGGGGAGAGGAGCCTATTGGTTCCATTATTGCTGGTGTTGTTTTCCTTTATTGGACTCACAGTGCCTCGTTCCATAAACTCATAAACCAGAACTGGGTACAATCCAGTCTTAATTATACAGGGACAGATGATCTGCACTACAAATTGTGCTCTGCAAACCTCACTCACAAATTATCGATGAGATTGTCACTCACCCTGCCCAAGTCTGTGTTGGCAAGGATGAACCCATTTCTTATTGTGGACTTAGAAGTCTTAAATTGCAGCTGTTTATATGTGGATATTTCTCTGCCTTCACAGTGGGCATTGTGCTATCTGTCTGTCCAGTAGAGTTTGATTCTAGGCCCCAACCATACCCTTCCTTTCAGTACAGAGGAAGGGATCCAGTTTGTCATAACCAAGTTGAAATTCAATTCTAAGCACCAGGATTGCCTGTCTCGTTTAGGAAAAATATTTTGTATCAGTGTCTGAAGACAATCTCTGTAGTAGAAACTGCAGAAGGAAAGAGGGCTCATGGAGAGCAGGTTAGACCCTGTGCAGGGGTTTGGAAGCCCAGGGCACTCCACACACCAATGTTCAAGGGTAAGCACTCCAGCAGCTGGTGGAGCCCTCCACCAGTTATGTTCAGCCCATACATCCAGTACCATTCAGCCCAGCCTTCATGATTCAGAACACACTGTATTTTCTCTCTGTGGCTGAAAAAGGGTAGGGATGAGACCACAACCTGGAGCTGAGGCTGTAGGTCTCAGGCAGAGACGTTTCCGGCTCCTAAAGCACAGGCAGGTCTGAGCAAGCTTCTGCTTGGGTTAGCCGAGCCAGAGCCATGTGCCCTTTGGATTCTTTCCTTTCTTGTGCCCCAGCCCTGAACCTTTGGCAAGGTGTGAGAATCTGTTTCCATAAAATCAATTTATTTTTCCATTTATTTGATTAATTGAAATTGCTAATACTCTGGCCTCTGGGTCATAAACACTGGGTAATAAAACCCCTTTTACATCTGTCTGGTGCTTTAGTGTTCTCCAGGCACTTTCACATCCATTATCTGATGTGACCCTTAGAACAGCCCAGGGAAGTAGGCAGGGAAAGGATTAACTCGCAAGTTTACAGAGAAGGAAATGTGTGTTGCCAATGGTTACAGAATACAGCTAACCTGGAAGCTGGTTCTTAATCCTAAATCTAGTTCACTTAGAGGGTGACCAACCTCCCCAGTTTACTCATGGCTAAAGAGGTTTCTGGATCTAGGACTGTTAGTTTTAAAACTAGCAAAGTTCTAGACTAACAGGGAGGTCCTCCTTCTCCTACTTTAGATCTTGAGGCTGTCCTTCATGATGTGCCCTGTCTCCCCCATCAGGTTCAGTGACAGAGGTGGATTGTGACACGGCACAGGTGAAGCCTATGTACTTGGACCAGCGGGCTGGAGCCTGGCGGGTAATCTGCTTAGGCCAGGTGTCATTGTGCAGGTGGTGGGTTTGGAGGGATGGGGGGTCTGAAGTGGTCCCTCCTGCCTGCCTGCTCATGGGAACAGTGCACAGGGAAGGATTTGGAGTGCCCGAGGAACACCTGGTCAGAAATACCTGAGAGGGAGCCACCAAGGGCCTAAAGAGAAAGACTGGGCAGAGCACAGTGGGAGGGTGTTTGTTGGATGATGGAGGAGGTCAGAGAAGGAGGGGCAGAGAGGGGACATAGGTGAGATAGTTTCAGATGGGGAAGAGTTTTGTGGCTTTCAACTGCTAAGAGTATCTCTCCCCTTTGGGGGCTGCGGTCTCCCTCCTAGTAGTTTAGAAGCCAGCACCTTCCTGATAATCTAGCCAGTCTCCCTTTGCTGCGGAGGGCAGAAGAGGAATGTGGTTCGCTCAAGGTGGCCTTAGTTTAAGCTGAATATTGAGCTCTCCAGTCTGGGTTAATGGGAATTTAGCTCTGGATCAAGGCATGAGCCAGTCTGGCCACTACAGGCTTGTTTCCATCGATGTTCCCCTTGTTAGTTTTATTTCAGCCTTGACTCACCCTCAGGACCTCTGGCCCCATGAACGTAAATGCTTTCCCAAGTTACTTGAGGATGCTATCTCAGGTCTTGGTTCCATTTGCCTTGCTCATTAGCATTTTGACTTTATTAATGTGAAAGAATTCAAATTTGATTGGAAAATCATTAAGCTAAATGGAGGCCAGAAGAAAGCAATTGAGAAGAAAATTGTGACTACCAGCTGTACTTTTTCCTCCCCACCCACAGTGGAGGAATGCTGTTTCTGTGAGCACCGCAAAGACGGGGAAAATTGGGACCTTCATTGTGAACACCTCCACCAGGCCTGTGGTCACCATGCGGCTGGCCAGAAGGCCCCAAAGGCTGGTTAAATATGGGATGGTCTATAGTGCTGAAGAGCCTATAAATAAGACAAAAGGAATCAGTGAACAAATGGAATTTTCCACCTCTTTCTTTTTTGTGATAGCAACCAGGCAGGATGTAATAACCTGCAGTTTAGTTTTCTCTTCTGCCCTCTGGGTCTTGATCTTTTATCTGATTTATATTTTCCTTAGTATTGATATATTTAATTTATATCTTTATATTTTGTTACATGTATTTCTCA
Organism: Heterocephalus glaber; assembly: GCF_053883595.1. NCBI lineage: Eukaryota > Metazoa > Chordata > Mammalia > Rodentia > Bathyergidae > Heterocephalus > Heterocephalus glaber. The sequence continues at coordinate 6,769,678 of NW_028258351.1, read as the reverse complement.
AAAGCTGCCTCAAATCTTCTGTGGGACGAAGTGAGAAATTAATACACAATCCAACCCACACCCCACCTCCACGTCTTTTATGGACTGTGGTGATGTAGTATAAGATTCAGTATCAGGGGCCGGGGATTTAGCTCAGTGGTTTCGCCGCCTGCTGTGCAAGCACAAGGACCCGAGTTCGATCCCCGGTACCAAAAAAAAAAAAAAAAAGGCTCAGTATCAGGAAGCATGCGGCAGAGTGGCAAGTCCATGCCTCAGCAACCCCTTGGCTCCCCAACATGACAAACGAGAGCCATCAAATTGTGCCTCTCCTTCTAGACCCAGGACAAGCCGGGGTGCCACCACAGCTCTTGGCTCATGGCAGCAGGTAACCTCGTCTCAGGACCTCATTAGACAGGGGCTTCATAAATATCTTCATAAATATGGCAGTCTGTCTTTCTGTAGTCTTCTTCCTATTCTGGTTCCCAGGTTTTCCTCCTATGGGGAATCCACTGTAAACAGAACTTGGCAGAATTGAGACCTTTCTGATGAAATTGTTGGACTGCCGCAGTAGCTTCCCATCTATCATCTCTGCTTAACTCTTGCCCTTCCTCAATCCATGTAATGGCCAGTTGATGATTTTAAAATATAAATCCTTGCTATACTGCTCCTCCCTGTAGAATTCTGCATCACCTTTGCTATCAAACCCATGTATTTTCCCAGGTTCCCAAACCCCACATGCTTTGGTCCCTGCCTACTTCTCTCCTCCCTGTTCATCCTTCTTCTTTTGAATATGTCAAAGACTTGTCCTTACGTCTTTGCTTTTTCAATTTCTATAGCTTTTTGTAGGATCTTCCTGTTTCTTTGTGCACCAAGTTCCTTCTCATTCTTTAAATCTCAAATGTCATCAGAATTCCTTCTCTCACCAACCCCTTTATTCATTTGTTTATTTTATGCATGCCTGAGCAGTGTGATAAGCTTCAGAGGTCAGAGTCCTGATCTGTTTTCATTTTGGCTCTTTTGATTTTTGCACCCAGATCCGTGACTGGGAATAGTTAATAAATATTTGTGACATGAAAGTACCCATGTCTTAAACATGGAGATGGAAAACTTTGCCCATGGGCCAAATCTGGTCTGCTAACAGTTTATGTACATAAAGATTTTAACTTATGTATTGTTCATTGCTGTTTTATGCTACAATGGCTGAGTTGAGTACTTGTGAAAGAGATCATGTAGTCCACAAAGCTGAAAATATTTCCTATCTTATCCTTGACGAAAAAACCTTGTTACACTTTGGCTTAAAAGTTCTAAGTCTTATGATGGCTTACTCCATATGAACATTACTATTTTATATAACACGAGACCAGAGACAGGAGGTCTCAGAGTTATTTGAGAATTACTGTCATCAAGGACTCGTAATTCTGCTGTTCTATCCTCCTTAGTGTACCAAGATGACTGCCGCAGTTATATCCTTACAAATCATATTTCTAAGGAAGAAAATGCTCAGTGAGACCAAACACTGTGTTTTTTTCTATCCAGGAAGAAAATCCTCTTCCCAAAAGACAACAGATGGGGTTCTCCTTGTGTTTATTGGCTAGAACTAGATCACATGCTCACTCTTAGGCCAATCATTGGCATAGGTTAAGAGTATGGCCATGACTACATTAGAGTAGACCTGATTTATGCCCTGAGGATGTACACATTGCCTTTATTACAGAGAAGAGGATTTTCTGCCAACATATATGATTAAAGGGTATCCTATTTTTTGCACTTGGGATGACTGTTAAAGACTGAGTTTGTCCATTCTCTCCCCTTGATAGAATTAGAAAAGATGGGCACATTGTTATTATTTTTCCCTTTTATAGCTTTCAGATGGGTCATCTTTTCAATCCTTAGCTTACTCTACCATTTTCTCCCTGGCCTTGACCATCCAACATAATTTCAAGTACTCAGATCTCAGCTCCCTTCATGATAATCCCATTTGATTTAGATTTTTAAAAAGAATAACCTGGCCTCATAATGAGGATTTGATGGACTCCAGAAAGGACTGTAAAATGCTTCCAATTCTATTCTCCACCAGCCCAGCCTAGTGATTTAAACCCCGTGCATATACAAAAGATATTTTAGTTTAATGCATTGTTCTCCTGAATGCCTTTGTTAAAATGGATGCTTTCCATGGCTGTACATGATGTGAGCTTATGGCTTATCTCAAAGGTATGTTATTATGATCATCTTGAAGAGCAAAGACTTTAACTTTGAATGGGATGAGGAGAGCTGTTATAATGGAAATAGCACAGGTCTATGGTATGATCAAGGACACTTGGATGCCAGTTCTTGTTTGTCTATTGCTTTGTTCTCTACCCTAGGGAAATTCACTATCTCCTCCTGGACTTCATCTTCCTTGTGTGTTTGATAATAGATATTTTAAAGTAATTCCTTTGTTTCAGTTTGGGAAAGCTGTCTTTTAGCTACAGGCTACTTGTTTGGTCTCTCCCTACAGTCAATGAAAACACAAAACTATCTGCCACAGTATTGTCAGGTAAAAGGGCCGAAGACCAAGACCAGACCAGGCCACAGCAAGCCTTTATTAGGGGAATAGATCTGCCGGGCTGTCTCTGAACAAAGGAGAGACAAAAGCAATATGGCCAGGGCAGGGAGAGTCTTTTATAGAGACTGAGGTGGGGTTTGTAGGGGCTGAGGTGGGGTTGACTGAGGTAGTGACTAGGGAATGGAGGAGCTGGTGATGTCACTAGGTGGTAGGAGGTGAGCGAGTATTAGGTTACTCTCTAGGTGGGAACGGGCATGCTGGGAAGAAGAGTTTGTTCTTTGGTGGGAGCAATCATCTTGGCATGACATCACACAGGGGAAGGGGCAAGGCACCATAGGAAGAGGGCAGCTACTATACATAATAGCTGCTGAGGTGGTGGGAGACCTATCAAGTATAAGATTCTAAATTGGGTTACAAATAAAATTGCTGCAGATCCCTGGACCATTGCAGGCCTCTGATAATAAGAAGGGCTCCAGTTTCCCCTTGGCTCAGCATGACAAAGAGATGTCTCCTGGTGGCTCCTCTACACCCAGCAGGCAAGACTAATGCATTGTAGTGGGTTTTGGCTGAGTGGAGAATTGGCTTCTGCCCTATTCTGATGCAGTGCTTGAGGTTGCCAGGCAGGCGCAGCACTGCTGAGCTACATCCCTGGCTCTCAAGTTGGTTCAGTTTTACCATGAGGTCCCCACAGCATGTGGTGGGCAGTCTGTTCCTACCAGGTCTCCTTTCTGAGCCATGCATTCACCCCCCAGATGCAGGGAGTTTTGGCTACCACAGGTCACAATTGTACTTGTCTCCTGAGACTTGTTCTGTGCTAGCCCTATAGGAACCACTTCATTAGGAAATATCATTTTAGATGCTATGTCTTGATAGATATGAGGTAGAAAAGCCTCGTTCCTTTGCTTCAAGCTAGGACCATTCTGTAGGCTATTTATGCATATTCATATCCCTGGGATCAAGCTGAGAATGGACCATTGCTTTGCTAACTTCTCCTCTGGCTCCTTCCTATTTTTCTTACATTCTCACAGGCTTTGAGAGCAGATCTCCGATAAGCCACTCACAAGCAAATTTCAATTTCAGGGACGATTCCTAGGGAAATTGGCCTAATTTAGGACATTTATCACACCTGCCTGTGACTCTATACCCAGAAAGGAAAAGTTAAGGACCAGGAGAACTTGAAATAATGTAAAAAACTCTCTATTTCCTCTCCCCAGCACAGTAAATACATAGTTATCCCACCAATTTTTGCTGAACTATGGACATACATCAGGTATTGTGGCATGAAGGACATGCTGGCATACAAGACCAAGGACATCCCTGTCCTCATGGGGCTTCCAATCTAGAGGGGGTGGGTATAAAAACGACAGGACTGGGGGTGGAGGAACTGCAACCAAATGGAGAGAAACGTGGGATAAAAAGAAGAGAAGGTTCTGAACAATCCCTTAGGAGACAGAGGTCAAATAAAAGGGCTAAGGACCTTGTAGTGCCTGCATTGAAAGAGAAGATCGGGCAGAAAGTAATAGGAGGTATTTGGTTCCTTTGCTTGCCATTTTGTTTTCTGAGAGATTTTTCAGAATGTAATCTGTTCTCTTCTTTCCATTCTATTCTTTTCTTACTAGCTAGAGTAAAAGTTTTATCATGTGTAGCTTATAGACCCATGGATTCATGCAAGAACTTTCAAGTGTTCATAATCCACTTTCCCTAAAATCGAAATACACATCTATTTTTACTCGCGAAAATGAACCATATCTCTCACAAGATACAGAAGGCAGATATCTGTGAACAATAAGTCATGAATAATAGTTAGATGGTATGGTCAGTATATGCAAAAGTTTTAAAGAGAGGCTGGAGAGAAGTTTTTGATAATATTAAAACATCCAGCATACTGAGGCAGCAATTGTGTGTGCAGGCGCAGCTGTGATGTTAGTGGAACATCTGGCTGATAAATAAATTTTCCTCTTGCAATAATTTTGAATCATGCAGTGACTGCATTTTAGAGCTGAATGCCTGCTCACCACTGGGCACTTGATTGGCTCTCTGGGTTTCCTATTGATAACATGAGCACATTGTGCTAGTGCTAGGTTATCTTCAAAGTTCAGCCCATCACTGATTTTCTGTGATTTTGTAAAGAGCCTCAGACATTATTTCAGGCTCCTTTAAAAAGGTTGCAGAATGCACTGACTCAATGTGGTGCTCTAGAACTAGCAAGTTCAGACTTGAATCTCAAGCCTTGCTAGTTGGGCAGGTTTAACCTCTTAGTGAAATGATGATGGTAATAATGGCATCTCCCCATAGGGTTGCTTCGAGGAGCAAAAGAGCCAGTTACATGATGTGCTACATCAGAACTAGGCACACACTAGGTACTCAGTAAGTGTTGGCTTGTATGTAATCTGCATCCAGAAGAGAGATCTGAAGGCAGAAGGAACCCAGGATTCTTGACTCCCAGTCTGAGATCTCTCTCATGGATTTCACCACCAAGGCCTCAGAAAACCTAAGTCCTAGGTCTGCTGATGACCCCAGTTTGAGTTTTGAAGATGTCTGTAAGTCATAAACACCTATTATTTCATTTCCTACTCTCATTCCCATCCCCACCCTGACAAGACCCAGTGCCCTGTCCCTGGGCTCTGTTCCATCAGGAAGCCCCTATTTTGCCTCAGATGCAAGACATCTCACTGAATCTTACCTCACTTTCCCTGCACAATGTGAATAATCTGTTCCATGTGCCCCTGGATTCCAGGCTGTCATTGGCCATCTGGCGTGTGTGTGTAGTCCTGGCATTCTGCCATTTCTGATGGCAGATACATTTCTGTATGCTCTTGTTCCAATGATGGGATCAGTCTTAACCTTGGTGGTTACCAGTTGTCTGCTTGCAGAATCTTCTTGGGTCTGCTCTAAGTTCGTACCAACTCCCATCTCACACTAGAGCATGTGTGGATCTGGGAATAGCTGGGTCAAATGGAAGTCTGTAGTAAGAAAAATCTGGATGTGGACCCATTGTCTATAGTGATTTCGAATACAATTTGCAGTACACTTACCTACATTCTCTTGCATTCAGAAGTTTACAATTTACAAAGCATGTTTATGCTCACTATCCCATTTACTTCTACAACAATCTTTCAAGGCATACTTAATTATCTCTTTAAGTGGTTAGTAAGCTTAGACCTGGAGAAATTAAGTAACTTGCCTAAGGTTTATCAAATTTTTTAAAACCTTAAACTTGCAAACCAGACTGGTCTGTCCTTCTGTCTTTCCAGGTATGCCACAGCTTGGGCTTCAGAGGGTCAGAAGATCCAGAGCAAGGGGAAAGAGATCAGCCAAATCAGAAAAAGGAGAAAGGATTTAGGGTATAAAGGGGCTGAGGATCTGAGGATGGAATTCCAGGTTGTCCCTGGGCACTGCAGAAGGACAGAGCACACCTTAAATGTTTGGACTTTCTATGCCTCCTATCTAAGTGACCTCTGGCTGCAGAAGGAGCATTGGGAGTTTTTCTTTCTTGTCACAGCTCCCAGCAGATGAAGTGCCACAGAGATGAGCACCAGCTTTGAAACCAATCAGCTCCAAGTTTAAATCTTTATTTTACTACTGAGAGATTTTGGGCAAGTTACTCAGCATCCCCCGAGCTTCTATTTCTTCGTCTGCAAAAATGGAATAAACACATCTGCTTTCCAGGGTGGTTGTAAAGATTAAATTAAATAAAGAACGTGTGGTTCTCAGTAATAGTTGAGGAGTTATGACCCACGAAGAGGATTAACCACAGTGCCATAGCAGCCCAAGGGGTATCTCTATAGAGGTCCAGCCAAGGCGGGATCTGTGTCCTGCTTTCTCTGGGCTTAAGTTATTTTCTGGATCCCCTTCTGTTGCAAGCTAAACACTTCCTCCCCCTCACTGGTGTTTATGCCTTTTCCTTTGGCTACAGACTCTATAACGCTCCCTGCTTAGCAGTTGCCTAACCAAGCTGGGCCAATTAAGCTGCATTCCTCTAATTGTTTTGGTGGCTTTTCTCTGAACTCCCTCCAACTTGTCTACAAATGGTTCTAAATTTAGACCCGAGTGCCAACTCTTAGAGCTCAGAGCTCCTCTCTGCTCTAGCCAACCATGGGACTCTTCTGCTTTCAGTAGTTGTGTTTGGGGGGCATTTCCCTCCTCCTCCCTCTCTCTTCTCTCCTTCTTCCCCTAATCATCAACGTGAAGGCATGAAATGACTTTGTGACATGATTTATTTTGTTTGCAGAGTGCAGGTCTGTATTCAGAGAGAAAACGTTTTTTCTTTATTTAAATGTTCAGGAAATGCTGGCAGAGAATTAAAGGAGGGATTGATTTGAATGCATACATTCTTTCTAGCTTTTGGAAATGGACAGAGAAAACAAAAAGTTTGAAATGACAGGGGAGGGGAGAAGAGAGAGTAGGGATGTGAGTAGAGAGATTTGTGCTGTTTTTGTGATGTCTTCCTGCAAATGCTCCACCTTCCTAGCTGGCAGTCACTAAGCCATCAGCCTCAAGCATTGCGGCTCCTAGCCAGAAGGCCCTGTGGTGCTTTCATCAGGCAAGTAGGACCCTACTACCTCGCAAGGGGCAGATCTCAAAGAGCCCTATATTCCCCCTCCTCCCTTCTTTTTACCTTCTCCTCCCTTTCTCCCTTCACTCCTCCATCTTTCTCTCTTCCTCCTCCATATCAATATCAAATTAATCTTCACTAGTCACTCTTATGCCTATGAGTGGTATATGCCCTCAAGAGCTCATACACAGTAGTAGATAATCCCAGGCGAGTTCAACAGCACTCCCATGGGGGGCCAGCGCCATTCCACAAGTAAGGAAATGAAGCTGATGAGGGCCACTTGTGGAAAGTCACATAGCTCAGACAGGAGCTCTCAAGAAGACCTGAGACTTCTAGACTCACTCTTTGGTCACAGTTGGTGCTCTACAAGCTTTTGCAAGGGAAGAGAATTCTGATCATACTGCTGGCTAAAGAATCAGATCAACATAGCCAAAGGGTTAATGACATGACTGGCAGAAACATGAGACACTCAGAGGCTCATTCCCATTGACCCATTCAACACCAGTTGTCTTTCCCAAGGAAACCACTGTCTCTTGCTTGTCAGCAAAGTTCCCAAGGACATTTCACAAGTCCTCAGTATTCCCATGGGGTCCTGCCTGAAGGAGACACAATAGCTGACTTGAAGAAATGCCTTAATAGGTGGAGAGAGAGAGTGTTTTCACTTACTATAGATTCCAAGTTTCTCTCTGCTAGATCCCTGGGCATGTTAGTTCATAAATCTGAATCTGTCAATGAGTGTTTGGATCTAGCAATATTCTGAGTGCATGCATAAGAAACAAACCTTGATCCCTATACATATGACAATCTCTGTTCCATAAAATGGTCTATCCTTTCCACATGCATGACTAAATTTTATTTTTCTATACAAATCAGGTGGGCTAATGAGTGTAAAAAAGTTTTACAAATTAGAAAGTTCTATATTAATACAAATGACTCCTTTGTTGATATGATTACTGTAATCACAGGTGCAAACATATTCTTGCTACTGAATGAACTTAAGAGTCAAGAAAGTCTGTCCAGTCCCATTGCCCAGCCTCTTACCTTGTGGGTGAAGAAGCAGAAACAAAGAGAAGAAGGAATAATCTCTCAGGGCCATACAGCAGGTAACAAAAAATAAACAATCTTAAAACTTGATCTCCAGGCTCATTCCTTGTATTTTGTCCTTTTGTTTAAAGTGCTGTTTGTAATCTCTGTTTTTTCTTTCCTTGATTTCTCCCTTTTCTTTTTTCTTCCGTGTCAAAACTCAATATGTAGAAAAATGCCTTTCAAGTACTCCTTACCCACAGAGCCAAATATATATCTACACTATGTCCCATCACTTGAAAATCCTGTTATGTGGCTTTAAAAGACTGATTAATGAATCCATGGTGAGGTATTAAAAAGAAGAAACCATAGTGACCAACTGTGTCCCTCCATCTGGGACAATTCTCATTTCAATAGACACTTTCACATGCCTTGAGAAAGAGAAATGACTATTAATGGATTTTTAAATTCTGTAGCAGGCCATCTGGGACTTTACCCAGATTGCATATTGATCTGACTTGTTCTCATGGAACAGGGAGGAAAGCACAGCTCACTGAGTTACCCTCACATCCTTACCTCAAGATTGAATGCAGGGATCCCACCAGTTAGAATTCATTGTTCTAATTTTTGCAATTCTGTAACCCTGACTAATTGGTCATTTTCACCAGCTTGGCTAAGATGATGTCCAACAAGAAGGCTGGGCAGAAGCCCTCCCAGAAACCAGTGGCTCGGCAGCACAGACCCCAACCAAAAGCCCACCAAGACAACAGTGGTGTGGGTGTGCAGTGTGCAGTGTGCAGGCCCCAGCCAAAGTCCTGCCTGAAAAACAGATGTGTAGGCATGCAGGCCAGAGCCAGAGGCCTGTCCAAATACCATTGGTAAGTGCACAAAGGCTGCAACCAGAATCCCGCCTTAACAAAAGCCCAGCACAGGGATCCAGAAAGTGATCATTCTGAACCAAGGATTTGGTACAGTAGTGAGCATAAGAAAGAAGATCTCTCTGAGGCTTGTTGAGAATTGAAGCCCACTGGGAGTGCAAAGAGTCACCTCAATAAAGGCACAGCAGACTGCATTGGTTAAGAGAAGAAGATACCTAAACAAGTCTCACAACCAGACTTCCAGATTACCAAAGGCAACCCCAAGGGGCAACTACATCGAACAATCTGAAGCTCAAATACCTGGACTCCCTGAATTGGCAACTAAAGAGGGTATGGAAAAAATAAAATCAGAAATAATTTCTCAGATAACAACAGAGATTGTGTCCACAGTGAAAGACATGATTAATAACTCTAGAGCAGGAACAAATAAAAAAATAGAGGCGCTGAGGAAAATGATGGAATCCCAACATAGGAAACAAATGGAATCCATAAAACAGAAACAGAAACAGATATCCAGGAGATTAAAACACTCCATTGAAAGCTTATACAGCAGAATGAGCCAATGTGAGGACAGAATATCAGATATAAAAGACAGGATTGTGATTAGTGACCAGGAAAAGAATGATTTCTTAAAAATAGCAAGGGACTATGAGAAATCAATCAAGAAGCTTCTAGATAGTGCAAAGGAGAATGACATAAAACTAATCAGAGTCAATGAAGATCAGGAGAGAGTGTAAATGACATAAAAAAAAACTGTTCACAGAAGTAATGGCAGAAAACTTCCCAAGCAGGGAAAAAGAATTTGACATACAGGTAAGTGCGGCATATAGGACTCTTATTAGCTGTGATAAAAAAAAAAAAAAAGCTACACTTGGGCATATACTAGTCAAGATTCCAGAAACCCAACAGAAGAACAAAATATTGCAAGCGTTTAGAGAAAAGAAACAAATCATATACAAAGGAAAGCCCATCAGAATCACAGAATTGGGTCTTTGAATTGGGGGGGGGTCTGATTTTTTTCAATTCTTTTTTGTTTTTGCTTAAATTCTTTTATTGTTACATTTTAGGTATACAATATGTTTACATTTATCATTGGGTGCTTGTACCTGTACATGATGTATCTTGGTTCTTATTTTTTCCCTATTACCTGTGCACCCTTCACCCCTCCACCCTTCCCTATTTACATAGAAATCTTTTCCATTTTTTTCTTTTCTCATAATTTTTCCTTTCCATGTGTAAATACCGCATAGTTTCTCTAGTGTGAGAAACTGAAAGTGTAAATAAAGATTAAAATGATTAAAATGAATAACTGATAATTTGAAATAGGAAAAGGTCTGAAGGTGTAGGGGTGGTGGGAGGGCAATGAGAAAGGGAAGAAGGGAAAGGAAAAATGAGAAAAGAAAAAAATGGAAACGAAATCTATGTAAGTAGGGAAGGGTGGAGGGGTTGAAGGGTGCACAAGTAATGGGGAAAATAATAAGAACTAAGATACATCATGTGCAGGTACAAGTAACCAATGATAAATGTAAACATATTGTATACCTAAAATGTACCAATAAAAGAATTTATAAAAAGGAAAAGGAATCACAGAAGACTTTTCAACACAAACCCTCAAGTGAAGAAGAGCCTGGAGTAAAGTCTCTCAAGCCCTAAAAGAAAACAATCTGCAACCCAGATTGATATACCCTACAAAACTGTCTTTCAAAATTGATGGAGAAATAAGATACTTTCATGACAAAGAACACCTGAGAAACTTCATGAATATCAAACCAGCACTCCAAAAAATCTTAAACAATATCCTAGGAAAAGACAATGAGGGTCACAAATCCATGAAGCTCAGCATAAAGAATTCACCAGGCAATAAAAGAAATTAAATGTAAAAGGGTAGAAGTCAACAACAGGAAAAGGTCATGACAAGGATAAGTCAATACATATCAGTTATAACCATCAATGTTAATCACCTCAATTCACCAATCAAAAGAAATAGACAGGCAGAGTGGGTCAAGAACCAAGATCAAACAATATGCTGCATACAAGAAACACACTTAATTCAAAAAGAAACTCATAGACTGAAAGTTAAAGGGTGGAAAAACAATATTCCATGTGATAGGAGCCTGAGAAAAAAGCAGGAGTAGCTATCCTATTTGCAGATAAAATGGATTTCAAACCAACACTAATTAAGAGAAACAGAGAAGGGCACTACATCCTTGTAAAGGGAACAATCCAAGAGGAAGAGATGACAATCACAAATATATATGCACCAAATACCATGGCACCCAACTATATAAAACATATTAGTGAACATTAAAAATCAAATAAGCAGTAATACAATACTATGAGGAACCTCAATAAACCACTGTCACAAATAGATAGATCAACTAGGCAAAAAATAAACAATTAAGTACTAGAATTCAACCAAACTCTTGAACCAATGGACTTAACAGATATCTACAGAGTATTCCACCTCACAAAATCAGAATACACATTGTTTTCAGTTGCACACGGGTCATTCTCCAAAGTAGACCACATACTTGCTCACAGAAAATGTTTAAGTAAATACAAAGGAATTGAAGTTATCCTCTGTATATTATCAGATCATAGTTTGATGAAATTGGAGATCACTAGCAAAAGAAACCACAAATATTTCATAAATACATGGAAAATGAACAATGTACTCCTGAACAACTAATGGGTAACAGAGGAAATTAAAGAAGAAATCAGAAAGTTTCTACAATTAAATGAGAACTCCAATGGACCATACTGGAATCTATGGGACAGAATGAAAGCAGTCTTACAAGGGAAAATCATAGCAGTGAATACTAATATTAGGAAAACAGAAAGAGCTCAAATAAACAAACTAAGGCTGAACCTCAAGCTTCTAGAAAAAGAAGGGCAGGATAAACCCAAAGTTCATAGAAGGGATGAACTTATGAAGATCAGAGAAGAAATCAATGCAATGGAGACTGAGAGAATGATATAAAAAAATCAGTGAAGCAAAGAGCTGGTTCTTTGAAAGAATAAACATAATTGACAAACCCTTAGCCAATCTTATCATAAAAGGTAAGAAAAGGCCCAAATCCATGTCATTGGGAATGAAAAGGGTGAAATTACATCAGACCCAGTAGAAATCCAGAGGATCTTCACTGCCTACTTTGAGAATCTGTAGGCCAATAAGATGGAAAACACACAAGAAATAAACAGATTTCTATATACATATGAATTACAAAAGTTGAATAAAGAAGACCCCCAAATTCTAAACAATCCAATGTCAATCAATGAAATTGAAAATGTAATTAACAACATACCAATGAATAAAAGCCTGTGTCATGATGGTTTCAGTGCTGAATTCTATAAGGCATTTAGAGAAGAGCTATTGCCACTACTGTTTAAACTCTTCAGTGAAATTGAAAGGGAAGCAATACTCCCAAATTCATTCCTGGAAGCAAGCATCACCTTGATCCCAAAAGCAGAGAAAGACCCAACCAAAAAAGAGAACTATAGGTTAATCTCCCTAATGAACATAGATGCAAAAATCCTTAATAAGATAATGGCAAACAGCATGCAGAAGATCATCAAGAAGATCATACACCCTGACCAAGTGGGATTCATTGCCAGGATCCTGGGATGGTTCGACATATGCAAATCAATGAATGTAATACACTATATTAAAGTAACAGAGCCAAGGACAAAAACCATATGATCATCTCAATAGATGCAAAAAAAAAAAGCGTTCAACAAACTCCAACACACATTCATGATAAAAACCCTATAGAAAATTGGAATAGACAGTCTCTATCTCAACCTGATAAAAGCCATCTATGAGAAACCAACAGCCAACATCATACTAAATAATCAAAAAATAAAATCCTTTACACTAAAATCAGGAACAACACAAGGATGTCCACTATCACCACTCCTCTTTAATATAGTTCTGGAAACATAAGCCACAACAATCAGACAAGAGAAAGAAATAAAAGGAATAAAGTTAGAAAATAAAGAGGTTAAATTGTCATTATTTGCAGATGACCTGATCCTCTACACAGAAGACACAAAGAACTCACCAAAAGTCTTCTAGACTTAATAACCAAATTCTGTAGAGTAGCTGAATGCAAGATCAACACACAAAAATCAATAGCTTTCCTGTATATGCACAACAGACTCACTGAGAGAGGAACTGGAGAAACAACTTCTTTCACAATAGCATCCAAAAAAATGAAACACCTAGGAGTCAACCTAATGAAACAAATCAAAGACCTCTACTCTGAAAACTACAGCACTCTGAAAAAAGAGATAGAAGAGGATGTCAGAAAATGGAAAGACATCCCTTGCTCCTGGATAGGAAGAACCAATATAGTGAAAATGGTCATGCTTCCAAAACTGCTATATAGATTCGGTGCAATCCCAATTGAAATTCCAGGAGCATACTTCACAGAACTTGAGAAAACAATCCAAAACTTCATTTGGAACAAGAAGAGACCCAGAATGCCAAAAGCAATTCTAGGCAACAAAGACAAGGTAGAGGGTATCACAATCCCCAATTTGAAACTATACTACAAAGCTACTGTAATAAAAACAGCATGGTACTGGGAAAGAAACAGACCTAAGGATCAGTGGAAAAGACTAAAAGATGCAGAAACAACTCCAGACATACTCAGCCACCTCTTTTCTTGACAAAAGAGCCAAACATCCTCTCTGGAAGAAAGGCTCCTTAACACATGGTGCTGGAAAAATTGGGCTTCTAATTGTCAAAGATTATATCTCTCACCATGCACTAAACTAAAATCAAAATGGTTCAAAGATCTAAGTATTAAAACAGAAATACTAAACTAGCTGAAAGAGTGGTTAGGTAGAACTCTTAAAGACATTGGTGTAGAAAAGGATTTCATGAACAAAACCTCAGTCCCACATGAACTAACACAAAGAATCAACAACTGGCATCTCATCATATTAAAAAGCTTTTGCACAGCAAGAGAAACCACCAGCAGAGTGAAGAGACAACCCAAAATGTGGGAAAAAATTTTACCAGCTGTTCCTCAGACAATGTTCTACTATCTAGAAGATATAAAGAACTTAGAAAAAACAGACATCCTAAATTTAAAGACCCACTCCAAAAATGCACATCTGAAATGAAGAGACATTTTTCAGACAAAAAAGTAAAAACAGCCAATAAACATATGAAAAAATGTTCTATATCACGGTCATTTGAGAGATTCAAATGAAAACAAAGGTGAGATTCCACCTCACTCCAGAAAGAATGGCTGCTATCAAGAAATCAACCAATAACAAATGCTGACAGGTTTGTGGGGAAAAAGGAACCCTTCTCCGCTGTTGGTGGGAGTGTAGACTGGTGCAATCACTGTGGAAATCATTATAGAGATACCTCAAAAAACTAAGATTAGAGGTCCCATTTGACCTAGCTATTCCCCTGCAGGGAATATATATATAGAAAATTTGGCAGCTCTTCCTCAGACAAAAGACTGATATCTAGAATACATAAAGAACTAAAAAAACAACCCTCTCAAATTTAAAGACTTCATCCAAAAATAGGCATATGAGATGAATACATACTTCTCAGATGAAGAAGTACAAACCACAAATAAATACATGAAAAAATATTCAATATCACTAGTCATTTGAGGCATATAAATTAAACAATGGTGAGATTACATCTCACTCCAGAAAGAATGGCTGCTATCAAGAAATCAACCAATAACAAATACTGGCAGGGCTGTGGTGCAAAAGGAACCTTTCTCCACTGTTGGTGGCAGTGTAAACTGGAGCAACCATTGTGAAGATCAATATGGAGATACTTCAAAACTAGGATTAGAGGTCCCATTTGACCCACCTATTTCCCTGCTGGGTGTCTTCCCAAAAGAATGAAAGGAATCATACCACAGTGACATATGTGCACCCATGTTTATAAACAGTTTGTAATAGCTAAAACTTGGAAACAGCCCAATTGGCCATCAACTCAAGACTGGATAAAGAAGATGTGGGTTTTTTAATACATAAAATGAAGTACTACTAAGCCATTAAGAATGCGAAACTAGAGACATTTATAGCTAAATGGATGCACACTGTGGCGATACTCTTAAGTTAAATAAATAGGACACATGGGTGTAAATACTGCATAGTTTCTTTGGTGTGAGAAACTGAAAGTGTAAATAAGGAACAAAATGTATAATAGATAAGGTGAAATAGGAAGAAGCATTCCAAAGGGGATGGAGAAGTGGAAGTAGAAGGGGAAGGGGAAAGGAAAGAAGGGAAAGGAATAAATATGAGAAAAGGAAAAAACAGAAACAAAGTCTTTGTAAATTGGTTGGGGTGGAGGGTTTGAAAGGAGGGCAGGAAAATGGGGAAAAAATAAGAAGAAAGATATACCATGTAAAGGTACAAATTTCCCACGTTGAATGTCATCATATTGTATACCTAAAATATACCAATAAACTTAATGAATTAAAAAAAGAAGGCTGGTGGACATGGAGCATCTTCAGGTTGTTTTCTGGTCTCTGGGCCAACGTTGTGTTTACACTTAGACTTAGGGATGCCCATGCACGTGAATGCACTAGAATCAGGAGGTTTCTTCAGGTTGTGTTACCTGAAGGCAAGGACAGTGCATGAAGATGTGAGAAGGGCCGGTATCAAAAGAGTATTTCAAAGTAGTTCAAAGGGAGGAAGCACATGGGCAAATTGTTTCCTGCTTGCTATTAGTATTGTTTTCTTCCTGCCCTGCTAGCTCATGGGCTTTGCTTCTCTTCTTTCTTATTACATGCTTAGAGCCTGTTACAAATCATCAGATTTCAGCATGGGATGAAAGCCACAGCAGAATTGTGAGATTTTGGTGCCTTCAGGACAAGGAAGTATGAAATGTCAGAATGGGGAGAGCTTAATGTCAGCAATTTTGAAAATTATCTTGTCCAATCCCACTCCAGTGCTTTGTCAGGAAGGCTGAGACTGGCTCTAGGGTATGTAGGATGTGGTTCGCTAGAAAGACACAGCACCATTTGAAGGTGTATGTGCATATCCCAAAATCTACAAGGAGCTATGCCTGCACGTGCAGTGCCCACCTTATCCACAACGTGTGTGTGTGTGTGTGTGTGTGTGTGTGTGTGTGTGTGTCCCTTAGAGCCATAGAAGGAGCTGGCAGGACAATAGCAACCACTCAGGTTAATTCCTTTGTTCTGTGGAGGAAGAAACAAAATCTGGGCTGTATCCTCATCATATATCTGCCCTGTTTAAAGGTTGGGGGAAGCAGCAAGATCATGAATATAAACTCCCTCTTGAGACATGTAAGACGGTATTTGAAAATTTGAGTGAAACTCCAAGGTGGGTGGGATGTGATCCAGAACTAGAGGAAGCTGTGCTTTCAAGGGACAAGCAATTGAAGGTGCTAAGGCATGAAGGGAATGTCAGTTCTCTAGACTCCGCTAAGGCTTCCACCACCCCCAACACATACCTAGAAGGATGGGCAGTCCACAGCCTGCTGACATGCTTACAAAATGGGCTAGTGAGGGACATCTAGGAGGAGGAGGATGCCAGAGGGGTCAGAGAGGTTGGATTCATCTCAGAGCAGGTGTGACACTTCCTTGTTCTGAGGACTCTCTGGAGCAATGGGCTATGTGTGGGAGGGTGTCAGGGCCACAAGTCTGTGGGTCAGAGCTGCTGAGGCTTGAGTGTCCAAGTCCCGCTGACAGCTGGCAGATGCAATGAGGAAACAGGCTGAGAGAGCAAGGACATTTGGCTGAGGCCACACAGCAGGATACGTGGAGTAAGGGAATGAATACAGGCCACTGTGGCTCCAGTTGCAGGACTTTTTCCCAGCATCATAAACAGGGCGGGCAAAGGAAGATGTATGTTATGTGCCAAGGAGGCTCAAAGCCCAGAGAGCAGGCCTTGCCCTGCTCAGGTGGAGAAGTTGCTGGACCCTGACTGCTTCTTTTCTCTTCTTCTCATTCTTCCAGAAAAGACAGTTCAGACTCTCAACTCCTCCCCCATTTCTGCTCTTTTTGCTGGATGCTCAAGCCAAAATCTCTTTTATTTCCTTTCTTTTCAAATCCTTTGAACTCTGTCCAGATTCTCACCAGTTCTCATTATCTTCAGCCTCAGTATCTTTCTCCTGGGCTCCTGTATCTCCCTGTTTCCCCCTTGCTGCCAGCTGGTGTCTATAAGGGGGCCAGAGAAGAAATCCTGTTCATGGCTCCCCACTGAGGAAGATGGTACAAAGAGGCCTTGGGTGCTCCCACCAGAAGACTCTTCTGATTTCACTTCTCACCACTTCCAACTCACCATTGGGTCACTTGCTACAACCACACATGGTCCTCTCCTGCCTCAGGGCCTTTGCAAACACTGGTCCTTCTGCCTGGGTCCCTTTTCATTCATTCCTGTAGCCCTCAAAGTAGGGTTAAACTGAGAGCCAGGAAATAACTGTTGAATAAAATTCACCTGTTTTCCCACTGTCCTTTCTAACCTACATCTTTCTCCTCCATGTCTCTTCTCCAGGGTCCTGATCCCTTGAGTACATCAGTGGGCTCTGGGAGGAAAGCCTGAACCCTTTCCTTAAATGTTTGTGCACAGGGCCAGGGATTTACCTCGGTGGTTTCATTGCCTGCTGCGCAAGCACAAGGACCTGAGTTTGATCCCTGGTACCAAAAAAAAAAAAAGTTTGTGCACAATTTCCAAAAATTCCATACAAATCCTCCTCTTGGCTTGGCATTTCTCAACTCCAGTTGCCCTGTCTCCCTCCACATGCTCTGCTTTTCTCTGTCTTCCCAGCAGGTATGAAGTTACTGTTGTCATCATTCACTGTGACTCATTGTCATGGAAACAGGCACAGCACACATCCACAGGGGTCTCGAGCAGCATTAGTGTGCACCTAGAGTTTATCAAGGTGGCAGCCGGTGGCTGTGGAAGTGGTGGTGGTGGGAGTAGCTGCCTTAAGGGTTGTCCTAGGAAGCAGACATCTGAGAAGGAGAGAGCTACCAGTTACTTTCCTCTCCTACTCCTACCTTAAGAGCCTGAATGGGACTCCAGGATAGTGGCATGTGTAATTAAGCACTTCTAGGAAGGAGTGTGATCCTAACAGAGACAGAGTTAACTGGAGGAAATCTGTGCAGGGGCCACCCAGTTGCAGGCCCTCGGGAAAGGTAGTCTCTGGAGCATGATCCACAGGCTCCCTTCCCCTGCCTGGGGCTTGACTGACCTGGCCCAGCACTCCAGAAGAGCAGATACAGCAATAAATGGACAAGAGAGAAAAGAAGTAGATAGAAAAGTAAGGAAAGAGGGCCATTCAGATGTCAAAACCCAGATGTGGGCCGTGGCTAAGTGTTGGGGTTGTGACCACTAGGAAACCAGAAATGAATTCTAGATCCTTTCCCTGGATTAAAGGACTGAGTTATCCACATGGGTTATGTATTTGTTAAAATTACCTTACTGTTATAAAAGGCAAATTCCAAAATCTCTTGTGATTTAACCCAGTAGAACCCAGTGATTTAACCCAGTGATTCCCCACTCCAAAAAAAATCCAATTGGCGTTATTAAAGGGGTGTATGTGCAATGCTCAGGGACCCAGGCTGGTGAAGAATCTGCTGAAATCAGGTGGCTTACAAGTTGTCCTGGACCTTGATTGCAGCAGGGAGACTGTGAGGAAGAGTAGAGGGTCCCATGGGAGGCTTTTATGATCAGAACAGGAAGTGGGCTACATCACTGGCCAGAACTTTGTCACATGACCTTACCTAACAGCAGGGCACTCTGGGAAATGTAGTCTAGCATTGTGGCCAGGAAGAAGTGGAATCCAATTTGATGAATAGTCTATGGCAGTCCTGGAGGGACCCTGTCCCCAGAAGCTGAGTGCAGTGTCTGAAGGAAGTGGACCGATGAGCAATGCTTACAGCCACACAAAGCCTTCATCTCATATCTTCTGGGACAATGATTGGTCTATTCCTGTTTACTCTGTAATTGACACACACACACACACACACACACGCACACGCACACACACGCACACACACTGCTAAGTCTCCAGCAGCCCAGATGAACTCAGAATCTCCACCAAAAATTCAACATTCTGACAGTTGGAGGCTGATTTAGCTGCATGTTCCCATAATTGATCCTGAAGCTTACACAGATCTAATCCATTTTTATCATCTCACCCTGGCCAGTGGGTAGGTGGTGAGTACTCCAGCCACAGTTTGCATGTGTAGAAGCAGATCTCTGCCAGGGGGAGTCCAGGAAAGAAGGCCACCTCAGCTCTGAGGATAGCAGCATTTTGGTGAACAGATTTTGCACCGGAGTCCTTGAGAAACTCTGTCATATGTACAAAGAGGGTAGGGGTGAAGGTCTTGGTCTAAATGATATCAAGTCTGAACTATAGAGAACATTTAAAGGCAGATTTTTTGTTTTGTTCCTGAGTTATTTTTTTTTTCAGCTTTCAAGGGTTTCATCAACCAAATAGACAGAAAACCAGCACAGCTAAACAAGTTTAACTAAAGGAACTTTGGGGAACACTTTAGTGATTAGAGGAGTAAAGTCTCATGTAATTAATATGCTTTGTGTGGCTGAGTTTGTATTCCATATATTAGAAACCTACTTGTTTTTTAAACTATAATAATTCAGGGATGAGTAACAACAATGTACACCATAGCTTTAAATGGAGGACCTCTGATTTATACAAATCAGGTTATCAATATGCTAATCAATTAGGAGGGTCAAGATCTCTCCACTCTCTGTAAACCTAGGACATAACATTTTTTGGATCTGCCTCCAATTTACCCCAGATTGCTTCTCAGGCAGCCCTGAAATAAATGCTCAGAGCTACCAACCAGGCTCAGACAATGTGTCCTTTCCCAGGATGCTCTGCTTGCTCCCCAGGACTTGAAACCTACTGCTTGCTTTTCCATTCCCTGGTGAGCAAGGCACTACCAGCAACAAGACTGCCATCGATTTCCCCCTCCACTTTAATCCATATTTTTATTAAACTATTTTGTGCAGGAAGGAACATTTAGGGAAAACAATGAAAGATTGTCAGGCACTGTTATTATTATTCTCAGCTCCCACCAATGGGCAGTTCCAGGGCAGAAATATTTGCCATCAGGCAGAGGACCCAAGGGCCAGAGTGGAAGCAGGATCTAATTTTGCCAACAGAAGGGAGAATAAAAGTCAGCTCTTGAGATGCATCAGGAGGACAATGGGAACAGTGGTTTCCAATGTATTTCACTTTTATTCAATGCTTTTTGGAATCTAGGTCCCACATTTGGCCACTTGGCACCATCTTTCTCTTAGAATTGCTAAGGCTTAGAGCTGGGGCTCCGAGAGCATCCCAGTCACTCCATACAGCTTTACTAGGGTCCTTTTAGGCATGAGGCTTGGGCTAGGTGCTGTGAAACAGAGATAAATAGCCCAGCAGCAGATATGCAAATTGCTGCCCTCCCACTTGGGTTTAAAGCTCAGCCCTTAAAGACACCCTCACCCTTCATCTTGGAACTACTTGTACATTTATGCTATTACAGTATTAATGTGTTCTGTGCTGTTTCTCTCTGTGGGCTCTGAAGTCCTTGAGGACAAGGACAGTATCTTCATTCCCCATTTATCTCCAGTATGTAGATTAGTGCCAAGTACATTCTAGGCACTTGGAATGTATTTATGATTGAATGAATGAATGGATACGCAATAGATGAGTTCACCATACTGACACTGGCAGATCCAGGAACACCTATGGAGACAGAAGAGGAGCCGTCCCAGAGAAGGTCAGTTCTCATAGACAGCCAAAGGACTTCCTTGCTTACTTCACACATCCATCTGATCCCAGGCCTCTAGTGTAATCTTCAGCATCTGGGCCTTTGTTCCCCTCGCTGTATGTGTGCAGCAAAGATGCCACAAGCCCCTACTATGTCCTCTGTTCTGATTTAGCTCAGTGGTGGGTGGCTAAGCATCCTGCAGAAAATCCAGCCACTCCTATAGAGAGGAGCATTGATGAAGATCACATAACCCTGGTGCACAGAAGAACTCCAGACTATGTTAGACAGAAGAGTCACAAGGGCCAACTAGCAAAGGGGAAAGAAAGACCCAGCATGTACACTGGAGCATATAAGGCTCTCTGATGCTCTCTGCCCAAGTACAGCCTTCTGGGGAGTGTGTGGGGTGAGGTAATCAGGAAGAAACACCAATTTTGAGGGTCCAGAGTAGGGAAGAAAGATGTCACACCTGCTGAGAGTGGGCTCTGGGCCCCCTCCCACACTCCCTGCTCTGTTTTTCAGGCCACAGTCTCTGTTCAGTACACTTTGTACAACTGAATCCCACACTTCCCCAAGGAATCACGGGTGATCTAATGAAAGCTGACTGGGCTCTCCCTTGGGAAATGGGGCATGGTTATATTTCTCTTTCTCATTTTCTGTGTGGGGATGATAACCATGAGAATGATTCCTACATCTCCCAGATGGAGGAAGCAATGGGGATATCTATCTGTCACTGGTCCCTGCCTGGTGACTCTGTAGCAGTTCAAGTCACGGGGTAGATTTCATTCACAGGAAGAGCCATCCTAGACTTCAGCGTAAGCTTTGGAGAATTCATACAGGAATCTGAGCAAAACTGGCTGAGAATGAGCTAGCCTGTGATCTCTCACATTCTTAGGACATCAGCAAGTGGAAGTATCCCCAGCCACATATAGGAGTGAGGGACTCAAGTGTAAGGCCAAAATAAATTGCTGGAGAGACTGAACTGGTTTAACTAGAGGCAAAAAAGCATTCTAAAGGTTCCTGGTTGGACCTTCAGCCTGAGAGGCTCAGACCTTCAGCTTGTCACTGCAAGGAGCAAGAGGCATGGGCCTTGATCTGTGCAGCTCAATGTGCAGAAACAGAACTAATAGATGGAAGTTACAGAAAATAGAAGCAGGTGAGGGAAAAGAAGCTGGTCCAATTCTAAAAAGCTGAATCCAGGTGTGAGAGCACACACTTGTAATCCCAGAACTCTGGGAGGATCAGATGTTTGAGCTCAGGTTGGGCAATTTATGTCTCAAAATTTTTAATATGAAAAGGGCTGGGGATGTAGCTCAGTGTGAAGGTTCCAAGATAAATCTTCTGTGTTGGAAAAAAGCAAAAGCAAAAACAAAAACAAAAAACCATGAGCTCAGTGGACTCAGTGTGGTGATAGCTGTGCCCCTCTAAACACAACACTTCCACGAGGGTGGCAATACATGGGGCTCCCCTCTGCGTCTTCCTTCTGGTTCTCCCCCATCTCCTTGAGGAGGGCCAGGCTTGGCTATCACCCCCATCTTTAGATGGCAAGAGTAAGGTTCAGAGAGCTCAAGTTGCTTCCTACAGTCACCTCTCCAGCATGGGGTGAATCTTACGTTGAAGTTCTGTCTCCCTCCTCCCCAGTCCAATGCTCCTTCCAGGGCCCCAAAGTTCTGGGGTTCAAAAAATGCCTCAGAAGACTCAGACATTTTTGGCTTCTTTCAACCATAGGTCACAAGAATGCAGGAATCAAGATTTGTGGATTTGAAGAGAATGAACTTATTCCAGCCACTTGCCTTCCCTGAGCCTCCATGTATGGGTAGTGGTCTGGAATTGCTTCCCTCCTGGCATTGACAGTTTCTGGAGGACCCTGAGACCAGCACTGGGAATTCAGGGACCCTGCTTACTTTCCTGAGTCCCACTTGGGGACCAACATAGATGTTTTGTGCTCCAACACCCTAAAATTTTCAGGAGAGGTTTTTTGTGGTGTCCTGGTCTCTCTGAGTTAGATGCATGTACGATGTGTTACAGAGACTCACCTGTATTACAAACCTTGCATCCTCCACATTTGCTTTCCCTATTCCCCACCTGGTTCAGCCTAATTTCATTCCCCTCCAAGTCTTTCTGTTGTTTCCCTGGTCCTTGGCTCTTCAACTCAAAGACTCAAAGACTCATCGAGCATATGATGTTGGTATTCTACTACCCTGGTGATTCTGCTAAAGGAGCAGGTGCCTCATATTTCATTGCCAGAATTGGGAAGTTCCGGAGTAACAGGACAGCAAAGGCTGGGGGCACATCAGCTGAACCTTCTACAAGTATTGAGCTGCCACAAAGACAAGTCTTGACTCTGCCTACTCTCTCCCTTCCCTTAGCCACTGTTGCAGCTTAGCCACTACCACTTTCCTGCTGAACGGCCAGGCAGATTTTCTAAAGCTCTCCCTCTTGGTTGCCTCCAACTTGTTTCATTCAGGGCTGCAAAATTTATCTCTAGAAGGTAAAACTGGATCATGACAATCCTCTGCTTAAGACTCATCTGGCAGCTTCTTGGCTTCCCAGCGTACTTGGTATAAACCACAAATCCCTGATGCTTGTGGCTCCCACTGCCCCCTAATCTGCCTGTGCCCCCTCTTCCCCCCTTGCTCTCTGAGCCACAGTCACCCTGGCCTCCCTCCAGTTCTCTGGGCACTCCGAGGACACGGTCCTTCCTGCACACTTGCTGACTTCTGCCTGGAAGTTTTAAATCCTGGACTTCTACCATTGTTTCTTCCCTGACTGCTCATCCTTCAAGCATCAGGTTAAATCCCACTCCCCCAAAAGAGTTCCTGCACCCTCAGTCTAAACTAGATTTCCCTCAAAACTCCCTACCTGGTATTTCTTTTCACTCTCTTTATCACAGCCTGCAATCACAGACTCATTTTTATATTTGGTCATTACCTGTTGTCCCTTCCAGAATATGAGCTTCACAAAGCAGGAGCTGTTCTGTCCAGTCCTGTATCTCCTAGAGAAGCATGCCCCTTATCTGTGGGACACATAAGGAGAGAGGAGAGGGAGAGAAAAGAAGAAAATGGAAGTGAAGGTTAAAATGTACCAGAGATCAAAGAGAAGGAAAAACAAGGAGAATCGGGGAAAGAGAGAGAGGTTAAGGAAGGAAAAAAGAGATAGAGGAGGGTTAATAGGGACCATTGTCCTGGCTGGTGGGGCTGCTTCCTCCTTCCAGTGAGCTCCCCTTTGATTGCTGGCGCTCTCGCCTGACAGACGGGGTTTCCTCACCTACTGTCTCTCTTCCCTGGAACCCTGGACAGAGGCACATGCTCAACTCCCCCACACATGTGGATATGTGCCTGGGTCAGAGGAGTAGATGCTATTCTTCTTTCACCTTGCCTCTTACCTTGGGCTCCTTTCCCTAGTGACCTGGGGCTTGGGGATATAACAAAAAGCAAAAGGCAGGTATTGGATAGTACATTATGTAAATGATACCTGCAGCACTAGCACTGGGAGATAAGAAGCTTCCATTTCCTCCAGGAGTCTGGTTTGTCACAAGAATAATTTCTAGAAATCCATGCTGTAGCTGAACAGGGACCCACAAAATGCTAGATCCCCAGACTTCCAGGGCGGTGGAGAAGGCAACTCAGTCCTCTGCTCCCCCTGCTGGTAGCCTCTGTGGTCTCAACTAGCCCTTCCAGCTGCTCCCAGTACCCATGCCTCTCACTCCCTCTCCCCTGTCCAAATCAGACTGCCAGTATCTCTAGGGCTCAAAGCCTTCCGTGCTGGATAGTAGCTGCCTGGCCATGAACAATTTCAATCCTGGGCTCTGGGAACCTAGGCTCTTGCTGAGGCACAGTGACATCAGGCACCACCCTTTCTCTGTGGGCTCAGACTGCTCATCCAAGTGGTAGCTCTCAGTAAGCCTAGAACCCAGACTTTGTTCCAGAATGCCTTTGAAACTGGGGTTCTAATGTGACCCAATATATATGAGATTTTGCTTTTTTTTTGCACATTATTAAATTCTTTTATTGATACATTGTGGGTATACAACACAATTACATTTCTCATTGGGAATTGTACCTTTATATAATGCATCTTGGTTCTTATTTTTTCCCCATTCCTAGCCCTCCCTTCACCCCCTCCACCCTTCCCTATTTATAAAGACTTTATTTCCATTTCTCATCATTTTTCCTTTCCCTTCTTTCCTTTCCCTTCCCCCTCCCACTACCCCTACCCCTTTGGATCCTTTCTTCCTGTTTTACATTATCAATTATTCATTCTAATCATTGGTACATTTTAGGTATACAATATAATGACAGTCATCATTGGAAATTTGCACCTTTACATAGTCTCTCTTGGTTCTTATTTTTCACCCTTGCCCAGCCCTTCCTTCAGCCCCTCCAGTCCTCCCTATTTACAAAGATTTTGTTCCTATTTTTCCATTTTCTCATATTAATCCCACTCCCTTCTATCCTTTCCCCTAGGCCTTCTACTTCCTTTCCCTTTGCTCCTTTTCTTCCTATTTCACATTACCTATTATACATTTTAGTCCTTATTTACACTTTCAGTTTCTCACACTAGAGAAACTATTCGGTATTTATACATGTGTGTCCTATAGAGAAATATTAAAATCTTGGTGGCTTGCAACAGTAAGTACAATCACATACCACTTAATGATGCTTCGGTTGATGATGGACCAACCACATGTATGAAGATGGTCCTATAAGATTACAATGGAGCTGAAAATTTCCTGACACTTAGTGAATGCATTGCTGAAGAAGAGGCAAGAGGCAAGAGAGAAGGAAGGTGCAGGAGAAGAAAAAGAAAATTTACAGTGAAGGGTTTAGCCGCAGCTACTGCAGACTTCAACAAGCTCCTCAACCAGTCTGGAAATGCAGACCCAAACAATGAAAGGTTTCTATTCACAGAGATGAGCATTCAAGATGCATTATCTGCTTACAAGCAAATTTGTGATGAGAAAAGTGAAGAACCACGGGCACATTTCTGCAAAGAGGGACACCTCTCAAGCATAGCCCTGGGCAGGCCCTTCAGGAGGATTCCAGAAGGAGGCATTGCTATCATAGGGGGTGACAGCTCTGTGCCATTACTGACCCTGGAGCCATCCCAGGGGGACAAGATATGGAGTTGGAAGATAGTCATAGTAATGATTCTGACCCTACATAGGCCCAGGCTCATGTGTGTGTTTGTGTCTTTGTTTAAAAAATAATCTGAAATGTAAAAATAAATAATAAGTTTAAAAATAGAGAAAAAAACCTTTATAGAATAAGGATATAAAGAAAGAAAATATTTTATAAAGCCATACAATGTGTTTGTTTACTGTTATGGTAAGAGTCAAAAAGTTTTTAAAAAACTGAGAAGTTTATGAAGGAAAAAGTTATACTAAGGCTCATTTATTATTGAAGAAAGAATATTTTTAAATGGATGTAGTGTAGCCTAAGTGTACAATGTCTATAAGGTCTACAGTAGTGCACAGAAGGTCCTAGGCCATTACACTTACCACCTCACACAGAACAACCATCAGGCCTACAGCTCCAGCCATGGTAGGTGCTCTGTACACATGTGCCATTTTTAAACCTTTTATGCTGTGTTTTTACTGCAGCTTTCCTATGATTAGATACATGAATACTTGCCATCATGTACAATTGCTTACAACACTGGGCATAGTCATGTGCAATACAGCATTGTAGCCTAGTAACAATGGGCTGTACCATACAGACAAGGTGTTCATCTAGGTTTGTGCAAGTACATTTAGTGATATTTGCACAATGATGAAATCACCTAACAACACATTTCTCAGAATGTCTAACCACCATTAACAATGCATGATGCTATTTTCCTGTTCACTGGTTTGTAAGTTGACTGAATTTTAACTGCCTGGGATGGTCTAAACTAGGCCAAACTTGAGTCTATTGCAAGTCAGATTCAAATTTGTTTCATGTATCTTTGTTCTGGGGCCCAGACTGAAGGGGCTGTG
Organism: Heterocephalus glaber; assembly: GCF_053883595.1. Taxonomy (NCBI): domain Eukaryota; kingdom Metazoa; phylum Chordata; class Mammalia; order Rodentia; family Bathyergidae; genus Heterocephalus; species Heterocephalus glaber. Next base: position 6,742,992 of record NW_028258351.1, on the reverse strand, counting down.
GCTTTCTGGACCAGGACCTTCATGTGGTGTATCACAGTGACTTGAGATGTCAAGCTAAATTGTGCAAGCAATTGTGCATGCAAAACCCTCTGCTTATGTAGTGTCCAGTAAAGTTCCATTGTCCTAAGAAAGTCACACAACCAAAGCCAACTCAAGGGGAGTGGAGAAGTGCTCTCTTGCTACTCTAAGTGGAAAGTAGTGCCAAGTCACAAAGGGTACATTAGTCTGGGTCTCCAAACCAAGAGAAGAGCGCGCGCGCACACACACACACACACACACTTACTCTAAAATATTGGTTCATGCAATTATGGAGGCAGAAAAAGCTAAGATCTTCAGTCAGCAATCCAAAGACCAGGAGAGCACATGGCAGAGCTCCAGTCTGAGTCCAAAGGCTGAAGAACAAGGAGAACTGATAGTGTCAGTTCCAGTCCTGGTCCAGTTCTGGAGAGAAGACTGATGCATCAGCCTGAAGGCAGTCAAGAAGGTACAATTCTTTCTTACTCAGTTTTTATTCTACCCAGGTCTTCCACAGGTGGAATGAGGCCTACCACATTAAGGAGAGACATCTGCTTTACTCAGTCTATGGATTCAAAGGTCAGTCTCATCCAGACCCCCAACCCCCACCAGAAACATGCAGACTAGCCAGAATAAATATCTGGCACCCAGTAGCCCCATTAAATTGAGGCATAAAATCCATCAGCACAAAGGGCTTATATGTACAGTTCTGGTACAAGGAGTGAGGGAAGAACTCAGATAGATGGATCCAAGTTCTTCAAGGTTTGTGAGAGACGAAGTAACTGTGAGAACATTTTGAGGATCTTGGCCAGGAGATGGGGGATGATAGCTTGGGGTATGTGTTCCTTTCATGCCAGGATGGCCTGGAATCCACAAGAAGGCAGATCCACAGGTGGAGGTGGCCTTGATCTCTGAGTCATCATACAGAGGAAAGGAGCACATCACATGAGATTGTGGGCTAAGTAAGAAATAAACTACTGGACCATCAAGTCACTAAGCTTGCTTGTTATGATGACACAGCCTGACACATACATCCCTATTGCGTTGGTTCCCTAGTTAAGTCCACCCATCATCTCTTCTGTTCTGGATTTGTATTAATTTACTGGCATGTGGCCAAGACAGCCAAGGGAACCAACTGGGTGGACAATTCTGATTGGACAGAGAGGAGTGGGAGCAGACACATACTGGGCTTGGCTCTGAGGAGAACAAGGGCTTGCCAGAGAGCCTTGGGGAATAATACTTGTCGTTTTTAGGAAATAAGATGACAGTTACAAGTGATAGATGTGTAAGTGTGTTTTTAGAATAGACAATCAAAAAACCACCACCAACCAAAAAATAGACTATTATTTCCTAGATAACTCTGGCCTTCATTTAAAAAATAATGGTAATATGTTATAGAGCATTAAACAAAATAAGGACAAGATGAAAATAAAATTCTCTCTCCTCACGCCTTCAATTCCTTTGCTCAAAACTGGCTGCTTTAAACAGTGTGGGGACAATTCCTTTTATTTATTTCTGGGGGAAAATTGTGTATACTCTTATATGCAGATACTATTCTTTAACATTCTCTTCTGTTTTTGCCATTTAATAAAACAGCATCAGGAGCTTCCCACATCAGCCCTTGTAGATCTGTCATACTATTTAATGTCTTTGGAGCATTTTACCATATGGTGGTACCATAATTTATTTAGTAAGGTCCATACTGAAGGACACCTTGCTTTCAATAGAATTTGTTTATTTTTCTATTGCAACCAACTATTGTAATGACTGTAATGAAAATCCCTGTTCTTATATTTATTGGGCAGGTTCCTAGCTATACGATGATTAGGTTAAATGGAATCTACACATTTGATTTTGATAAATATTGCTAAGTTGCCTTCCCCAAAGTTGCACCACTTTACATTTACACCAGGAGTACAGAAGAATGCTCGACATCCTCACCTACACTGGGTTTCATATTTGCCTTGAAAAATGGCATATTATTCTTTTCAGGGTGAGTCTTCATCCTTGTGCCCTAGAACCTTGTTTCTTGAATGATTTCAACAGCAGCATGTGCAATAAATGAGACAGAAAATGCAATGTGCTAGGGTCTGTTACCTTCATTGTGCTGGGGCCTTTGTCACCCATGAAGCTAGCCATTGATAGCTTCAGCCTGAACCCTTAACTAGTCTTCTGCCTGAACTCCTTGATTCCCTACCTTGTTGGGTTGGGAGGTACCACATGTAACAGCAGATAGTTACCTTTCCCTCTGTTCTTAGAGCAAATCAACTTTATACAGATAGATCCATCAGCTCCTTATAAATAGAGTAGTTCAAATAAAGGTCAAGTGGTTATTTATTGAAGACGGTACAGAAATGGATTTAAGCATCAGAAGAGGGAGTACATAGTATCACACGATTTTAAAAAATATATACCCAACATAGTTTTCCCAATTAAATAAAAATCATGACTTTGAGGTAGATTTTTAAATTATAGAAAAGCACAAATTGTTTGCAATCCTATCATCCAGTGTCCACATGTTGGTGCATAGATTTTATACACACACCCACACGCACGTACACACATTTCCCAAAACAAATAGATATTCTTCTAGAAGAAGTGTAGCATAGTAGTCAATGGTAAGACTCTTGAGCTATAAAATCAAGATGTATATCTCAACTCTGTCACTTACTAGCTGTGGTACTACAGTGAAATCATTTTTATTCTCCAAGTCACAGTTCTCTCATCTGTGAAGTGGGCATAATACTAGCATCTACCAGATAGGACATGTATGAATGTCACATGCATTAATTACAAATTAAGCTGGCAAGTAGTAAGTAGTACGTTATTGGCTTATCATTATGAAATGCTTTTTGCTCTTATCATGTACCATGATTTATCTAGATCTACTTCTAAGGAACATTTACTTTTTTTCTCAATTTTCCCATCGTAAGTAATATTGCAACAGTCAATCTTCTATATGAAACTTTGTGGCCATTTCTAGCTATGGGAATTGTACATCTAATAATATAGCTAATTTCAGAGCTTTTGAAGTGTATCACCACATTTTTCCATAAAGATTGTGACAAGTTCCCTTTGTACCAATAGTATACAAAGGTACTTATTTTTCTGTTCTTTCATCACATCTGTGGGTTATCACTTTTAAAAATCTATTAAACTCCCTCCTCTCTGTCCAAGAATGTAAGGTTCTGTGGACTCTGAAGAGGAAAACCCATTTCAGGAGAGAGAAATGGCAAATTATAAACACAGAGTTGATGCTAAGGCAAAGGTAACTACTATGATAAACCTTTGCAAAAGAGGAACTCCTTTTCCACTGCTGGAAACCTGGAGACTTGTTTTCAACATCATGAAGAATGTGAATACCTCTAATTTCACTGCATTCCCAAAAGCCTTGGGCAAGGGGGACACAGGTAAATAACAAGTAGATGAAGTAGGATAAAAGTATACCCACTTCTGAAAAACAACAGAAAGATCCATGGGAATCTTTGTGTCTTAGGTTTTTAAGGATAAAGAGAATATCTTTAAATCAAAACATGAAGCCATGCTGCAAACAATTAATCATGGTGGAAGTCCTGGAACTCTGACCCTTGCTGGGGGAGCTGTCTCATCTCCCATCCTTCCAGGGGCAGGATTCCAGTGAGGAAAGGGTGTAGAGAGTAGTCACAGAGCACACTCTCAAAGCTCCTTCTTTCTCTGACATCCCACCAGCTTGTACTACCTGACTTTACAAAAGAGATTAGTAGTGCACACTGCAACACATTTTAAACCATGGCCTTTGACCAGTACATGTAATTGGACGCACTCTTCAAAGTGACAAAATGCATTAGCGGGTCCTGGCCCCGCAGACTCTGTTACCGCCAGCTGTCACAGCCTCTGCAGCAGCACTTGCTTCAGCCAGGGAGTCTGTGCTATGCAAGCAGTAAGGCCACTCAGGCTTCTCAACTCAACCTATCTTCCCTGGGCTGGGAAGATCTGGCCTTCTCTTTCCACATAAGAGGATTTGTGGAATCATAGCAGGTACTAGTTATATCCACATCAGGGAGCCGGGTATAGAGAACAGGGACTAGGGATAGAGACAGATGCTAGGAGTGGCTGGATGCTAAGAGCAACATCTTCCAGTGTATGAGCTGCATGCATCAGTCATGGAACAAGGTGATGGGCACAACTTGGTATTTCCAAGCTTAGACTTTGAAACCAGATGCCCTTAGTATCAAGTCTGAGTCTATACTTACGAGTATGATTTGAGCAAGTTTCTTGAACTCTGTGTCTGTTTTTTATCTGCTAAATGGGATAAGCATACTACTACAGTACCTACTTTGTTGGAGTTGACAGGGGATCAAATGAGTTAAGGCTCATGAAGAAGAGTGACTAGCATGGGATCAGCTTCTTACAAGCATTTGTTGAATAAATAAATAACAACTGTGATGGAGTTGGTATGGTCCACTGGGTGTTTGGAGTCCACTTTAATTCTGGCACACATTAGCTATGTGTCCTAAAGCAAACTGCACAATCTCTAAGCAAAGTGTCCCTCACAGATTTCACAGCAGTTACTTCCAGATATATCTTATGGACGCAAAGGAGTAAGTGGAGGCCCTGGTCCATATTGGATGCTCCATTGCTGTGATTGTTGACTTTATTCAACAGTGTATCCAGAGATTCCATGTGCCTAACTTTATCAATGCCTCTATTTTATAGATGAGAAAACTGATGCCCAAGAAGCTAAGTGTCTTGTACAAGGCCATACAGCTAGACGTAATAGTCAGAGCTAATATTAGAACACTGGTCTTCTAGCCCCTGACCTTACACTTTCTAGGATGTGAACCTGAACTAAAAGAATGGGGCAGAGAGAGAAAGGAATAGGTATGAGAGGCCAAAGAACCTTCTAGGTTTCAAGTCAGAAGTATTTTTTACTGCTCTAGGGAGAAGTTCATCACTCGGGCCTCTGTCCTTAGCTTTCAGAAGACCCCAGGCCAAAACCTTAACCTTTCAAAGAGCAAAGAATGAAATTAATACTTTTCATCCTGGGTTTCCACTTGTAAAGGTCAAGGCTAAATTAGTGGTTTGATGCTGGAAGAATACCTTAATTTTTATTTTAGTTCTTTCCAGGGTCATCAGAGTTGAGGGATGTTGGGAGGAAGCAGCTTAAAGGTGAAGGGCACTGTTGAAACTACCAAGGGCAAGGGAGAACGGAAGAAGAATTCCAGGAAAAGCTCTAGAGTAGGAGGGGAGGGGTAGCAAGGCCCTGTTTGCTCAGGACATGCTATGTACCAGGCATTGTGGTAGGTGCTTCTACAAAGTTACATATTTCTAACTCCTATTAGCTGGAAGTCGATCATAGCATGCAATTTACAAGTGGGAAAACTGAGGATCAGAGAGGTAGAGTGTTTGTCCATAGTCACATAGAGATCAGGATATTCTGCTAAAGGCAGAAAAAAAGAATAAGGTCTCCTGTAGTCTTTGTTCAGGGGTAACTGCAGCGAGGTCTCTAAATATACCATGAAAGACACCACGCTATGTTTCAGAGTGAGTTTTGTTAGGGACTTTGAAGCCAGAAAGAATCATAAGGGATAGCAGAATGGGGGAGAGGTATGAGGGTGGAACTGCAGGGCAAGGACATCAGTACATAGTCCTACCACTGACAGGCACTGGAGGCCTTGATGGGAGCCCTTTGAGACTCACATTGTATGAAACAATGTACTAACTCTGCAGACAAACTGCAGGTGGTCTTCAGAGTTGAAGCTCCCCAGCAGATGAGCAGTAGGAGCTTGGACCAGTCACTTCACTTCCTTGGGCTTTGGTTCTCTTATCTGCAAAATACAGAGAGTATGTATGCTGGTTTGTTATTTGGGGTGGTTGTAAAATTGTGACTAATAATAAGAAGAGAATGGGGCCAGGGATTTAGTTCAGTGGTGCCACAACCTGCCCTGCAAGCACAAGGACCCGAGTTCAATCCCTGGTATTAAAATAATAATAATAATAATAATAATAATAATAATAGAAGAAGATAATAAAAGAAAGCCCATGCAACATAGTTTATCATTTACAAAATAATAGTGATAAGAAAAATAATAAGAGCAAGAAAAGTCATGAAGTATAAGCAGCCATTGTTAAAACTTCTGTGTCCAGTTACAGCTGTAAGAGCCTCATAGAAGAAAATGCTATGGAGAGTGAATTCTACCACTCTATGTAGAACAACTCGATAGCCAGTGCAATTCCCTGAGAGCATACTAATAATGCGTAATGTTGAATAAGGGTTACTACATGCCAAGTAAACACTGTGGTAATTGCTCCCAAGAACCCCGTAATGCACAGGCCATTGTCTAACAGCAATGTTATCTTGGCTCCTACCTGGAATTGGCTCTTGTCTTACTCACACCTCTGCCTCCTACTTACCAGCTGATACACATTAGTATGGAATGAATTTTTCTCTGAACTTTCTCATCAAGTTCTTTATTCAGAGGGTACTAAATTCTTCCTGGTTATCTCAGGAGGATTTCATGAGACAAGACAACCACTCCAGAGCAGGAGTATGTAAGAGAAGACAAAATAGGCAGATCCGTATTTGGTTTTCACAGCCAAATTGACTGACTTTAATTTTCTTTACCTTAGCTATGACTCTAGCTAGTAACTGGACCCTCTGGGTTTGTCTGTTAATTCTCAGCATCACATCTCCTTTTCTTGAAGCAACCCCTGAAACTCAGTGGCTAGAAGTCTGGAAACTACATTTTCCAAACTCTCTTGCCAGCAGAGATCAGTGGGATTCTGCCAGGGAGGAGCATTTAGAGATTTCTGAGATAGGAGAGAGGGAGAGTTGATCGATCGTCCAGCAGCAGCTGTGTGGATACAGTGTGGCTTTCAGCAGATAGGAGGTAAAATTTTTAAGGGATTTGTGAGAACCCTTTTACAGGTACTGTGATGTGCAGTAGCTTCCTACATTTTCTGCAATTAAGTAATGCCTCCCTGACCTCTTTCCTCAGTCTTGCAAAAATTGCGTGTGCCCTCAGTTTCCTGCAGTAAATAAATTTCTACTTAAAACACTCAAAGTGTCTTCTGTGCTTTTGTTGCAAATACATCAGATACCTCTATAAAGTACTAAGCAGTAGGCACTCTGGGCTTAGGATTTAAACACAGGGGTTTAAATTCTAGCTCTGCTGCTGACAATTCACGTGACCTTGGGAAAGTCATTTAGGTTTCTCATCTACAAAAGAGGACAGAAAATATGTGTTTGGGTTACTTCGTAAGGCTATTTTGAGGACTAAGGGGATAATGGGTGCAAAAATATGTTTTACACTGTTCAGATTTCTACATAAGAAGGGAGATATTGTTTTTGTCTTTTTTGCAAAATGTTTTGAGAAGATACACCCTCATATTACCCTCTAGAGTGGTCAGCCCTACAACTGGTTATAGAGAAATTATGGCAAGTCACCCATGCCCAGGAATTCAGACCCCTGCCCTGTCCAGACCCTGCTGTTCTGCCACAGAGAATTGTGATTCACAGATGTTTATGCAGTTCTCCTTGCATTCAACCAATTCTATAATCCCCTTGATGAGACCAAGTGTATATCTCAAGAGCTTACTCTGGGGTGGTCTGGTTGTTTGGGTTTTTTTTGTACAAAGACCATAAGAAATAAATAATCAAATGTCAATAATTAAAGATCATTTCTGTTGGACACAGTGCCACTGTGCTATTAGCCCCAGACTATATTTGTCTTCTTTCTCTCCAAGTATCTGAATATTACCACTTATGCTATGAACATCCTGAGCCTTGGTTTCCTCATCTTCTGTGGCATCTCATTGGCTCTTTAATGAAGTCCAAACTGCCCTACATGACATAATTGTTCTCTCATTAATTGGTCCTGGCTGCTATCTCTCCAGATTCATCTCCTCCTACTTTATAATCTCACCCTGCCAATATTATATTTTATTTTATTAATAGGCCACATTTGTACTGAGCTACTTGCAGTTCCTCAAAGGTACTAGCTCTCTCATGAGCCTGGCCTTTGTACATGCTATTCAAACTTCACAGAAATTGACTTCTTAATGTCTGTTTTGAGGACCACTTTGTCATCCTTCAAGCCCAGCCCCAATGTTTATTATGTGAGTTTTCCTCCTTTCCTTGTCCTGTGCTCTGCCTCTACTGCATACTGACTCTCCAGCTACTATGTATAGTGGCTCCTTTTCTCTATGTTTGCCTTCTAACTGGACAGAAAGGTTCTAGAGTGGACAGAGTGATGAGTGGCCATGCCTTCAACACCTCTGTACCACAGGTTCATAATACTGTTAGTAGACAAAGTAGAGGAATGGTGATATAGTGAGGGAGAAAAATAAGGAAGAAGGTAGATGCACCAGCAGTATGAGAGGAAACATTAGCTGCTGTTTCTTTCTTTTTTTTTTCAGCTGCTGTTTCTAAGTGAAGTGGAGATAGTAACACATGGGAAGGAACAACAAATATTGCTTACTGGGGGAACTGGATCTAATAAAATAATAAAGTATTCATGTTGAAAGACCTTTCCCAAAGACCTTGAATATCTTTCATAGCAATGGACTCTGAAATGAGTTGCAAGCAGACCAGAGTTGAGCAGGGCAACCTATGTCTGTAGTCTATTACTACTGGAAGACTGCTGTGTAACAAGCAATCTTTGAATCTCAGTGACTTGAAAAATCACCAATTGTTTTACCCAGTTATTGGCTATCAATCCAGTTAATCTTGAGTGATCTCTTTTTTCAAAGGAATAATTTTATTGATTTTCAGCATTAACTAGAAAGATATTAAGCCTTATACTGTTCTTCTTAAGATCATAGAATAACAAATCATGATGTGACACAACATAATCAACAGAATTTCTCCAACTTTAGTGTGTATTGATATCTCAAGCGGGCTGCTTCTTCATTGTAGTTACATATGCATAATATAAAATTTGCCATTTAAAAAATGTATGGTTCAGTAACACTGAGAACATTTACACTATTGTATAGCCATTATTATCACAGGTCTCCTGAATATTTCGTATTCATAAATTAAAATTATATTCCCATAAAAAAATAACTTCCCATTCTATTCTTTACCTAGCTTCTGGAAAATACCATGATACTTTCTGTCTCTTTGAATTTGACTCCTGCTTCTTCACATAAGCAGAATCATACAATAGTTGTCATTTTATAACTTTTAGCTCACTGAGCATTATGTTTCCAAGTGTCATCCTTGTTACAGCTTATGTCAGAATGTCCTTCCTTTTTAAGACTGAATATATGCGTATATTCCCCCCAAACTCTGTTTATCCATCCATCCATCCATCGATGCTTAGGTAGCTTCCATATTTTGGATTATTCAAAATACTGTTATGAACAAGGGTATACATGTATCTGCTCAAGTCTCTGCTTTCATTTATTTTGATATTTATCCAGAAGTGGAAATGCTGTTTGATATGGTAAGTCTATGTTTAATTTTTTGGTAACTTGTCATATCATTTGCCATAGTAGCATCACCATTTTACACTTCTACCAGCAATGTGCAAGGGTTCCTATTTCTTATTTCTCCACTGACTTCACAATACTTGCTATTTTGTTGTTGTTGTTTTTTAAATAATGGCCCTCCTGATAAAAAATGTGGATTTTGTTTGTTTCCCTAATGATCAGTGATCATGTTTTCATTGACTATTGGCGTGTGTTTATGTTCCTTGGAGAAATGTCTACTCACATTTTTTGCCCATTTTTTAATGAAGTTTGTTGTTGTTATTGTTGGGCTCTGTGGTTTTTATATGATATTAATCCCTTATCAGAAAACATGGTTTGTAAGTATTTCCTTCCATTCTCTGTGTTGCCTTTTCACACTCTTGATAGGAATCTTTGATGTCCCACTGAACAATACCAATGACAAAATACATGGCAAAGCTGTCAATTCTCCCAGCTCCTAGAATGAGCTCTTTGACATATCTTCCAGGGAAAAGAGGGAAAATGAGCCCTGGATATGTTCTGTGCCTGTCCCCTCTCTCCTTACATGACACAGCACTTGTGACATCTTTTCTGAGTCCCTGCTGTCTGGCATTTATTTGATTGGCTGTGCTCATGTCTGCTCCATTTGTCTGCATTAGACCCTGGACACACTATTAGGTGAAAAAACAACACAAAAATTAGTCTGGCAAGAGCCAAAATTATTCAAAATTATCAAGAAGACTGAAATGTGGGTTTATATCCACAAGGGTTAAGCATGAGCTTTGCATTCAACTATAGACATAATTTAGTTGAAACATTAATGAATATATGAAGTCATCAAGATTAGCAAGACATTTAGAACTAAGCAGGAAACACATGAACACAATTGTCTAC